>NC_134355.1:683742297-684089797 GCF_048569485.1 Anomaloglossus baeobatrachus
CAACTGTCAGACCCCACCTTAGAGCTTATCCGTAGTGCGGCCACCCAACCTGGGGGAGGAAATCAGGGGGAGGTATATAGATGGGAAAAAGGCCTCTTATATCGGGAGAAGCCCGCATCCTGCCCAGAAAAACCCTGGACCCGTGTACATCAGCTTGTGGTACCCCAGCCATACCGACCCCAACTGTTGCGTTTAGCTCATGATGTTCCTGCGGCTGGGCACATGGGGACCAAAAAGACTCGGGCCCGCCTGCTGCGTAGTTTTTTCTGGCCAAGGGTCACTCAAGAAGTGCAAAAATACAGAGCCTCTTGCCCAGTGTGTCAGCGTATGGGGGGAGCCCCATGCCGTGCCCCACTTCAACCCATGCCCTTGATAGGAGAACCATTCCAGAGAGTTGCCATTGATATAGTAGGCCCCTTAGCCATCCCCAGCCGCAGTGGAAAAAGATTCATCCTCACCCTGGTAGACTTTGCCACCCGCTACCCAGAAGCCGTTGCCTTAACCTCCATAGATGCAGAGCACGTGGCTCAAGCTCTACTGGACATCTTTAGCCGGGTAGGGTTTCCACAGGAAGTATTGACTGACCAGGGAGCACAGTTCCAAAGTGAACTGATTCACACCCTGTGGGAAAAACATGGAGTCCGCCCCATGCGCACAACCCCCTACCATCCTGAAACAAATGGATTGTGTGAGCGCTTCAACAAAACGCTCAAACAGCTCATTAGCCGATATGTGGAGTCCGAGGGGGGGGACTGGGAGAAAAACTTGCAGCAGCTCCTTTTTGCTTACCGGGAGGTGCCGCAGGACTCCACTGGGTTCTCTCCCTTTGAATTGCTGTACGGCCGAAAAGTACGAGGGCCCCTAGAGCTGGTACGAGAGAGTTGGGAGGGCACCTTCCCCACAGAAGAGGTTCCCATACTGGACTATGTTCAAAAGTTTAGGGAAAGGATGAGGCACCTCATGGCGTTAGCCCATGGGAATTTAGAAGTGGCTCAGGAAAGGCAAAAACGATGTTACGACCGCACTGCCCGGCCCCGAGAATTTGCCTGTGGACAGAAGGTCCTAGTACTAGTACCGGTGCGGAAAAACAAGCTGCAAGCCATGTGGGCGGGTCCATTCACCATTACCAAGAAATGTGGCAATACTGACTACACCGTGGCCCTGGATCGAGCAGGTGTTCGTGAGCGTACCTACCACATCAACAGGCTAAAAGCTTATGAGGAACGAGAAGTCACCAATTTAGCAGTTTGCTGTCCAGAGTTAGATGATCCAGAGTTGGACCAGATCCCAGACCTATTAGTGGACTCCAAAAGGGAAATGGGGGTAAAAGATGTATCACTAGGGGAGCAGCTTTGTCCATCACAGAAGCGACAGATATCAGACATACTCGGAACATATGAAACCCTGTTCACAAGTCAGCCTGGTAGAACCCCCCTGGTCCAGCATCATGTCAATACAGGGGCAGCCACCCCACTAAGACAACCCGCCTACCGGGTGACCCCTCCTGTGTTGGCAATGATGAAGGCCGAGGTAGATGACATGTTAAATATGGGAGTCATAGTCCCCTCCCATAGCCCATGGGCTGCCAGTGTGGTATTGGTGCCAAAAAAGGACAAGAGTACTCGTTTCTGTGTGGACTATAGACGGCTCAATGAGGTCACGATTACAGATGCTTACCCCATGCCCCGGGTGGATGAACTACTAGATAGGTTAGGGGGGTCTCGGTTTATATCTACCCTCGATTTGAGCAAGGGATACTGGCAGATCCCACTCACAAAAGACGCTCAAGAGAAATCGGCCTTCATAACCCCTTTTGGCCTCTTTGAGTTTACCAGCATGCCTTTTGGGATGAAAAACGCCCCAGCCACCTTCCAGAGGATGGTAGACCATTTACTAGAGGGATGTCAGGGGTATGCCCAGGCCTATTTGGATGACATCGCTATCTTCAGCGACACTTGGGAAGAGCATCTTCAGCATGTGTCCCAGGTGCTGCAGAGGGTAGCCAAAGCCCAGCTCACCATCCGACCTGACAAATGCCAAATGGGGATGGCCGAAGTGCTATACCTGGGACATCGGGTGGGAAGTGGGTGCATTCGTCCCGAACCTGCAAAAGTAGAAGCCATTATCCAGTGGCCACGCCCGGTCAATCAAAAACAGGTCCGTGCATTTCTAGGAACCGCAAACTACTATCGAAAGTTTATCCCCAATTACAGTACCATAGCAAAACCGCTCACTGACCTCACAACCAAAAGATATGCCCGTAACCTTATCTGGACCCCAGAATGTGAAACTGCGTTCCTCCAATTGAAAGACCGGCTAGCCCAAAGCCCAGTCTTGACTGCTCCTGACTTCCGTCGCAGATTCATTGTCCAAACAGACGCATCGGACACAGGACTAGGAGCTGTACTTAGCCAAGTGGGGGACAACGGTGAGGAACATCCGATAGCTTACCTCTCCCGGAAACTGTTGGACCGAGAGAGGGCTTATGCCACCATAGAAAAAGAATGCCTGGCCATAGTCTGGGCCCTAAAAAAATTGCAGCCCTACCTCTATGGCAATGAGTTCACAGTCCTCACTGACCACAATCCATTGAGTTGGCTAAATCGCACTGCCGGGGACAACGGACGCTTGCTCAGGTGGAGTCTGGCATTACAATCTTACAATTTTTCCATCTCCCATAAACAAGGCAAGAACCATGGAAATGCGGATGGGCTTTCCCGACAAGAGGAGAAGGATGATCGGAAGCCTATCATGTCTGGCTAATATTAAGAAGGGGGAGGAATGTGACGACATGGGTTAAAGTTTCTTAAAATCCAGCCAGACAGCATGATAGATTGTCTATAGACGAGGGAGAAGTCCCTCATTGTTTTTACAAGACTCTTGTTGACTCAATGTAATTGTGTTGGCCACTGAAAGCCAAACGTATTGTTCTCCAGACATTTCCAGTAACCATTGTATTGTAGTTGTGTATTGATAATGTAATTACCTTAGTAGCCATTGTCTAGACGGTGACTCCCAGTTTACATGTACACCCTCAGGCTTTCTACCCATATCATTTAAATGAACATTGTCCATGCAGCTTGAAATTCCTCCAATGGGAGAAGCAATCTTGTCCAACCAATCGATGAGGACACAGTGTACCCAAGTGGAAGGTTATGGCTATAAAAAGGACTTCTTTAAGCCACCAGGGGTTGTTGATGGTTGATGGATTCAGTCTAAGCTCTTTGGAGCTGACTGGAGGATCAGGACATCTTATGGCTTCAATCTAGGGACTCCGGATCCGGTTGGAGACCATATCCACAGCCTAGGGATTTCGACTCCGGCTGCCAGGATTGTAACATCAAACCAGGACTACCTAAGGAGGACACGCAGGTTGGGACAGTTCAGTCACCTGTTACAGACTTTGCAGACCTCAGACAGCGTGGCTCAGGGCTCATCCCAACTGAACGCCGGCCTCCTTAACCGTGGGCGTAACACTACTCAGACAACACAGGGTGAGGGAACCACAATAATTAGACTTTATTGGATCCCCAAACAATTAACAGCACATAACACATAACCAGCAAAACACACAAATGTAACAGGCAACAGAGTCTCACCCTTCCGCTGGCTCACCAGGGATTTAGAATGTCCATGCCTTACAGGTTCCAAGCTGTCTGAGGTCTGCAAAGTCTGTAACAGGTGACTGAACTGTCCCAACATGCGTGTCCTCCTTAGGTAGTCCTGGTTTGATGTTACAATCCTGGCAGCCGGAGTCGAAATCCCTAGGCTGTGGATATGGTCTCCAACCGGATCCGGAGTCCCTAGATTGAAGCCATAAGATGTCCTGATCCTCCAGTCAGCTCCAAAGAGCTTAGACTGAATCCATCAACCATCAACAACCCCTGGTGGCTTAAAGAAGTCCTTTTTATAGCCACAACCTTCCACTTGGGTACACTGTGTCCTCATCGATTGGTTGGACAAGATTGCTTCTGCCATTGGAGGAATTTCAAGCTGCATGGACAATGTTCATTTATATGATATGGGTAGAAAGCCTGAGGGTGTACATGTAAACTGGGAGTCACCGTCTAGACAATGGCTACTAAGGTAATTACATTATCAATACACAACTACAATACAATGGTTACTGGAAATGTCTGGAGAACAATATGTTTGGCTTTCAGTGGCCAACACAATTACATTGAGTCAACAAGAGTCTTGTAAAAACAATGAGGGACTTCTCCCCCGTCTATAGACAATCTATCATGCTGTCTGGCTGGATTTTAAGAAACTTTAACCCATGTCGTCACATTCCTCCCCCTTCTTAATATTAGCCAGACATGATAGGCTTCCGATCATCCTACTCCTGATACCACAACGGCAGTGTCCTCATCATCCTCTGCATCATTCTGGGCATCCCAACAGACTAATTTCCGGATCAAGTCTGACCGAGTGTCAGTGTTCCTGTAGTCAATCTTTCGCATCTGGCACAGATCCTGTAGCATCCATTTACTGCTGCGGTCGTAACTCCTCTCTGGTCCTTGTCCCATGGCTGAGCTGGTGGGGTTGGACATGGCAGCGTCCGAAACCTGAATGCCTCCCCTATGGCCTGCTGGGTATGCTTATGTGCCTCCCTGGTTGTTGAGCCCTGGACGGTGTCCGAAAACACCAGTCCACTGCAGCTCCCCTGGGTAAACCAGGCTGAGTAGTATCCCACTGCTGCCACCAATTGTGGAGACACGGGGCTCAGTGGGCGCTCTCGTCCACTAAAACCCGCCACCTTTAGAAAGACAGCGTGGCTCAGGGCTCATCCCAACTGAACGCCGGCCTCCTTAACCGTGGGCGTAACACTACTCAGACAACACAGGGTGAGGGAACCACAATAATTAGACTTTATTGGATCCCCAAACAATTAACAGCACATAACACATAACCAGCAAAACACACAAATGTAACAGGCAACAGAGTCTCACCCTTCCGCTGGCTCACCAGGGATTTAGAATGTCCATGCCTCACAGGTTCCAAGCTGTCTGAGGTCTGCAAAGTCTGTAACAGGTGACTGAACTGTCCCAACCTGCGTGTCCTCCTTAGGTAGTCCTGGTTTGATGTTACAATCCTGGCAGCCGGAGTCGAAATCCCTAGGCTGTGGATATGGTCTCCAACCGGATCCGGAGTCCCTAGATTGAAGCCATAAGATGTCCTGATCCTCCAGTCAGCTCCAAAAAGCTTAGACTGAATCCATCAACCATCAACAACCCCTGGTGGCTTAAAGAAGTCCTTTTTATAGCCACAACCTTCCACTTGGGTACACTGTGTCCTCATCGATTGGTTGGACAAGATTGCTTCTCCCATTGGAGGAATTTCAAGCTGCATGGACAATGTTCATTTAAATGATATGGGTAGAAAGCCTGAGGGTGTACATGTAAACTGGGAGTCACCGTCTAGACAATGGCTACTAAGGTAATTACATTATCAATACACAACTACAATACCATGGTTACTGGAAATGTCTGGAGAACAATACGTTTGGCTTTCAGTGGCCAACACAATTACATTGAGTCAACAAGAGTCTTGTAAAAACAATGAGGGACTTCTCCCCCGTCTATAGACAATCTATCATGCTGTCTGGCTGGATTTTAAGAAACTTTAACCCATGTCGTCACAGTGCACATTAAAAGCTTCCTCTTTATTTGTGAGCAGCAAGCATTTAAGTAGACACAAAAGCGGCATGGTTACATTGATTATGGAATCATCACAGCATTTTGCTTGATTCCTCAAAGTTTTGTAGAACCTCACAAATGTCAGACACCCATGGCCACTCGTCGCTTCTTATGTGCGGAGGCTGACCGGAATACCAATAGGCAAATTGTAGGTGATATTCAATTACTGCCCTATGCTGCTTACAATGCCTTAGCAATATACTGTATGTAATATTGAGTTCCAGTGCTTGGACAGGTCGCACAACAGTAGAGATGAGCGATGTTCGAGATTCGAGGTTTGCCAGTTTCATGTTCGACTGATTTTGGGGGTGCTCGAGATTGAACTCGAGCTTTTGCTAAAAGCTTGATAGCTCGAGTTACGTTCGAGAACGGTTCAATCAGCAAAAAGCCTGGCTAGTTACTAGCTGGCTTTTCACTGTAATAGTGTGAGTCGCTGTGATTCACACTATTATTAAATTTCAGCGTATAGTGTGCGGGGGGACGCGGTTTAGATCTGTGGTGCTGATAGAATACCAATCGCCATTTTTTTTTTCCTAAACGCGCATGCAGTGGGGCGGGCCAGGATGTCAGCTAATCACAGACACGCACACAGCTAAGTGGACTTTTTGCCAGACAAGCAAGGGCATGTGTCATAGGCTGTGAATGTCACATGTCCTTCCATTATAAATACGGCCATTTTCCCTCACGGCGCCATTATCTGCCTTCTGCGTGTGGGTGACAGTCACCGCTCACACAGCTCCTGTCGCCGGTCCTGCTGTGTACGCTACACACACAGTGCTCTACAGATTAGAGACTACAGTTTTCTTTAGCCCTTTTCAGGGCTGATTTCCTGGGGCTCAGAGCCATAGCTGACAGGCAGGTCCGTGAAAACGCTGTATAAAGCTTTAGATAGCATCTGTGTACCTAAGTTCAGGGAATTCCTTGCTGCATTTCATCATTAGGAGGGATAGAAAGTGAGGTTTCCTTTGCTGTCCTGGTACCCACAGAACACGGCCACTGTACCCACCTGCCCACTTTTGCCACGCTATTTTTATAGCAAACAGTGCTGACACTTAGTGGCATCCAAAAAGTTGCTGCTATACTAAATTTGTGTCCCACTGGTGCCAAGCAATTTCCACCACCTCTGCATTCTACCCTCCTGCCCATGCTTGCTACGCTATTTTAATAGCAAAAAGTGCTGAAACTTAGTGGCATCCACAAAGTGTCTGCTATACTCCATTAGTGTCCCACTGGCGTCAAGCAAGTTCCACCACCTCTGCATTCAACCCTCATGCACATTTTGCAACGGTATTTTTATAGCAAACAGTGCTGAAAGTTAGTGGCATCCAAAAAGTGGCTGCTATACTCCATTAGTGTCCCACTGGTGCCAAGCAAGTTTCACCACCTCTGCCTACTACCCTCCTGCACATTTTGCTATGCTATTTTAATAGCTAACAGTGCTGCCAGTTTTAGGGCCATAGTTGCATTGTCAGGGATAGTCAGTGTTGTTTCTTCAGCTGTCAATAAAGCTAGATGTTACGGGGGCTGTCGGATGATAAGGGAATGGAAGGCTATCCGACAGTCAGGGTCCACCGTGTACAGCTCTGCTGCAGAGTATGGCAGAGGATAGGGGAAACCTGTACCACCAAAGCGGTACTGACACTGTTGCGTCACAGTGTCACCAAGACCAAAAGCGGCGTATACTGTTCAAGTCACAGCGACTACCTTATTAGAATAACATAGGAGTGGAAATGCAAAAGAGTGAGGAATACAACATAAAAGTGCATAGAAGTCTCACAGTCTGAGCGTGAAAGCACCTGTCTCAGTTAACAGTCGCAGAGACTAGATGTAGTGTGTGCAATATGGCACCTACCTATGTCCGCTCCACTTGTGGTGCAAGGATACGGACAGCAGCAATGCTGCTAGCTTGAAACTCCTGCCTATGACTGCTCCCCTAGTGTGCGAGGATACGGACTGCTGCAGGAGGCAGCGTAGTGGAGCGTTACCCTAGAAGGCAACGACCACCTAACCTACCTATGTCCGCTCCACTAAGGTGCGAGGACACGGACAACAGTACGGCTGAAAGGTAAAGAAGCGCTACCCTACCGATAGCGCTCACCTCAGAGTAGAACCACAAGGCCCAGTCAGACCATGTGCAGCAAGCACCTGCCGATGTCAGCTCCACTAAGGTGCGAGGACACGGACAACAGTACGGCTGAAAGGTACAGGAGCGCTACCCTACCGATAGCGCTCACCTCAGAGTAGAACCACAAGGCCCAGTCAGACCATGTGCAGCAACCACCTGCCTATGTCCGCTCCACTAAGGTGCGAGGATACAGACCACAGCATAAGCTGCAAGGTACAAGAGCGTTACCCTACCGATAACGCTCACCTAGATAGAATAGGTACCGCAAGGGACATGCACAGAGTGTCTACTCCTATGCAGGAACCAAGAGGACTGAGCGCTGAGCAGCATGCATCAGGGTCTTATATAGACTCTGTGCCTCATCCAAGATGGAGGACACCAGAGCCAATCCGCTGCCAGAATGACAGCAATGACGTCACGCTGGCCTATCACCGAGTAAGGCATCACAAGCACATGACCAGCAACCAATCGGCTTAGAAGGTGTCAGAGACATGTGACCTCGTGTCACAAGCACATGACCAGCAGCCATTCAGCTTAGAAGGTGTCAGACATGTGACCTCGTGTCAGTGATGATGTCACTCGCACATGTGCAATGGCTCCAAGATAGGACTTAGTCTCCAGCGCTCGCACATGTGCAGTAGCAAGAAATCCGAACATAGTCTCCAGTGCCACATCAAAGGGAAAGGAGACACGCAGATACCCAGAACGGGAACCGTAACACTAGACCACCTCTGCAATCTACACCGCCTCTCATATTTTGCTACCACATTTTAAGTGTCCAATCTTGTCGCTAGCAAAATGAGTGGCAAAATGACAGATGCTGGTGGAAAGGGGAACAGGCAAATTGGAAAAGGAAAAAAAGTTTGTGTCCGTGGGGAAGGTGGCAAAGCTCCATTAACATCTGCTGAAGATAGGCCATCCTCCAGCAAAAGTAAGATGTCTACTACTTTCCGTAGAGAATCCGATGTGCTCCCTTTTTTACGGACCCGAACAACTGGAACAAAGGTAGACGATGCAAAAAAAAAAGAACATGCTTGAATGGATCTCAAGTGCTCCAACAAGTGCCATCTCCTCCACCTCAACTACCACATCAAAAAAAAAACCCAGTCCTCTGAGTTGTCATCACAATCACACTTGCTTTTTCCCAGCTCTCAAGTCTCTACCCGCCCTGCACAGTATGGTGTAACAGAGATGGCTGAGTCTGCTGAGCTGTTCAGTCACACTATAGCCTGGGAATCGAGGTCTGCTCCCAAGCTACAGTGAGTACAGACCAGGAAATGGTCTGCAGTGATGCCCAGAAGCTTTGTGACTCAGATTCAGGCCCTGATGACCAAGTTTCTGAGCATAATGTAGACCCTCATTCACAAACCGTAACACCTGTTGGTGGAGACAACTGATGATGATGAGACACAGATACCAGATTGGGATGACAAATTAAATATTCGGTCAGGGCAGGAAGAAGCTAGGTCTGAGGGCGAGGGGAGTGCAAACACAACGCTTGATGATGAAGTTCTAGATCCCACTTACTGTCAACCCAGTCAGGCACTTGAGGAGGTCAACAGAGGCGGTGGAGGAGGAAGCAACTGACAACGAAGTTACCTTGTGCCTTCCTAGACAGAGTCGGAGTACTGGTAGCACGTCTACAACTGCATCCTCAGCCACCACTCTGCCTCTGAGAACAAGTCGGGGTGGCTCTGCAGGTCGCATGTCCTCTAAGCCTTGCATAGCCTGGTCCTTTTTTGACCTTGCAAAGGATCTCCCAAATCATGTGATCTGTAAAATTTGTCAGGAATCTATAAGTAGAGGCAAAAAGCTCACCAGTTTGACAACTTCTTCCATGAACCGTCACATGAATACCAAGCATAATTCCCAGTGGGAAGCTCACTGTGCGGCAATGCAGCCTAGCGTAGTGGACCAACCACCGCCTGCTCCTTCCAGTGCATCCGCGCGCCCTTCATCTTCTATGACTGTGGGGACAGCTGTCACACCTTGTTTTCCACGCACACCTGCCACCACTGTAACCGCAACAGGCAGTTTGCTTGGTAGGTCGTCAGTTGGTTTGGAAGGGGAAACAAGTACGTGTGTACAGCTGTCTCAGACATTGATAGCACCAACTTTGGATGAAGGCAACATCATGTCTCTGCCTGCACTTTCCTCACGAACCTGCATTTTTCCAGGGACACACTACTCACCACCGTCTACACACAGCAGCCAGATCTCTGTCCCTCAGATGTGGACAAATAAAAGACCATTTCCTCCGACCCATGACAAAGCTAAGAGGTTGACTTTATCCCTCTGTAAGCTCTTGGCTACCAAAATGCTGCCTTTCCGCATGGTGGACACACAGGATTTTCGAAACCTTATGTCCGTCACTGTGCCCCAGTACCAAATGCCCAGTCGCCACTACTTCTCCAAGAAAGGTGTGCCCGCGCTACACCAGCATGCCGCACACAACATTACCGCTTCCTTGAGAAACTCTGTGTGTGAACGAGTGCATTTCACCACCAATGCTTGCACCAGTAAGCATGGACAGGGGCATTACATGTCGCTGACTGGGCACTGGGTAACTATTGTGATAGATGGAGAAGGGTCTGCTGAACAAGTCTTGCCATCCCCACGACTTGTGCGTCAATCCTCTGTATATATAAGTTCCTCCAACGTTTCTGCCTCCTGAACCTTATCTGGGTCCTCCACCTGCGCCCCAAGCCTGCCTGGTCAGGCCAACAGCGTTGTAACTGCGCACAAGGAATCACACACACCGCCTTACTATGCTGGCAGCAGAGCGCAACGGCATCAGGCGGTCTTTAGCTTGAAATTTCTTGTAAATAAGAGTCACACAGTGACTGAGTTGTGGGCAGCTCTGCAGTCCGAGTTTCATAAATGCTTGTCTCCACTCAACCTGCCACCAGGGAAGGCCGTGTGCGACAATGCTGCAAACCTGGGTGCGGCCCTTCACCTTGGCAAGGTGACACACGTGCCTTGTATGGCTCAAGTGTTGAACCTTGTTGTCCAGCAATTTTTAACACACTATCCCCACCTAGATGGCCTTCTGCACAGGGCACGAAAACTGTCTGTTCACTTCCGCCGTTCAAGCGCCGCAGCTGACCAACCGGCATTGCTCCAGAAGTCTTTCGGCCTGCCGGTTCATCGCCTGAAATGCGATGTGCCAACACGCTGGAATTCGACTCTCCACATGTTACAGCGACTGTGGCAGCACCGCCGAGCCCTGGTGCAATACATCATGACGTATAGCCTGGGCCAACGAGATGCAGAGGTGGGGCAGATCACCCTGATAAAGTGGTCTCAGATCAAGCACCTATACACCCTTCTGCACAGTTTCGACATGGCGATGAATATGTTTAGCGCTGACAATGCCATTATCAGCATGACGATTCCAGTCATTTACATGCTGGAGCACACGCTAAACACTATTCAGAGTTAGGGGATGGGACAACAGGAAGGGGAGGAACTACAGGAGGATTCATATGAATAAGGGACAACAACATCACCAAGGTCCAGACGTTCATCATCACCAACGCGGCAAGCATGGGACCATGGGGGACAGGTATCAACAAGGGCGCATGGTAGCAAGCGAAATGTTGAGGAAGCTGCAGGAGAACATGAAGAAATGGAGGACAAACTGTCCATGGACATGGAATACTCAGCAGATGAGGGAGACCTTGATCAAATTTCAGTTGAAAGAGGTTGGGGGGAGATGTCAGAGGAAGAAAGAACGGTTAGCACCTCTATGCCACAAACACAGCGTGGACTTGGTCCGCATGGATGCGCAAGACACATGAGCGCCCTCTTGCTGCACTACCTCCAACATGACCCTCGTATTGTCAAAATTAGAAGTGATGATGACTACTGGCTTGCCACACTATTAGATCCCCGGTACAAGTCCAAATTTTGTGAAATAATTTCAGCCATAGAAAGGGACGCACGTATGCAGGAGTATCAGCAGAAGCTGTTACTCAATCTTAGCTCAGCTTTTCCACCAAACACCAGTGGTGCACGGAGTGAATCTCCCAGTTATAACTTGACAAACATGGGACTGTCTCATCATCAACAGTCTACCCGTACCAGTAGGACTGTATCTGTTGCTGGTAATAGCAATTTTATTGAATTGTTTCATAATTTTTTTTAGACCGTCCTTTGCAAGGCCACCAGAGACAAGTCTGACACATAGTCAACGGCTGGAGAGGATGATACAGGAGTATCTTTAAATGAACATCGATGCCATGACTTTGCAACTGGAGCCTTGCTCATTTTGGGCTTCAAACCTTGAAAAATGGCCAGAGCTCTCCACTTACGCCTTGGAGATCTTGTCATGTCCAGCTGCCAGCGTTGTCTAATGAACGTGTCTTCAGTGCTGCTGGGTGTGTGCTGACAGATAAGCGCACGCGTCTGTCCAGTGACAATGTGGACAGACTAACGTTCATCAAGATGAACAAGTCATGGATCCGCAAGGACTTTACTACCCCTGTGTCATCCTGGGGAGAGTAAAGGCTTGTGGATTTGGAATGTGCTTGATAGAAATGTACCTGTCAAGTTTGCAACTGGGGCACAAGTGATGCAACTGAATGGGTGGGTGTGTCTGTGTGGCCCAATGTTTGGAAAAAAGGGTGACTCCGCTTGGAGTCCCCCTGCTGTGTTTTTAAAAACGAGCCAAGATGAACAAGTCATGGTTCAGCAAGGAGTTTGCTACCTAGGCCAGTGTCATCCTGGGGACAGCTAAGGCTGGCGTATTTTGGAAGGTGCTTGATGCAAATCAAAACATCCTGTTTGCAACTAGGGCACAAGTGATGCCACTGAAGTGGTGTCTGTGGGGCCCAATTTTTGGAAAAAAGGGAGACTCTGCTTGGAGTCCCCCTGCTGTGTTTTTAAAAACGAGCCAAGATGAACAAGTCATGGTTCAGCAAGGACTTTGCTACCTACCCCGGTGTCATCCCGGGGACAGTTAAGGCTGGCGTATTTTTGAATGTGCTGTGTATATAGTGGGGCAACTAAAAGTCTGCACAAGACTTTTTGTCTGCACCAATACAAGTATGCACCATATAAGTATGATGCATTGAATTAGGCCAGAGATATTATGATGCACTTGGTCATCTATCATCTATCATCTGCCATCATCTAATCACCATGTCTATCTTCCCACAGGTATGTCAATTCATGCACTCTACTTTCCCATGAACTGATCTTCACTCCACTTTGCTTTGCTGTGTGTGCTAATACCTGGTATGTCAATTCATGCACTCTACTTTTGCACTATATCTGACCTGTTCTTTCTTTGCTTCAATATCTTCCTGACATCCTCCAGCATCTCACCCCCCTGTTTTGCACCCCCCTTTTATGACCTTTGTTTATTTTGCCTATGTTAAGCTGCATCTCTTTTTTTTTTTTTTGATTGAGTGATCAAGGGGTTAGTCTTGCAACCCACCCCTTCACAGCTGAGTGCACTTGTATGTGTATATAGTGGGGCAACTAAAAGTCTGCACAAGACTTTTCGTCTGCACCAATACAAGTCTGCACCATATAAGTATGATGCATTGAATTAGGCCAGAATTGGGCCGGAAGTGACCGGAACGTAACAGCATACATAGGCAATGTAAACAATGTTTGTGTTTCTATTCACTCTCACCCCTAAAATACTTCACTTTTTACTGCCCCCTCTGATCCCTAAAGCCAGTAATGAACTATTCATCTCTCCCTCCATCCTCCCCACCCATCTTACCTTCCCCTCAGATATTTTCCTCCACATTTCACCCAGTGTCTCCAGACACACACATCCACCTCATGGCCTCTCCTGCTCCCACTTACTAACACTCTCACTGCTTCTCCTCACTGCTGGGGATATTGCTTCAAATCCTGGTCCTCCTCACCACATCCCTATTGTCACTTCAAACCCTCTTCAACAACCTAACACAAATTTCCGCACCCTCGCAAACCTCATACCCAATCACCCAGCCCCCGCTCACCCAGACCCACTAACAGGAGCTCTATGGAACACTCGCTCCGTTTGCAACAAACTATCCTACATTCATGATCTGTTCATCACTAATAAACTCTCCTTCCTCGCCATCACAGAAACCTGGCTCACCCCCTCTGACACTGCCTCTCCTGCTGCACTTTCTTATGGTGGTCTCCAACTCTCTCACACCCCCCGCCCCAGTAACAAGCATGGTGGAGGAGTTGGTTTGCTCCTGTCCGACCAATGCTCCTTTACACCAATTCCACTACCACCCTCTGTCACGCTCCCCTCTTTTGAGGTGCACTCCGTACGCATCTACGCCCCCTCCAACCTTCAGCTGGCTTTCATTTACCGCCCTCCAGTGCCAGCCACTGCCTTTTTTGACCATTTCACCACCTGGCTACTACACTTCCTTTCCACCGACATCCCCACCATCATCATGGGTGATTTCAATATCCCCATTGACACTTCCCACTCATCTGTCTCCAAACTTCTAAAACTCACTTCCTCCTTCAGCCTCACCCAATGGTCTTCTGCAGCTACTCACAAAGATGGCCACACGCTGGACCTCATCTTCACTCGCCTCTGTTCCCTATCTAACCTCTCTAACTTGCCTCTCCCCCTGTCTGACCACAACCTACTCACATTCTCTTCCCTCTCTTCTCCAAGTATGCAACCCCCCCTCCACAAATTTTCACACCCTCGCAGAAATATCAAACACATTGATTTACACGCCCTTTCTCAGTCCCTTCTCCCCCTCACAGACATTGCATTTCTACATGATGCAGATGCCGCTGCAACTTTATACAACACTACAATCTCTGCAGCTCTCGAATCAGCTGCCCCCCTCACACACACCAAAACCCGCACAATCAACAGGCAACCCTGGCACACAAGGCAGACTAAAGAACTTAGACGGACTTCCAGAATTGCTAAGCGCAGATGGAAGAGGTCTTATTCCACTGAGCACTTCATTGCATATAAAGAGTCCCTCACCACTTTCAAGTCCACACTCACTGCTGCAAAACAAACCTACTTCTCATCCCTCATATCTTCTTTCTCTCACAACCCTAAACAGCTATTCAACACTTTCAATTCTCTCCTTCGTCCTCCGGCAACACCTCCCTCTCCTCTCATCTCAGCTGAAGACTTTGCCTCTTTCTTCAAGCGGAAGATTGACAACATCAGAGTAAGCTTTGGCCCACAATCACCACAGCCCCTCATCATAGCTACTCATCTCTCTTCCTCCAAATCCAGCTTCTCCACCATGACAGAAAACAATCTCTCCACTCTACTCTCAAGATCACATCTAACCACCTGTGCACTGGACCCGCTCCCATCGCACCTCATCCCCAACATCACCGCAGTCCTCATCCCAGCCCTAACCCATCTCTTCAACCTATCACTAGCAAGTGGTGTATTCCCTTCATGCTTTAAACATGCCTCTATTACACCCATCCTCAAAAAGCCCTCCCTTGACCCATCCTCTGTGTCAAACTATCGCCCCATATCCCTTCTCCCCTACGCCTCAAAACTACTGGAACAGCATGTCCATCTTGAATTGTCCTCATACCTCTCCTCCTGCTCCCTCTTTGACCGGCTTCAATCTGGCTTCCGACCACATCATTCTACCGAAACTGCCCTAACCAAAGTCACCAATGATCTACTAACCGCCAAAGCCAAGAGACACTACTCTATCCTCCTCCTCCTGGACCTGTCCTCTGCCTTCTACACAGTAGACCATTCCCTCCTACTACAGATTCTCTCATCTCTGGGCATCACAGACTTGGCCCTATCTTGGATCTCCTCATACCTAACTGACTGAACTTTCAGCGTCTCCCATTCTCACACCACTTCCTCATCTCGCCCCCTATCTGTCGGTGTCCCTCAAGGCTCAGTTCTTGGACCCCTGCTGTTCTCCATCTATACCTTCGGCTTGGGACAGCTCATAGAGTCCCACGGCTTCCAGTATCATCTCTATGCCGATGACACACAGATCTACCTCTCTGGACCTGACATTACCTCTCTACTAACCAAAATACCACAATGTTTGTCTGCTATTTCATCCTTCTTCTCTGCACGATTCCTAAAACTTAACATGGACAAAACAGAGTTTATTGTCTTTCCTCCTCCTCACTCATCTCCTCCAACAAGCCTTTCCATCACACTTGATGGTTGCTCACTCACCCCAGTCTCACAAGCTCGTTGCCTTGGAGTGACCCTCGACTCTGCTCTATCCTTCAAGCCACACATCCAAGCCCTCTTCAACTCATGCCGATTACAACTCAAAAATATCTCCCGGATCCGTGCTTTTCTTAACCAAGAATCTGCAAAAACATTAGTGCATGCCCTCATCATCTCCCGCCTCGACTACTGCAACCTCCTGCTCTCTGGCCTCCCTTCCAACACTCTTGCACCCCTCCAATCTATCCTAAACTCTGCAGCCCGCTTAATCCACCTCTCCCCTCGCTACTCCCCAGCCTCGCCACTCTGCCAATCCCTTCACTGGCTTCCCATCGCCCAACGACTCCAGTTCAAAACATTAACCATGACATACAAAGCCATGCACAACCTGTCTCCTCCCTACATCTGTGACCTAGTCTCCCAGTACCTACCTGCACACAACCTTAGATCCTCACAAGATCTCCTTCTCTGCTCCTCTCTTATCTCCTCTTCCCACAATCGTGTACAAGATTTCTCCCGTGCATCCCCCATACTCTGGAACGCTCTACCTCAGCACATCAGACTCTCTACTACCGTGGAAAGCTTCAAGAGGAACCTCAAGACCCACCTCTTCAAACAAGCCTACAACCTACAATAGCCCTCAGCCCAGTAGACCACTGCGCAACCAGCTCTGTCCTCACCTATTGTACCATCACCCATTCCCTGTAGACTGTGAGCCCTCGCGGGCAGGGTCCTCTCTCCTCCTATACCAGTCTGTCTTGTACTGTTAATGATTGTTGTACGTATACCCTCTTTCACTTGTAAAGCGCCATGGAATAAATGGCGCTATAATAATAAATAATAATAAATAAATAAAATGTGCTTGATGCTAATAAACCTGTCCAGTTTGCAACTGGGCCACAAGTGATGTCACTCAAGGGGTGTCTGTGGGACCCAATTTTTGGAAATAAAGGAAACTGTGCTTGGAGTAACCCTTGCTTGCATTGCTTTTAAAAATGATTCAAGATGAACAGATCTGGGATCAGCAAAGACTTTGCTACCTACCCCGGTGTCATCCCGGGGACAGTTAAGGCTGGCGTATTTTGAATGTGCTTGATGCAAATCAAAACATCCTGTTTGCAACTAGGGCACAAGTGCTGCCACTGAAGGGGTGTCTGTGTGGCCCAATTTTTGGAAAAAAGAGAGACTCTGCTTGGAATCCGCTTCCTGTGTTTTACATGATTTTAGAAGGGCATGCCATGCCTATATCTGTGCCTCGTCCTCTTTTTCCTCATCCAGTTTTTTTGTTTTTGCAGGAGTATATGTCTTGTCACTTTCCCATGTGTTTGTGTTGTCTTGGGAGTTGTTTGTCACCTTTTGGACACCTTTGAGGGTGTTTTCCAGGTGTTTTTTTAGGTGTTTGTGATTGCCTCCCATTGTTTTCAATGGGGTTCGAGAGGTTCGTAAAACGGGGCACCGTTCGACGAACCGAACCGAACTCGAACTCTAGGGGGGTTGCTCATCTCTACACAACAGTCAATGAGCTGACACTTGCAAGCACTGCTGCAGCACTGCTAGACCGGCGGCACCTGTAGCTGACCTGCAGAAATGGGCGCACACACCATGCCTTCACATGTAGCTCAGGAATATCTGGGTAGGTTTTGAGAAATCGCTGAACCAGTAAGTTGAGCACATGAGCCCGGCATGGAACGTGTACAAGCTTGACACGCTTTAGAGTCGAGCTTCCCAGTAACTGCTTGGATCAGAGCAGGGATGATGTTATGGGATATGTGCTAGTGTAAGGCGGAAACAGGATACCGGGAAAAATATTGACGACCGATTATCAAGGGATGACAACCAGCATGAGGTTGTGGAAAGCCTCAGTCTCCATAAGCCTTAACAGCAACATTTACAAGGCAAGCACACTGGAATGTGGCTGATTGGTGTTGGCCTGAAGTTGGGTGGCTGAGGATTTTCATTTGAGTTCCAAAGTCTGGCTGTCAGGCTGCCAGCAGGGGGAGCTGGAGTCCTGCAGGGAAAGACACTACATGGATCTGAATGAGCAAGGAGGGGAACTCCCAGTGTGTGCTGATGTAGTGTCTGCAAGCATCAGCCAGACACCTGAAGCTGTGGGGCATGTGGGGGATGGTCAGACGGGTCCGGGTCAAACATAGTATGGGCAGCAGGAAGACCGGAGGAACTAGCAGAGGAGGAGTCACGATCAGGCCGAGGTCAGTACCAGAGGAAAAAAATGAGTCGGGAGGTAGGAGAGGGGGGAACAACCAGGGCTATTGTGGGAAGGAAGGAGGTGGGACAGAAGAATGGCAGAATGACTAGGGGTAGAACACAGATAGAGATTGAGGGCACAGAGAGGGAATGGATCAGGATCACACTTACAGGGACCAGCAATCACAGGCAAAGCAGCGCCAAGCTTATAGCCGGCGCTGGTTCACCGGAGATGACAGTATTTAAAGCATCCCAGCTCCGGAAGTGAGGCCTGGGAGATGGCTCCACCCCCTAGTCATGTAGACGGGGAGGGGAAACCGTGACCCTGGCATAGTGACATCCAAATGCTGCACTGGGACCAGGAAGATAGTGGATGTGGTTGCTTATAATGTTTGTGAATAAATGAGTGTGTTGGTTGTGCTCCCGCAACATGCCCAGTTTCACCTTGATCTCAGCTTCAGCCTTTGAGTGCCCTATCAGCAGCACATCCACTTTCCTATCCCTTATAGTACAACTTGCACATTTTAAATTAGGCACTCTACTGTATATGCCGGCAAAATTTCCTCAATAAAAATTTAGCCCTGATAATGATTGGTGGAGGAACGTTAGACTAGATGGACTTAGGTCTTTTTCAACCTATGCAACTATGTATGTTGCCCTGTTAAGGAGTTTTTTTTTAGCTTGCAGCAGCAGTATAAGTATGGAAGGACTGTAAAGAAATAAACCCTGCCTATATGCCTCTTATCCTAAACTATCTCTCCTGCAACAACTATCCCTATAGTGTCTGCAGGTAAAAGGGGTTTTACTAAAGAAAGTACAGTATGTAGCCCTGAAATCAATTTTTTTCTTTAATGGTGCAGCAGCGGTATATAGCTACTGTACTACCAATTCAACACTGCCTAAATGCCTGCTCTAAAGGCATCTCTCCCTCCTACAGATCTCCCAAACTGATTGCAGAGCAGAATGTACAAAGCATCACCTCACCAGGTCTTATATGAGACCCAATGACATGATGCGATCGGCCAATCACAGTAATACCAGTAGCCAACATTACTATGGCATTACCATATATAGCAGCCAATCCCGTGTTGAGTGGCTGTATAAAAGATGTGAAACATGCTAGGCAGAGATTCAAGCATGGCGCTCCACCACGAATGATGCTTGATGAATTGAGCATCTCAAGCACTCCGATGGTCCATCGAGTATCAAGCAGAGGCGATCATGCTCACTCATCCACTAATCAAAAAAAGTATTTAGTCAGACCCAATTGTGCAAGTTCTCCCACTTAAAAAGATGAGATTTGCCTGTAATTGACATCATAGGTGACCACAACTATGAGAGACAAAATGAGAAAACAAATCCAAAAAATCACCGCGTCTGATTTGTCAAGATTTTGTTTGCAAATTATGGTGGAAAATAAGTATTAAGTATTTGGTCAATAACAAAAGTGCATCTGAATATTTTATTCTATATCCTTTGTAGGCAATGGCAGAGGTGGAACGTTTTCTGTAAGTCTTCACAAGGTTGGCACACACTGTTGGTATTATGTTGGCCCATTCCTCCATGCAGATCTCCTCTAGAGCAGTGATATTTTGGGCCTGTTACTAGCCAACACGGACTTTCAACTCCCTCCAAAGGTTTTGAATGGGGTTGAGATCTGGAGACTGGGTAGGCCACTCCAGAATCTTCATATGCTTCTTACAAAGTCACTCCGTCATTGCCCTGGCGGTGTGTTTGGGATCATTATCATGCTGAAAGACCCAGCCACATTTCATCTTCAATGCCCTTGCAGATTGAAGGAGGATTGCACTCAATTCTTTCATTCATTCTTTCATGTACATGGATCAGTCGTGCTGGCCCCTTTGCAGAGAAACAGCACCAAGGCATGATCTTGTCACTCCCATGCTTCACAGTAGGTATGGTGTTCTTTGGATGCAACTCAGCATTCTGTATCCTCCAAACATTGACGAGTTATGTTTCTACCAAACAGTTCTACTTTGTTTTCATCTGACCATATGACATTCTCCCAATACTCTTCTGGATAATCTAAATGCTCTCTAGCAAACTTCAGATGGGCCCGGACATGTACTGGCTTAAGCAGGGGAATATGTCTGGCACTGCAGGATCTGAGTCCCTGGCGGGGTACTGTGTTACTGATGGTAGCAATTGTTACAGTGGTTCCAGCTCTATGCAGGTCATTCACTAGGTCCCCCATGTAGTTTTGGGATTTTTACTCACCATTCTTGTGATCATTTTTATTCCATGGGGTGAGATCTTGTGTCTAGCCCCAGATCAAGGGAGATTATGAGCGGTCTTGTATGACTTCCATTTTCTTCTTATTGCTCCCACAGTTGATTTCATCACACCAAGCTACTTGCCTATTGCAGATTCAGTCTTCCCAGCCTGGTGCAGGGCTATAATTTTGTTTCTGGTGTCCTTTGGCAGCTCTTTGGTCTTCACCATAGTGGAGTTTGGAGTGTGACTGTTTGAGGTTTGTGGACAGGTGTCTTTTATACCGATAACAAGTTCAAACAGGAGCCATTCCTACAGGTAATGAGTGGAGGACAGAGGAGCCTCTTATAGAAGAAGTTACAGGTCTGTGAGAGCCAGAAATCGTACATGTTTTAGGTGACTAAATACTCATTTTACCACCATATTTGCAAATAAAATCTTGCAAAATCAGATGCGGTGATTTTCTGGATTTGTTTTCTCATTTTGTCTCTCATAGTTGTGGTCACCTATGATGTCAATTACAGGCAAATCTCATCTTTATAAAGGGGAAGAACTTGCACAATTGGTGGCCGAGTAAATACCTTTTTTCCCCACTATATGTATGTGTATAGATTATATATCTATATATATCTGGATGTAACTATGATAAGCACAGGATGAGTAAAGTAATGATTTATATCTATATTGTGACATATCAAGTAAACAACCTTTTGACTTATTTTTTGCATGACAGATGTAAGATGAGCTTTATATGTTATGTGATCTGCTGTGCATTTGTAGACTTTCTCCGACTTAGAGTCTCTGTGATGTAGTTTGCATTTTCCTAGTTAATATTGCAACATTTGAATAAATGAAAAAAAAAAATGGCTAAATTCTTTGATAAAGACTCAAGTTTTCAGGCTTGTCATATTAGAGGAGATGGCTGATTCCATCGGGGCTACTCTTCTTGTCCAGTATTTGGACATTTTGGCCCCGGCACTAATTTCTCTCATACCCGGACTGGTGATACATTCACTTATTATAGGCGTCAATGTCAACGACTGGTGGAAAGGAAGATCGGTGACTTCTATTGACCACATTGTAACTTCTCTCGGGATTTCAAGGATGTGCTCTCAGTGCACAGTTACTTTATTTTTTTTTGTGGCTGCATTCTTCCGGAGAGGCCTGGATTCATATGTAACTCTGACTGTCATTGATGCTTTACATTCTTTCTTTATTTATTCCAATATTTGGTTAACGACTCTGCTCTCCATTGTCTACTGTCTGAAGATCTCCAACCTCCGCACCAGACTGTTCCTGTTCCTAGGAAGGATGATTGTCCACCGGACTGTTCATCTCATTGCAGCCTCTGCAATCTTCTCTGCTTTAAATTGGCTGCTGCCCTTTTGGGTAGCTCTTACTATGGTGAAGTATGGTGGAACATACAACACAACCATGGCTAATCCAGTCAGGAGCTGCAGCTATATGAATTCTTTATACAATATTATTTTTGGTGGCTCCATCCCTCTACTTTTCTATTATGTCTCCTCCGTCCTCCTCTTCTCCTCATTGTATCATCACACGGTAAAGATGAAGACAAGAAATAATGTATCCATCAATTTGGAGACGTATTACTCGGTGATGAAGTTTGTATCCTTCACCTTTATATATAACACTGTATACTGGATTTGTAATTGCATAGTTGTCTTTTATTATTATTTTTACTGTATTTCACTTTTATGGCTTTATATTATTATAGACTTTCTACCGGCTCTACATTCTTCCTACCTGATCTACAGAACAGCCAAACTCCAAAATACTTTCTGGATTGTAATCAATTTCTTATTCCAAAAGAAAGATATTAGAGAAAACATTGAGTTAGTAGATTAATTATTTACATGGTGGGTGGAAATTAGTCAGGTGTGGATAGTAAACTGCTGTGTAAAAAGTATCTTATATAATTATATAGGAAGTTACATTTAAATGATAAAGATATTCAGACATATAAATAATTGACCAGTGCACATCTCATATTATATCATATGCCACTCCATAATAGACTTGAGAAAAGATAGAAAACAAAGGAGCATTTAAAGGCTAATTATAAAAATATCAATGTTAGAAATAGATGTTTTACTTTCTGCCCTGAAGAAGGTAAAACATCTATTGTTCCGCGAAACGTGCGTTGGAGGGTCTTTCATGTTGGTGTGGGACTTTTGATTGACCACCGCTTGAGTTATGGGTAAGTCTCTGGGCGATTGATCTATCTTTGGCTGACTATTTATGCTGCCTCATAGATTTGCTTAGACTGACATGGTCAGCTGTATGGAATTGGATGTATGAAGCTAAAATCCTTTTTGGATTTGATAGCAGCTAGAGTCATTTTTGTCAGCCACATGATATTATATATATATATATATATATATATATACAGAGCTTCTTTTTGGACTTCCCATTATTTTTGTGTTGGTTGCCTTGGTCCCCCAGTAACATGTGGGTTTACATCCATTATAACATCTAGCACCATCTTATTGTAATTTTTAAAAGATTGGATTTTTTACGATTTTGTACTCTAAAGTTTATATTTTTATAATTAGCCTTTAAATGATAAAGATGTCCATTAGGAAATCTGGAATCCAGATTAAAAATCCAGAATTCCTCTCTTGTTCATAACATTTCTTCGACATTGTCTCAATTTACAAAAGGAAACTATGTTGCATTATTAGCCTTTCTGTTGTTTCATAGATGTGTGCTTTTTTTGTTTTTTTTTCTCTGAGATGGACTTTTTTTAATTGGTTTTAATTGCTCACTTGTATATGTTTTTCTTAAACTGTGATTTATTGGCTGATGTTTCGTATTTAAGCATCCAGGGAAATCTTCTGACCCAGTAAGGCTCTGTAAAAGAAGGCAGTAGCCGGTTCCTCTTACCCTCCACGTTTGGATTCAAGTTTTATATTTTCAATGGAATAAAGACAAGCAATGTTTACTACATTTTCCGGGAGCTGGAGCCTTTTCTTCACTTTCTTATTATTCCCAGATACCTGGGATAGATATAGACAATTGTATGTAGGGACAAACAGCTTTTCTTTCCACCCCCTGCACTTGTAATCACAGTAGGTGACTAGAAGTGATATCCATAAGAACTAGATCATCACGTCGTACCAAACCACATTGAGTATTTAGACCATTCAGAGTAAGTCCGCCCATAAAATTATTTAGAAAAAGAAAATTCAGCTCACCTGTCACCCAAACTGCTGGGTCCTGTGGGTGCACGAGATCCGCTGGTTAGTCCTGACCAGCATACAATGGACAGCAACAAAGGAGAAGATTGGATCCAGCACGAATTCCGTATTAGAAAAAAAGTTTCCTAGGGAAACCCTATGAGTTGAGATTTCCATCTACGGTCTTCATATGTTTTAAAGTGAACCAATAAAGAAAAATGAAACTTTTTATCTAATACGGAATTCATGTTGGATCCAATCTTCTCCTTTGTTGCTGTCCATAAAATTATTTAACCTTTATTATAATTAATCAAAATAATAACAGACAGACACAGAAGCACACAATGTGCATGTGAAGTGTGATTGATACACACGAGGAGGTAAGGTGTTAGGGATCGGTTCTTTAGGGGTAGGATGTGCCGTGATGGATTATAAAGAGTATATATTACATACAGTAGGACCTCCGGGGGGTACTAACTCTCCCTCTGCTTTGTCCTACCTAACAATGGGGCTTTAAGCACCCTAGATGTGTGGTGCCCCCATTCCACGACAGCTGTCCTTTTTATCCCTAGCTACCTTATAAGATAACCACCCCCAACCTCCATAAAGTGTGAAGTGCAATAATTCTGACACACAAAGACATACACTTCAAAGAAGGTTTTCTCTTCTTGATGAATTATATACAATCAAGTGACCGATCATAGTTAAATTAGCCCTTGTACTGGTAACCTGAAAACATGTAGTTAATTCAAAATAATAGTTTTGGGGTACTTTACAGTTAGTTGGTAGTCCTCCTGGGCTACAGGGAGATTCCACACATGAGAAGCACGTTCCCAAAAAGGAAGCGAGGGTCCTTGTTGTAATAGGATCCCACAGTTAGAAGAGGACCAAATCCCTTTCCCAACGCATTTCCCCCCACTAATTGTTGGACTTCATCAGGGGAATCAGAAATGACTATCAGGAGCTCAGTCGTACCCCGATTAACCAGAAAGTGCGACCCCTTCCAGAAGTCCAGGTATTCAAAGACCGTGCCCGGTCACGATGTCTCTAAGACACTGCACCTATATCCAGATGGATGATGTGGCAGTCCTTTGTGTGCTGCGCACCACATCTAATTCTGGTCTGCTGTCAAACCACAGCAGACCAGAGGTAGCCTGTTTTGACCTTTTCTGGGGTAGTTTTCTTTATTTATCTTGTATGATGCTATTTGCTTGTGATTGGGCAATATCATAAAGCTAAAAAAGTAAACATTCCCAGAGAAGAATTTCTGCTACCGCCACCTTTGGCTGAATGGGAAATTTGCAAGATTATTGTCATGACCTCAGCTGTCAGTGTTTCTTGGAGCATGGCTCGTTCCCGGGATCACGGCACCTTTATCTTCAGGGCACTTCCGTTCATGCAGTGCCAGTTATAATTCTGCTCTGCAGGGTGCTGCTGGTCCCTTGTAAGTTCTGATCCTGCCCCCCCCGTCCTGAATACATTCATCTTGCTTGCCTCTCGTCCTGACTGTGTCCGCTCCCCTGCCTCCTGTCCTGCCTGTGTACGTTCTCCCTGCCTCCTGTCCTGACTTTCCATCCCCTCTGCTTTCTGTCCTGACTGCCTCCATTCCTCACTGATTCCCATCCTCCCTCCTCTGTTGTCCCATCCTCCCTTTCTCCCTACTATTACCTGGTCTCCTGGCTCCCAACTTTGGCTTGTCTATAAACTCTGGTTTCCACGCTCCCCCAGTCTCTGACATTCCCTCTCGGCTTCCTGACTCGGCTCTCCCAAGACTCTGTCTCCGCCTGACCTCGTTGACCTCGTCGACCTCCTGGTTCTGACTTCAGCCCATATGACCATCCACTTCTTCCACTGGGGACACTTGTGCCCTCTAGTGGAGGATTGCTGTCAGCACTCTCCTGGTGCTCCAGCCCTTCCTACTGGTTTGCTAAGTCTAGTGCCATCTAGTGGGAAATCCCTACCTAGCACTCTCCTTGTGTTCCGGCTCCCCCTGCTGGTTCCTTACACTAATATCTCCACAATGGAAATCACAAAAACCTTCAGCCATTTTTTCATGATGTGGTGAATTTAGCATATGAAAAATGGGGAAAATTGCCTGTGTGAGGCCATGTTTCCACAGGTGAAAACACTGGGGCTGACTCTTCGAGACTGACATAGCACATGCTCATGCTATGCTAGTCTTGCTGGAGTACAAAGTGCCTAATTACTTAAGATATGTATGACACTTAGTGAATTTCCATAGTTTCTCAATGGCACGTGCCTCCTATCGCTATGCCAGAAATACAATGCCACTTATAGACTGGAGTAGCTTTTCTGCCACACAATATGCCAACACTTTTGATGAATTTGATGGGTGGGCATGGCCATGCTCTGTCCAGCTCGTTCCCAGTTCTGAATCCTCCCCAGCTCCATCTATTTCAGCAAAGCTAATTCAAACCGGCCTGAAAACACCAAGTTGCAAAATTATTTTGCACAAAAACTTTTTGATTTTTAAAGCACCGCTCCAGCGTTTTATTTTTTTCAGCTCTGGAGAGGCACTTTTAATGTAATCCATCTGCTGTATACTCTTCATCAGGAAGCTTTATGCTTTTTCAGCAGCACTTTGGTCCCGCGGGAATATTTTGTACATGTAACTTCTGACTGCTCAGAAGTCAGAAGATAGGACACAAACACTCAATGCAAGTCTATGAGAGCCAGAAAAAGACAAAAAGAGCAAACGTAATGTAGAAAAAAATGTAGCAGAGAACTCAGTTATTTCCTGCGTGGGAACATGGCTATAACTCCTTCATTACCTATTGCATAATCTTATATCATATATCATATCCCTGCCTTTGATGCAGGCTGAAATGTTGGGCCTGCATCTTTCCCGATACTTGACAACTGATTTAATCAGCCAACATGTGATTTTAACAGCTGCGTGCGGATCAGAGATCAGAGATCAGAGATCCACCCACTGCGGTTAACCAGTTAAATCCTGCTGTTAATCTCTGACAGCGTGATTTAATACATGTGGGCAGAAGGACGCATCATTGCCTGGGTTGTCCTGACAGCTGGGGGCAGCTGGTGACCACTGTCTGTAACTACAATTCTCCTGTAAACACCCATTGATAGGAGATTGGGATTTCTGCTGTACTGAGCAGTGCTGATGCTGATGCTGTTGCTGGTGCTGATGTTGACTCTGATGTTGGTGCTGATGATTATGCTGATGTTGATGCTGGTGTTGATGCTGGTGCTGATTATGATGCTGATGCGGGTACTGATGATGATGCTGATGCTGGTGCTGATGATAATGCTGATGCTTGTGCTGATGTTGACGCTGGTGCTGATGATAACGCTGATGCAGGTGCTGATGTTGACACTGATGCTGCTGCTGATGATTGCGTTCGCTGATGCTGGTGCTGATGCTGACGCTGATGCTTGTGCTGAAGTTGATGCTGATGTTGACGCTGATGCTGGTGCTGATGATGACATTGGTGCTGGTGCTGATGTTTACGCTGATGCTGGTACTGATGATCACACTGATGCTGGTGTCGATGTTGATGCTGATGCTGGTGCTGATGATTACGCTGGTGCTGATGTTTACGCTGATGCTGGTGTTGACGCTGGTACTGATGATGATGCTGATACTTGTGCTGATGATGACGCTGATGCTGGTGCTGATGATGACGCTGATGGTGGTGCTGATGATGATGCTGCTGCTGGTGCTGGTGATTACACTGATGCTGGTGCTGATCTTTACGCTGGTGCTCATGATGACGCTGATGCTGGTGCTGATGATTACGCTCGCTGATGCTTGTGCTGATGTTCACGCTGATGCTGGTGCTGTTGATGATGCTGGTGCTGTTGCAGGTGATGACGTTGAAAATGACACTAGTGCTAATATTGACGCTGGTGCTGATGCTGATGCACTGCTTTGTACAGCATAAGCAATCGAATAATAGTAGCTTCAAGTCCCCTAAGGGGACTGTTAAATACTGTAAACACTAAAGAAAGTTTTTAAAAATTAAAAAAAATACAAAAGTTCAAATCACCCCCTCCATTTGCTCAGTTAAAAAATACACATATTCTGTATCGCTGCATTCAGAAATGGCTGATCTATCAAAATATAAAATAAATAAATCTCATCAGTAAACGGCATAATGAGGAAAAAAAAAAATCAACACCGGAAATATGTTTTTTCAGTCACCACAATGTTGCAATTAAATGCAAAAAGAGGAGATCAAAAAGTAAAATCTACACCATTAAAAACTTCAGCTCAGGGCGCAAAAAATAATCCATAACACATCCCGAGATACCAAAAAATTAAAACTGTGCTGGTAATGGAAAATGGGGACATGAGCGAATTTTTTTTTAATTTACAACTTTTTTTTGTTTTTTTTCCTTTTAAATAAAAAATAATTTATACATATTTGGCATCTATAAACCTATACTGACCTGTATTGCCAGGTAAGTTTTACCATATGGTCAAAATGGTAAATTAAAAAAAAAAAAACTGTTGCAAAATTGCACTTTTTTTTGAAAGTTCACTGCACCTGGATTTTTTTTCCGTTTTCCAGTACAACATGTGGTAGAATGAATGATGTCATTCAAACGTACAACAAACCATAATACAGCTATAAGAATGGAAAATAAAGTATTTTATGGCAATTGGAAGAAGGGGAGGAAAAAATTAAAACAAAAAATAAAATGGAAAATGGCCATGGCGTGAAGGGGTTAAAGAGATAACTATCTTATGTCTGTTGCTGCCCTTTTTATGTAAGAAAACAGTGATTTTACTATTTATTAATTATTGAAACAATTGCCTATAAGTGTCCCTAATAGCAGGACAATGGATCTGACTTTCTAGCAAAACTCAGGTCTAAGGCGGGCTTTGCACACTACGACATCGCAGGTGCGATGCCGGTGGGGTCAAATTGAAAATGACGTACTTCCGGCATCGCATGCGACATCGTAGTGTGTAAAGGTTCAATGATAGGATTAACGAGCGCAAAAGCGTCGTAATCGTATCATCGGTGCAGCGCCGGCATAATCCATAATTACGCTGACGCAATGGTCCGATGTTGTTCCTCGCTACTGCGGCAGAACACATCGCTGTGTGTGAAGTCGCAGGAGCGAGGAACATCTCCTACTGGCGTCACCGCGGCTTCCGTAGGATATGCGGAAGGGAGAAGGTGGGCGGGATGTTTATATCCCGCTCATCTCCGCCCCTCCGCTCCTATTGGCCGCCTGCCGTGTGACGTCGCAGTGACGCCGTACGACCCGCCCCCTTAGGAAGGAGGCGGGTCGCCGGCCAGAGCGATGTCCCAGGACAGGTGAGTCCATGTGAAGCTGCCGTAGCGATAATGTTCGCTACAGCAGCTATCACAAGGATATCGCAGCTGCGACGGGGGCGGGGACTATCGCGTGCGACATCGCAGCATCGGCTTGCGATGTCGCAGCGTGCAAAGTACCCCTTAGTTTCTGGATTGTGAGATGCCGGCATGAAGAACAAGATCCCACAACTCTCCTCACCCATTAATTGGGAAAGTGCAAGACCTAATGGGTTATCACAATATCTTGCCGATTGAACTGAAGCAGCCCCATTAACGTGATATAACAATGTTACATCTCAATAAATGGCAGCATTGGTTGTGTTCAAAGTGTGACATCTTATGATAACAATGGATTGTTCTACGTGAGAGAAACAAAATTAAAATTATAATCTTGTGATACCTTTTAATGGCTAACTAAAATAAAATAAAGTGATGTTACAAAGCAAGCTTTCGAGACATCTCAGGTCCCTTCATCAGACATGGTATGACAAAATATCTGAAGAAACACAAATATATATATAAACAGAGCAAAGGGATGGCATAATAAAAGACATTTAATTAAACAAACACTGAGCTTAGAAAGTGAATCCTTAATTAGCTTTGATTAGTGATGTGAAAGGTTTATTGTCCCAATATCCATGTAGGATCAGAGGCCTGGTGCCTGGAACAGACTCCTCAGATTTTGTAGTGAGTCATAAATCCTCCTGAAGGGTTGAGTCCTGTGTCCACAGAGTTAAACAATTAAATGAATTTGTACTCCCAGACCCTGCGATGATTCTGTGATCTGAAGTTGCCTTTTAATATAACAACTTTCATATGGTTTATGTTGTGTCCTGAAGTACAGAAATGTTTGGCCACAAGTAAATGGGGTTTTTTTCTGTAATTGTGTGGCGGTAAGATCTCACTCTTGCTCTTAAGGGCACTTTACATGCTGCGATATCGGTATCGATATCGCTAGTGTGCGTACCCACCCCCGTCAGTTGTGTGTCATGGGCAAATTGCTGCCCGTGGCGCAAAACATCGCTTACACCCGTCACACGGACTTACCTTCTCTGCGACGTCACTCTGGCCGGCGAACCGCCTCTTTTCTAAGGGGGTGGTTCATGTGGTGTCACAGCGACGTTACACGACAGCCGTCCAATAGAAGCGGAGGGGTGGAGATGAGCGGGCGGAAGATCCCACCCCCCTCCTTCCTTCCTTTTTTTCCAGTGGACGCAGGTGGGAGATGTTCGTCGTTCCTGCGGTGTCACACGTAGCGATGTAAGCTGCCGCAGGAATGACGAACATTATCGTACCTGCAGCAGCAGCGGGATTATGGAGAGGAGCGACGTGTCAACAATCAACGATTTTTGACGTTTTTGCGATCATTGATCGTCGCTCCTTGGTGTCACATGCTGCGATGTCGCTAATGGCGCCGGATGTGCGTCACTAACGACGTGACCCCGATGAGATAATGTTAGCTATGTTGCAGCGTTTAAAGTACCCTTTAGTCTCTGTCCTGTTTCTCCAACATAGAGACCCCAATAGGACATATAGTGCACAGGATTAAGTACACCACATTGGAGGAGGAACATGTGAATGTCCCAGGAATCTTATAGTCCTTCTGGGTGTTAGGGATCTGTATCCGGTCTTTGGTCTCTACATGAGTGCAGGTTTTGCAGCTCTTTACATTGCAAGATAAGTTCCTCTTGGTGTGTCTGAGGGCATTGAGCTTTGGATCATGATGATCTTTAAATTAGGAGGTTGATAACAAGTGATGTCTCATGTTGTGACAGCCAGAGGGGCCATAAAGTGATCAGCGAATGGAACAGGCTACCACAAGAGGTGGTGAGTTCTCCTTCAATGGAAGTCTTTAAAAAGATGTTGGACGGACATCTGTCTCGGAGGATTTAGTGAATCCTGCTTTGAGCAGGGGGATGGAGTAGATGACCCAGGAGGTCCATTCCAACTCTACCATTCTATGATTCTATGAGTCTAAGTGTTGTGGGATTCCGCAGTGAATGCCTGAATCCCACCACATAAAAGTTTGGACCCAGCTTTGGCCAAGAAGACTTGTCCATTATGCTAGCCGTAGGGACACCATTGAGCACGCTTCTTAAATGTTATTTGGTCAATACATCAGTCTGTTTTTTTTCCCTAGAGATGGTCTATGGACAACGAGATTTAAATTTCATGAAATGTCACAAGTCCATGCAAACTTGAGCGGTCTATGGTTCAATTTGTGCCCAAGAAATATAGACATTTCAAAGATTACAGACGAGTCACTAAAGAGTTCACATGTCCAATAATTATCCATTAGAATGGATCCAGCAGAAATCTGTTGCCAAAAAAAGTTTTACAAACACAACTTTTTTTCATCCTTTTAGAAAAAAAATTACTTCTGAAGGATCCGTTTTTTTAACATTGGAGTCAATGATAAAATGGATCCATTAACTGATCTCCATTCATCTTCCACTGGAAACTGATCTAGTAAGAAAAAATGAATCCTTTTCAAGTGTGAGAAAAATGGATGGCTAAGTAGCAATCTGTAAAAAGATCAATTTTCCATAGATTCCCATGTTAAAAAAATTGGATCCTGTAAAAATTATTTTTTCAAAACAGACAAAAAAGTTGTGTTTTCAGAACTTTTTGCCAATGGATTGCTGCTGGATCTATTCTAAAGGATGATCAGCCGCTATGTAGATTTTTTTTTTCAGGAATGACAAAATATAGGACCTCAGTCTGCACACATAATTTGATAATATAATCATTCTCTCCATTTTTTATACATTGTACCATGTGGTTTATTGTACTAATGTGATTATTTAATAAAGTTATGTATTTTAATTCTTGTTTGTCTCTCTGTAGGATTAGGCCCTGTGCGCACGCTGAGGATTTACCACGGATTTTGCCGCGGATTTGCTGCGAAATTGCTGCAGAAAATGTGTCTAGCATTGCTGTAGTCATTCCCCAGTAAATGCTATGGGTTTTAAAAATTGCCGTGTGCACATTGCGTTTTTTTATACCCGCGAATTTTCCACTGCGGAATTAATGAGCATGCCACTTCTTTTCCGCAGGTACCTGCGGTTTTTGCCATATATAATGGTAAAAACCGTGGGGATCAACTTACGGAAAATCTGCGGGTAAATCCGCCGCAAACCGTGGCAAAAACGCGGGTACGGATTTACCGTGGTTTTTACCGCGGGCGCGGGATTCTTTCAGAGGGTCCGTTTTTTCTTAAGAAAATGGCACATTCTAGTGCGCACATGGCCTTATACTTTTATAAGCATCTTGAATATATATGTCCTGTGCACAAAATATACCCTATGGGAATAAACCAGATACAAATAGGAGCATCCACTGAGGCTAAACAGAGTTGTAACGAGTGCAATAAATAAAACAAATAAAGCATTTATAAAATAAATTAAGATCGTCCTAACGATGCAGAAAAATTATATAGAGAAAAATAAATTGTGTGAAAAAATAAATCCAGGCAGCAAAGATTGATACAGAAAGATTCACTGCCAAAGAACGTAGAAATAATCCAAAAATATTATCAGCTTCATAAACAGAAAGAAATTCAAATCTCTCGCCACTGTTTACACAAGACAATCCCTTGTCAGATGTCAGGGGAACACTAAATTCTCAAATAAATGTCACCTGCTTGAAAATGTGGTGCCAATATCCCAAAAAGGGACATTATCTGAGCATGGAATTTATCAGCCGGTAAGTTTAACACTATGGTAGGTAAAATCCTGGAGTGTTTCTTACGAGATGCTATACTGGAGTATCTCAAAAAGCCTCATGATCCAGTATCGATGTGAATTTATAAGGGATCGGTACTGTTAGACTAATCCAATCAGTTTGTATTAGGAGGTAAGTTCCAGACTGGACCAAAGACATGCAGTGAATGTTTTCTATATGGACTTTTCAAAAGTGTTTGATATAGTGCCACACAAAATGTTGATACATAAAATGAGAATAATGGGAATAAAGGAAATTATGTGTAATTGGGTTAACACTAGAAGTCCCAGAGGGGGGTCATTTAACATTTCTTCCTTTGGAACCCAGGGAGCTCGAAATTTCTGGGACTTCTAGTGTTAAGAACTGCCTTAGTGTTAGGCTAAGTTCACACTTGTGTTGTTTTGCATCGGTCACAATCTGTCGCCTTGAGGAATTATGGTATCCTGCAAAATATTTTGCAGGAATCTGTTTTTCCCCCATAGACTTCTATTCAAGACGGATTGTGACTGATGGCCCTGCGTTGCATCTGCCGAGTGACGGACCAGTCATTTACTGACTGACCGTCAGGCGGGAGCAACGCTGAATGTAAAGGTTTTTTTGTGTGCGGCGGATCGTTTTTTTACTGTGAGCATGCGCAGAGTAAAAATCCATGATCTACTGTAATTTCAGTTCCAGTTCCAGTGGATGGAAAGATCAGCTGATCGGCCAGCGGCCGGCGTTTTTGAACGATGATAATTTTTTTGCAGCATTAGTCACATCAGTTGTGCCCCTATCTGCAACGCATCCATTGCATCAGTCACACAACTGATTGTAACTGATGCAAAACAACGCAAGTGTGAACTTTGCCATAGTTAAAAGAGGATGGTTATAAATAGATCACACTCAGATTCGGTCAAAGTAAAAATTGGGATAGCATAGGGGTTAGTATTGGGCCTTCCTCTTTTTAAAATATTTATTAAAGGTCATGTAGGACAGTGTTCCCCAACTCCATTTATTATATACACACCTGTGGCTTAGATAAGAGATAAGCAGACGTATGCAGGAGCACCTGGTCTAATTATTTAATTCCTTGCTCCAATTACTAATTGTCTTAATTGCAATAAGTAAATTCCAAAGAAGTTGTGTTCGCATTTAGATTTTAATCAATAAGAAATAGACAAGTATATCTGAGTGACTATTGTGCGGTACTCAGGATCTGCAAGCAGAGACATAGAGGGACCTGAACAACTAGTGCAAGAAACAAGCTACAGGGAAGCGTTGAACAAGCACTGGCCATGAGGAGTAGCAAGTCTTAAATACCCAAGGTTACTTATTAGTGATATTCCGGACAGCTGTGCTGGCCCTTTAAGTCTAGGTGAGTGCATGTGCGCGCCTCCTGGTGTGCATCTGTAAGGGCCACAACCCGGAAAGTCAGAGTTGAGACCACAGGAGGAGAGGCAGGACGCTGGAGCGCAGGTGGCTACAGTGAGTGAGCGGCGCGGTGACGGGACCGACGGGGAAAAGGTATGGAGAGCGGGCTCGGTGGGGAGCGGGAACCCCAGGGGTTGGAGCGATGGGTGATGGGCTGCGCGGTCGGACCGGGAGTGTGACAGTGTGTAACAGAATTTTATACTTTTGGGCGGTGAAAAAATAATAATTACCTTTTTATCAATAAAATGTTGTTTTAACCCCAGATTTATCATTTTTACAAGGCAAATGGGTTAACAGGATCTATAATCTGTTACACTGTTTCTCCTCATTATGGCAATAAAAATATAGTACAGTATTGTTTGGCCACACGGCAGGGTTCGCAAAGGAAGGCGTGCCATTTGACTTTTGTAGCAAATTTTTTTTTCTAAAATAGTTTGCATACTCCATTTTCAGAGCCCCTAAGTGCCAGAGAGGCAGAAACCCCCTCAAGTGACCATGTTTTGGATATTAAACCACTTTGGGAATTCATCAATAGATGTTGTGACAATTTTGTGCCTGGAAAACATCCATACAGTGATACGCAGTGGATGTTGCAGAATTAAAATAAATAAGCCCTTTTAGTGCTTAGTACATTGTAGTGCCTGTACATTGTGCCCAGCTCATGCTTCTGGAGGCACACACCCCCTAAATTAAGCGGGCTTTCTTCTGTATAACAAAGCCAAACATGTGAGTATTAACTGAGTTTTAAGCACATTGTGGGGCTCAGAAGGAAGAAGGCATTGCAATTGGATTTGGAAGTACAGATTTTTGTTGGTTTTTTTTGGGGGGGGAACAGTAGCGCTTTTTCAGAACCTTTTTGCTACCAGTAAGGTGGGAACCCAATAAATTTCCATTAGAAGATGACAGACCTGAGTGGGGGCTTGATTTTTTGTGGGTTGAGTTTAATGCTATTAATGGCAATTTAAGGTACAGATCATTTTGGTTTACATATATTATGTTTTCTATTCTGAGCACCTAAATTTGGATTTCCATCTACATCTCCGAAATATATAGCGGGCTTTACACACTACGATATCGCTAGCAATTGATAGCGATATCGAGCGTGTAAGCACCCGCCCCCGTCGTGTGTGCGATATCGTGTGTTCGCTGCCGCAGCGAATATTATCGCTATGGCAGCATCACACGCACTTACCTGGTCGGCGGCGTCGCTGTGACTGCCGAACATTCCCTCCCTCAAGGGGGAGGGATGTTCGGCATCACAGTGACGTCACCGCAACGTCACTAAGCGGCCGGCCAATCAAAGCGGAGGGGCGGAGATGAGCGGGACATCTCATCCCGCCCACCTCCTTCCTTCCCCATTGCGGCTGAGGCAGGTAAGGAGACGTTCCTCGCTCCTGCGGTGTCACACACATCAATGTGTGCTGCCGCAGGAGCGATGAACATCGATAATCAACCATTACCAGAAACCTCGGGCTAACCTGTGCTGCAGATTCCAATCCCCAGCTTCCTAATTGTACCTGGCTGGACACAAAAATGGGGCGAAGCCCACGTCATTTGTTTTTTAGTTATTTCATGAAATAAGTGAAATAATAAAAAAACGGGCTTCCCAATATTTTTGGTTCCCAGTCAGGTACAAATAGGCAACTGGGGGTTGGAGGCAGCCCGTGGCTGCCTGCTGTACCTGGCTAGCATACAAAAATATGGCAAAGCCAACGTCATTTTTTTGGTGGGCAAAAAACTTCTGCATACAGTCCTGCATGGATATACCAAGTAGTCTACAGACAATTGTTAGCGCTTGACCCCAATAACCATTAAATCTGCAGCTAGGTTTGTAGGCAAAAAAATCCCCTTTAATTTGCCTGGAATCAGAAATGAATTTTAATTGAGATTTTTTAAAATAAAAAATCCCCAATAAACTAGCACTGATAAGAGTTTTTTTTATTAATATTTTATACTTTTTATTGCTATCCTTGTTTTAGACACAAATTTATTCAAAACAATTTACACAATAGAGCAAGGAAAAAGAAAGAAGAATAAACCACATATGGTAGAAATAAAAATAAAAGTAAAAATAAAGAATAAGTAATTGATAGTGCAGCAAACAGATACCAGGTGTCTGGTTGCAGTACCCCAGCCGGTAGTAGAGCAATTATTAAATCTAGTATAGTATATTAAGTGATGCTTCAAGGCATATGATATTTAATGCCAATTGAAACTATCACTGCAATATGATTTTTCAGATACCTGGAGAGTTTTTTTCAATCCATAAGCAAAAAGGTTTTTAATAGAGGCTTAAATTATAAGCAGCAATTTCAGCGTTCCAAGGGCCTTTAAATGAATTTGAAGAAAATGCACTTCAGGATTGTAGTGAGGATGAGGTGCCCCAGCTCATCAAGTGTTCCAATAGGAGTTTACCTCATCCTCACTATAATCCTGAAGTGCAGTTTCTTCAAATTCATTTAAAGGCACTTGGAACGCTGAAATTGCTGCCTGAACTTGACTGCAGGTAAACTCCTATTGGAACACTTGATGAGCTGGGGCACCTCATCCTCACTACAATCCTGAAGTGCAGTTTCTTCAAATTCATTTAAAGGCACTTGGAACGCTGAAATTGCTGCCTGAACTTGACTGCAGGTAAACTCCTATTGGAACACTTGATGAGCTGGGGCACTTTCATAGAAGCGCCATCTTCTGGCGCTGTTTCCAACTCTTCCAGCACCTGCCTGCTATACCTGGCTAGCATACAAAAATATGGTGAAGCTCATGTCCTTTTTTTGTAGTTTTTTGGCAAAAAAAATAAAAAATATTTCCCTGGATTTTACATTGCCAGTAAAGGTAACACCAAGCAGTGGGGGTTAGCAGCCAGTAAATGCTTGGATTACCCTTAGCTAGAAATACAAAAAATGCAGTGGGAGCCCATATATATTTTTTTTAATTATTTATTTAAATAACTAAAAACAAAATGTGTTTTCCTGGGAAGCCCATTAATTTTTTCTATTTAAAAAATAGTTAAAAAAAAAATGACGTTGGGTCCCCCCATTTTTGATAGCCAGCTAGGGTAAAGCAGACGACTGTAGCCAGAAAACCACAGCTGGCAGCTTTACCGTGGTTGGGAATCCAATGTGGAGGTCCCCCCAGGCTCTTTTTTTATAATTATTTTATAAATATTAATAATTACACAAAAAAAGTAGGGTCCCCCCCCAAATTGGATCACCAGCCAAGGTAAAGCGGACAGCTGTGGTCTGGTATTCTCAGGGTGGGAAGGTCCATAGTTATTGGGCCTTCACAGCCTAAAAATAGCAGGCCGCAGGCACCCCAGACGTGGCGCATCACCCCAGCTCATCCCATGCCCTGGTGCAGTGGCAAACGGGGTAATAAATGGGGTTGATACTAGCTGTAAAGTCACCTGCGATCAAGCCCAGCAGTTTGTGATGTCATGGCGTCTATTAGATATTATTATTATTATTATTATTATTGTTTATTTATAGAGCACCATTAATTCCATGGTGCTGTACATGAGGGGGTTACATACAGAATACATATACAAGTTACAATAGACAGACTGGTACAGAGGGAAGAGGGCCCTGCCCTTGCGGGCTTACATCCTAAAGGATTTTGGGGAGGAGACAGTAGGTGGGGTGTAGGTGGGGCGGCAGCTCCGCACGGTGGTGGGGCGGCAGCTCCGCACGGTGGTGGGGCGGCAGCTCCGCACGGTGGTGGGGCGGCAGCTCCGCACGGTGGTGGGGCGGCAGCTCCGCACGGTGGTGGGGCGGCAGCTCCGCACGGTGGTGGGGCGGTGGCGTCATTGTAGATTATAGGCATTTCTGAACAGATGAGTTTTCAGAGTCCGTTTGAAGTTTGCAAGTGTAGTAGATAGTCTGATGTGTTGAGGCAGTGAGTTCCAGGAGACTGGGGATGCTCGGGAGAAGTCTTGGAGTCGGTTGCATGAGGAGCGGATGAGAGAGGAGGAGAGAAGGAGATCTTGGGAGGACCGGAGGTTACGTTTTGGAGTGTAGCGAGAGATTAGTTCAGAGATATATGGAGGATACCCAACATCATAAACTGTCAGTACTAAAAAAAAAAAAAATCGACAAAAGAAATTTATTTGAAAAAACAGTCCCCAAAACATTTCCTCTTTCACCAATTTCTTGTAAGAAAAAAAATAAAGGGGTCCCATGACGACTCTGGACCATCTAGAATATGGGGGGGAGACACTCAGGGAGCGTGTTTCCCATTTTCTAGGAGTGCGGACCCTTCATGTGAGGAGTGTGGGTGCAATGAATCTGCACTCACTCTCCCCGGGTCCACAGCAGCAGAGTCCATGTCGTAATGGTTGCTACCAAAGCTGCAATGCCCTGCTCATGAGGTAAGGGCATGCCTAATCAGGAGAACTATTATACATTTCCAAATATTGGTATTTGCTGATATTATTGCTATTCCACCTACTATATATTGGGGATAGGATCATGGAGATGGAATACCCCTTTAAGTCCAGTTATCCAGCTGAATGAATACTTAACAACAGAGCTCGCTATTTAGATGTCTTTTCTTGTGGCGTATAACGGACTCTCATGTTTGGTAGTCATTCAGCAGGGAAACTATAAAAGCAAATCCCTCCATTTGGAAATGTAGTATATAGCTCTCCTGATCAATTATGTTCCTTACCTCATGAGCAGGGCAATACAGTAATAATAATAATTTATTCATTTATATAGCGTTATTAATTCCATAGCGCTGTATGTCTTTGGAGTGTGGGAGGAAACCGGAGTACTCAAAGAAAACCCATGCAAACACGGGGAGAACATACAAACTCCTTGCAGATGGTGTCCTTGTTGAGAATTGAACCCAGGACCCCAGCGCTGCAAGACTGCAGTGCTAACCACTGAACCACTGTGCCGCCCATTTAGCTTACAGATCCATAACCACCACTCACTGTGCCTGAACACAGGAAGCTGAGCTGACAGCCGCTCTGTGCATGCGGCAGCGTCTATTGTGAAGGAGAGGGCCGCGGGGGATCAACGCTGCACAGGTACCGTGGGACACCTGGGAACACCGGTGGGTTATAGGGGGTGACCTGGCAGGGCCTGGGGAGGAGTATTCTGTCGCATGTGTCATGGCACATGCGACAGAAATCAGAGGAGTAGGGTGAATGTGGTCGGCGCGCTGCTGTGCGCGTGGCCATTTTGGATTTCTGGGAGGGCATCAGGGGGGGCACTTTGGCGACACTGGGGGACCGGAGGGGACCGGGGAGGAGATTTATCATGTTTGTTCATGCTAGATGGGAGATAAATAATTTTTTACCGCCGCTGTCATTTACTGTAACGTGATCATCGGTGTACGGTGTATACCTGTGATCACGTGAGCGGGGACCGGAAAAACCGTCCTGAATCATGATCTCCAGGGTCTCAGCTAGCTCTGAAACCCCGGATATTTTCTGACGCCGGGGGGCGCTATTCACTTATTTCTGCCTGCTGTTTATAAACGGCAGATCAGAATAAGGCTACATTAACCTCATAGCACCGGCCGTACGACTTAAAGCGGCGGCAAAACAGGGTACTTATTCTGTTCCGCCGCTTTAAAGCGGCGGCCCGAAAAAACCCTGTAGCGCCCCCCAGTGACCGAAAATCTCAGGGGTTTCAGCTACCGGGGGTAGCTGAGACCCCCCAGATTATGAATCGGGGTGTTTTTTCTGGACCCCGTTAATTCGATCGCCGGTATACACCGTATACCGGCGACAACTTAAAAAAAAAAAAAATGGCCGGTAAAATTGATTTATTTCTCATCTGACGTGATCAAACATGTCAGATGAGAAATAAATATGAGCCCTTAGTGCCCCCAAAGCCCCCGGTACCGGAGAAATCTATCCAACACCCCCCCTCCGGAAAATCCAAGATGGCGCCGACGCGCGCTGAAAACTCCCGCCGCCGCCGGCTCTGCATTCATTTCCCTCCGATCTGAAATGATCAAACATTTCAGATCGGAGGGAAATGTCCTCCCCCTGACCCCTCCTCCAGTACACCGGAGATCTCTGGTCCCCGGAGCCCCCTCCGGTTCTCCAGAGCCGCCCCCCCTCCCCCCACCGGAGCGTGGAAGATGGCGGCGCGCAGCGCACAGTAGCGCGCGGCCGCATTCATCCTGCTCTTTCTGCCGCATGTGACACGTCACATGCGGCAGAAAGTTGTCCCCAGGTCCCGCCGTCACCCCCCGTCACCCCCCGTCACCTCCCCCCAGCGCCCGGTTTTACGTTACCTGGCTGCTGGTGCTCCGTCCCCGCGATCACGCCGCCTCCTTCTTGAAAGCTGGCGGTGCATGCGCAGACAGCAGCTGTCAGCTGGATCCCTGCAAGCAGGGACGCTGACGTCGCTGCTGCACAGGCTGCTCCACTGTGGACCGGGGAGAGTGAGTGCAGTAATCTGCAGCCACACTCCTCACATGGAGAGACTGCTGTTCTAGAAAATGGGGGGTACGTTCTGTGAGCGTGCTCCTCATATTCTAGAATGAGGTTACTGCAGGTCGCTCTTCCCTAGGTTGGACCGGGGCAGTGTGAGTGCAGTATTCTCAGATTACTGCACCCACACTGCTCATGGAGAGCTTGCTCTTCCAGAAAATGGGGGATACGTTCCCTGAACGTGCCCCCCCATATTTTAGAAGGTCCAGAGTCGCCGAGGGACCTCCAAAATGGATTACAGCGACCGAAATTTATTTATTTTCAATAAATTGGTAAAAGAGGAATGTTTCGGGGAGGTTTTTTTTCAAATAAATTTTTTTTTTGTCTTTATTTTTTTCTATTACTGACTGGGTTTGTGATGTCGGGTATCTGTTTAGATGCCGTGACATCACTAACCCCAGGGCTTGATGCCAGGTGACATTACAGCTGGTATCAACCCCGTATATTACCCCGTTTGCCACCGCACCTGGGCGCGGGATGAGCTGGAGCGAAGAGCCAGGATTGGCGCATCTAATGGATGCGCCACTTCTGGGGCGGCTGCGGCCTGCTATTTTTAGGCTGGGAAGAGTCCAATAACCATGGCTCTTCCCACCCTGAGAATACCAGACCCCAGCTGTCCGCTTCACCTTGGCTGGTGATCTAATTTGTGGGGGGACCCCACGTTTTGTTTTTTTTTTAAAAAAACGCCTGGGGAGCCCTCCAAATTGATCACCAGCCAAGGTGAAGCTGTCAGCTGTGGTTTGCAGGCTACAGCTGTCTGCTTTACCCTAGCTGGCTATCAAAAATAGGGGGGACCCCACGTCGTTTATTTTAATTATTAATTTTTTGGGGGGCTAAATACAAGGCTAGGCACCCTTTAGTGCCACATGAAAGGCACTAAAGGGCGCCAGCTTAGAATATGCAGGGGAATGGGACGTTATATTTGTTTGACATCTATCCATTCATCCATTGTAGCATTTTAGGCTTTGTGCCCACAATCGGGGTTTGCAGCGTTTTGGGCGCAGAGTGTTTTCCCTGCGTCCATAGCGCTGCGTTGTGCAGTAGAAGCACAGTGGAAGGATTTTTAGAAATCCCGTGCCCACTGTGCTTCTTTTCTCCGCAGCATACACTGACGTGTGGCGCAGCTTCCCGAGCCTCCGCATGTCAATTTATGCTGCGGAGATGAGTGTTCTCTGCAGGTAGCATAGAGCTCCACAGCAGCCTGAACCCAAATCCTGGGCATGGGCAGCTGCGTTCTCCCGTGGACAACACTCACATCTCTGCAGGAAGGCTGACACTGTGTACTAGATGCCGTGTCGCTGGATCATGGCCACATAGCCTAAAAGTGAGACTATTGTTGCTACAGCAACATTTTTGTGAAGTACCTGTGGATTCAAAATGCTTACTATACTCCTGAATAAAATCCAGTTTCCAAAATGGGGTCACTTGTGTGGGGGTTTCTGCTGTATAGGTACCCAAGGGGCCCTGCTAATGTGACATGGTGCCCGCAATTTATTTCAACTTTTCCAGAATTCAAATGGTGCTCCTTCCATTTCAAGCCCTCCCATTTATCCAAACAGAGGTTTTTGGCCACATGTGGGGTATCCCTGTGCTCATAAGACATTGGATAATAACCTGTGGGGTCCACGGTTTGTTGTTGTCTCTTGAAAAAGTAAGAAATTTGATGCTGAAGCAACATTTTTGTGAAAAAAATGAAAATTTTCAATATGGCAACCTAAGCTTATCAAATTCTGAGAAGTACTCTTGGATTCAAACTGCTCAATATACACCTAGATAAAAGCCTTCAGGGGTCTAGTTTCCAAAATGGCATCACTTGTGAGGGGTTTCTTCTGTTTAGGTACCTTAGCGGACCTGTAAATGCAACATGGTGCCCACAATCTATTTCAGCCAAATTTGCTTTCCAAAATTCAAATATTGCTCCTTCTGTTCCGAGCCCTCCCATTTGTTCAAACAGAGGTTTCTGACCACATGTGGGATATCGGTGCGTTCATAAGAAAGTGGGTAACAAGTTTTGGGGTCCATTTTGTTGTGTTATTTCTTCTAAAAGTGAATAAATTTGGGTTAGAGCAACATTTTTAGGTAAAATTTAATTTTTGCTTTTTTTCATTCCACATTGCTTTTGTTCATGTGAAGCACCTGAAGGGTTAATAAACTTCTTGAATGTGGTTTTGAGTACTTTGGGGGGTGCAGTTTTTAGAATTGTGTCACTTTTGGGTATTTTCTGTCACCTAGGCCTCTCAAAGTCACTTCAAATATGATGTGGTCCCTAAAAAAATGGTTTTGTAAATTTTGATGTAAAAATGAGAAATCGCTGATAAACTTTGAACCCCTCTAACTTCCTAACAAAAAAAAACTTTGTTTCCAAAATTGTGCTGATGTAAAGTAGACATGTGGGAAATGTTATTTATTAACTATTTTGTGTCACAGAAATCTCTGATTTAACGGTATAAAAATTCAAAAGTTGAAAATTGCTAAATTTTCAAAATTTTTGCCAAAATTCAATTTTTTTCATAAATAAACGCAAAAAATATTGTCCTAAATTTGGTACTAACATGAAGTCCAATATGTGATGAAAAAACAATCTCAGAATCACCGGGATCCGTTGAAGCGTTCCAGAGTTATAACCTCATGAAGTGTCACTGGTCAGAATTGCAAAATTTGGTCTGGTCATTAAGGTGAAAATTAGCTCCGTCACTAAGGGGTTAACACATCCATTTTTGTGGTCTGCAAAAAACAGTCCGTTTTTTTTCATGGGTGCATCCGTGTGGCATCCGTTTCCGTTCCGTAGACGGTCCGTATGTCATCTGTTTGACATCCGTGTGCCTTCCGTTTTTTTTTGTGTACTGCAAAATAACTGAAGGAGGGTAAATGCATAAATTTACCCAGGATCCATAGCTTCATCCTACATGAGGCGGTCACATGTTCACTCCAGTGCCATTTTCTACTGCTTTTCACAGCGTAGAGCGCTCTGGTGATTTTCCTGTGCTTGTGCACTTCATATCAGTCTTTTCTGTCATTATAATGGCAGAAAGACACATAATGTCCCACTCTCCTGCATTTTGTAATTTTGCACCCTTTGGTGCCTTTCATGTGGCACTAAGGGGTGCTTAGCTTTGTATTTAGCCAAAAAAATGAAAAAGAAATGACGTAGGGTTCCCCCTATTTTTGTAGCCAGCTAGGGTAAAGCAGACGGCTGCAGCCTGCAGACCACAGCTGGCAACCTCACCTTGGCTGGTAATCCAAAACTGAGGGCACCCCACGCTGTTACTTTAAATTAAATAAATAATTTAAAAAAAACACGTAGGGGTCCCCCCAAAATTGGATCACCAGCCAAGGTAAAGCAGACAGCTGGGGTCTGATATTCTCAGACTAGGGAGGTCCATGGTTATTGGACTCTCCCCAGCCTAAAAATAGCAGGCCGCAGCCGCCCCAGAAGTGGCGCATCCATTAGATGTGCCAATCCTGGTGCTTCGCCCCAGCTCATCCCGCACCCTGGTGCGGTGGCAAACATGGTAATATATGGGGTTAATACCAGATGTGTAATGTCACCTGGCATCAAGCCCTGGGGTTGGTGAGGTCAGGCATCTATCAGATACCCGACATCACCAACCCAGTCAGTAATAAAAAAAAATAGACGACAAACATGGGATGACATGCAAAAATATATTGCAGAAAATAATATGATAACTGACAAACGGCATGGATTCATGAAAGATAAGTCGTGTCTAACCAACCTGTTGGGGTTCTATGAGGGGGTAAGTTCAAACCTGGATATTGGTAATGCAGCTGATGTGATTTATTTGGACTTTGCAAAGGCATTTGATACTGTACCACATAATAGCCTTATACTAAAGCTCCAGACGCAAGGACTAGGGGACACAATATGCAACTGGATAAGGAATTGGCTAAAAGATAGGAAACAAAGAGTAGTCATAAATTGTACATTCTCTAAATGGGCTATAGTCAGCAGTGGGGTGCCGCAGGGATCTGTGCTTGGACCGATTCTTTTTAACCTCTTTATTAATGACCTTGTGGATGGGATTGATAGTACAGTGTCAGTCTTTGCCGATGACACCAAACTATGTAGGATATTAAAAACTGACCTGGATAGTACAATATTACAAAAAGATCTGGATAAGATGTCAGAATGGGCAGATACTTGGCAAATGAGATTTAATGTTGATAAATGTAAAGTAATGCACTTAGGACGGAGTAATCCTATAGCTGCGTATACATTAAATGGAAGTAAACTCGGGATTACAGAACAGGAGAAGGACTTGGGTATTCTCATTACAAATAAGCTGAGCAGCAGTACTCAATGTCAAGCAGCAGCTGCTAAAGCAAACAAGATTTTAGGGTGTATAAAAAGAGAGATTAGATCCCGTGATCCCAACGTATTGTTACCCCTTTATAAATCACTTGTAAGGCCACATCTGGAATACGGGATCCAGTTTTGGGCTCCACATTTTAAAAAGGACATTCAGAAGTTAGAGTCAGTTCAAAGGCGGGCAACTAGACTATTACAAGGAATGGAGGCCGCCCGTATGATGAGTAATGGAGGCCTCCCGTATGATGAGTAATGGAGGCCGCCCGTATGATGACAGGTTGAAAAAGTTAGATATGTTTAGCTTAGAAAAAAGACGTCTCAGAGGAGATCTCATTTATATGTATAAATACATGTGTAGTCAATATAAAGGACTGGCACATGACTTATTTCTTCCAAAGACAGTACTAAGGACCAGGGGGCATTCACTGCGAGTGGAAGAAAAGCGATTTCAACAGCTAAATAGGAAAGGGTTCTTTACAGTTAGAGCAGTCAGACTGTGGAATGCCCTACCACAAGAGGTAGTAATGGCAGATACTATAACAGCTTTTAAAAAAGGGCTGGATGATTTCCTCAGTACACAAAACATTGTTGGTTATAAATGACTTAGTAACGAAATGTAGAACTGGTGGAGGAAGGTTGAACTAGATGGACCTAGGTCTTTTTTCAACCTAAGTAACTATGTAACTATGTAACTATGTAACACATTTTTATTTGAAAAAATACTCCCCAATACATTCCCTCTTTAACCAATTTATTAGAAAGAAAAACAAATCCAGGTCTGGTGTAATCCAAGGGGTTGCCATGACGATCCACACTGTCCCAGTCAATGAAGAGCAGGATGTTCACCATTGGCTGGGAGAGCAGTGCAGTGACCTGAGCTAACATCAATGGGTCAGCCCAGGTCACTGCAGGGCATGACAAGTGCTGCTGTCAGCGAGGTACATTACCTGCGCTGATCTCCAGCACACTGACAGCCCCTGTCACTGAGTTCAATGACCGGCGCCTTCACAGCCAAGTATCGCGAGAGGCCCGTGACGTCACCGCTAGTCAGTCTCGGGTCGGAAGCAAGAGAAGGTGATGTGACAAGCGGCGGCCATGGAGGACAGTGACAGCGCTGAGGTCGGGACTTCATCACTGCAGGTAAGCCGAGCGGGACCATGTGTGCAGAGTGCCAGGAGGACGTCAGTGTCGTGGACTGCATGGCTGGGGACGTGTGTGTGTGTGTATGTATGTGTACATGCCGCATGCAGGAGGGAGCAGAGCGAGCTGAGCGGGAAAGTGTGGGCTTCCTGCACGTAACTAGGATAAACATCGGGTTACTAACCAAAGCGCTTTGCTTGGATATGTTGTTTATCTTGGTTACCAGCTTCTGGCAGGCTGCCAGCGATGGCTCCTGCACACTGTAGCTGTAAAAAGCCCTGCTTTTTGCTGCTAGAGCTGTTCTTGAACGTATCTAGAACTATCGAGCTTTAGCAAAAAGCTCGAGTTCTAGTTCTATCTAGAACAGCCCTCAAAATCACTCGAGCCGCGAACTGGAGAACCTCGAACCGCGAACCGCGCTCAACTCTACTAGTCACCTCGGATGACTAGTCTAAGGCAAATATCAAGCAGTGTAACTTCACATGACTGACAGGTCTCTCTATCTACATGTATAGGCAGAGACCATTCAGTCATGTGGAGTTCGATGGAGAAAACCCAGCCATGAACTAGTTATTTGAGGTGCAAAGTCCATGGCACTGACCAGTTTTTAAACATAGATGACTGCCATATTGCAATCAGTAACCCTGTGTCTGAATCATGTTGCCTGTGATTAAGACAGCATTAACCAGCTCTCTTTAAAAAAAGTTATCATCAATGTGTGATTGGCAGGGGTAATGATGAATTATAGGTGGGTGAAAATCTACAGTTTTCCTTTGTTACTCTCCATAACTAATACAAAGATCACTAAAGGAGGAGGTTGCCAATCACATGCTGTCAAAGGATGCCCTGGGAACACAGGGTAGCCTACTATGTCAAAGGATGCCCGGGGAACACATGGTAACCTACCATATGAAAGGATGCCCCAAGAACAGAGGGTAACCTATTTTGTCAAAGGATGCCTCAGAAACATAGGGTAACTTACTATGTCACATGATGCCCCCTGAACATAGGGTAACCTACTATGTCAATGGATGCCCCAGATTCATACGGTAACCCAATATGTGAAAGGATGTCCTGGCAACACAGGGTAACCTAATATGTCAAAGGATGCCCCGGGATCATAGGGTAACCTAATATGTGAAAGGATGTCCTGGGAACACAGGGTAACGTTATATGTCAAAGGATGCCCTGTGAATACAGGGTAACCTAATATCTCAAAGGATGCCCGGGAACATCTTGTAACTAGAGATGAGCGAACCGGTCGCGGTTCGGCTCGAGGTCGGTTCACCGAACGGAGCTCCCGTTCGAGTTCGGTTCGTCGAACGTTCGACGAACCGAACTCGAACCAATAGGCTATAATGGGAGGCAATCACAAACACATAAAAATGCATTATAAATGTACACATACAGTTAATAAACATTGCCATAACACTTACCGGTCCCCGCGATCCCTCCTGCACTCTGTCTCCTGCCGCTATTCCATCCGATGATTGCTGAATCCTCCCAGTGACCGGCACTGCCAGCAGAGATGCAGGACCTATCGTGACGTCAAAATAGCCATGTGACCAGTCACGTGGCTATTATCTCATTGGCTACAGACTGGTCACATGACTATGACGCGCCATGTAGGACCTGCGAGTGCATCTCTTCGGTACACAGTGCACATTTGTACCGGCGACATGCTCTAGCACACGGTCGACTCCCCGTTCTGTTAGGGACCGGCTGACACAGCCGGTCATTAACGGAGATCACCGTTGCCATAGCAACGCAGTTAGCGGTGACGTCACCGCTAACCGCTGCTCCGACAGCACCGTTGCTATGGTAACGCATCTGTCAGCGTTACCGCTGTTACCGCTGACAGCCAGCAGCACTGATCTCTTACGGAGTGAAGGCTGCACGCTGCTTCCCGATTGTAGTGAGGATTGTAGTGAGGATGAGGTGCCCCAGCTCATCAAGTGATGAGCTGGGGCACCTCATCCTCACTACAATCCTCACTACAATCCTGAAGTGCAGTTTCTTCAAATTCATTTAAAGGCACTTGGAACGCTGAAATTGCTGCTTATAATTTAAGCCTCTATTAAAAACCTTTTTGCTTATGGATTGAAAAAAACTCTCCAGGTATCTGAAAAATCATATTGCAGTGATAGTTTAAATTGGCATTAAATATCATATGCGTTGAAGCATCACTTAATATACTATACTAGATTTAATAATTGCTCTACTACCGGCTGGGGTACTGCAACCAGACACCTGGTATCTGTTTGCTGCACTATCACTTACTTATTCTTTATTTTTACTTTTATTTTTATTTCTACCATATGTGGTTTATTCTTCTTTCTTTTTCCCTGTTCTATTGTGTGAATTGTTTTGAATAAATTTGTGTCTAAAACAAGGATAGCAATAAAAAGTATAAAATATTAATAAAAAAACCTCTTATCAGCGCTGGTTTATTGGGGATTTATTGGGTTGACAGGGGGTAATAAAGATGGAGTCTCTAATGTGTCTGTGTATTTATTTCTATTAAAGTATTTTTTCTCTGTGTGGTGTCTTTTTTTAACCCTTTATTGGAGATTCTTAATGGCCAGGTCAAACGTGCCTGACATTAAGAATCTCTGGCTCCAACAAGCCACCCGGCTCCAGGGCTGTTGGAAGAGTTGGACACAGCGCCAGATGATGGCGCTTCTATGAGAGCGCCATTTTCTGGGGCGGCTGCGGACTGAAATTCGCAGCAGAGGCGCCCAGAAACCTCGGGCTAACCTGTGCCGCAGATTCCAATCCCCATTTTTGTGTCCAGCCAGGTACAACTAGGCAGCTGGGGATTGGAATCCGCAGCACAGGTTGGCCTGAGCTTTCTGGGCCCCACTGCTGCGAATTGCAGTCTGCAGCCGCCTCAGAAAATGGCACTTTCATAGAAGCACCATCTTCTGGCGCTGTATCCAACTCCTCCAGCACCTGCTTACTATACCTGGCTAGCATACAAAAATATGGCGAAGCTCACGTCCTTTTTTTGTAGTTTTTTGGCAAAAAAAATAAAAAATGCTTCCTTGGATTTTCCATTGCCAGTGAAGGTAACACCAAGCAGTGGGGGTTAGCAGCCAGTAGCTGCTTGAATTACCCTTAGCTAGCAATACAAAAAATGCAGCAGGAGCCCATATATATTTTTTTTAATTATTTATTTAAATAACTAAAAACAAAATGGGCTTCCCTGTATTTTGATTGCTGGACATCACAGTGCTGTAAAAATAAATCTTTAAAAAAATGACGTAGTGCTCCGCGGAATTTTTAATTCTCAGCGCAGATAAAGCAGACAGCGATGGGTTGCCACCCCCATCTGCCTGCCGTTACCTTGGTTGGCAATCAAAATACAGGGAAGCCCATTCATTTTTTCTATTTAAAAAATAGCTAAAAAAAAAATGACGTTGGGTCCCCCCATTTTTGATAGCCAGCTAGGGTAAAGCAGACGGCTGTAGCCTGAAAACCACAGCTGGCAGCTTTACCGTGGTTGGGGATCCAATGTGGAGCCCCCTCAGGCTCATTTTTATAATTATTTTATAAATATTAATAATTACACAATAAAAGTATGGTCCCCCCGAAATTGGATCACCAGCCAAGGTAAAGCGGACAGCTGTGGTCTGGTATTCTCAGGGTGGGAAGGTCCATAGTTATTGGGCCTTCACAGCCTAAAAATAGCAGGCCGCAGGCACCCCAGACGTGACGCATCCACTAGATGCGCCAATCCTGGCGCTTCACCCCAGCTCATCCCGTGCCCTGGTGCAGTGGCAAACGGGGTAATAAATCGGGTTGATTCTAGTTGTAAAGTCACCTGAGATCAAGCCCAGCAGTTTGTGATGTCATGGCGTCTATTAGATACCCAACATCATAAACTGTCAGTACTAACAAAAACAAAAAATCGACAAAAGAAATTTATTTGAAAAAACAGTCCCCAAAACATTTCCTCTTTCACCAATTTATTGTAAGAAAAAAAACAAAGGGGTCCCACGACGACTCTGGACCATCTAGAATATGGGGGGGAGACACTCAGGGAACGTATCCCCCATTTTCTAGGAGTGCGGACCCTTCATGTGAGGAATGTGGTTGCAATGAAGATGCACTCACTCTCCCCGGGTCCACAGCAGCAGACTCCATGTCGTAACGGTTGCTACCAAAGCTGCAATGCCCTGCTCATGAGGTGAGGGCATGCCTAATCAGGAGAACTACTGTAGAGGAAGCTCTGCTCACTGGTATATAGGTGCTCAGAGGTAATAATAGATAAAATTAGTGAGTAACCTCGGCACTCTAAATCTCCCAGACTAAGTTAGTAAGTCACAATGGATAGTAATGCAAAATCACTCTTTATTGGTCCGTATTAAGAAAAAAAAATTTTTCATAAGCATATATGTTTTTGTCCAAAACATGTTACAAATGACGTTTCGACCTGAGCCTTCGTCAGATTGGACTTATCTGCATGTAATCAAGAAAAATGACAATAATCAGTATCACATAAGAGTGAGAGAACAATAAAATAAACTCGAACAATGTAGAGGTACAATTGGGATGCAGCAAAAAAATTGCAACACAGCAAGAAATGAAACACATGATACAAATGTCATAATACAGTACAAGGACAATATAGTAATGACAAATATGGGGTCAGAGTAGGCTTAGACAGCTCTGGTACGAAAGAGATGTCAATCATAAAGTAACATGCGCAGTGGATGTAGAGCTACACTATGCATGGCAGAGCTAATGGGTAGACCGACCATAGAAAAAGTGGAGAAAAAGTGGAGAAAAAGTGGAGAAAAAGTGGAGAAGAAGTGGAGAAGAAGTGGAGAAGAAGTGGAGAAAAAGTGGAGAAAAAGTGGAGAAAAAGTGGAGAAAAAGTGGAGAAAAAGTGGAGAAAAAGTGGAGAAAAAGTGGAGAAAAAGTGGAGAAAAAGTGGAGAAAAAGTGGAGAAAAAATGTAGAAAAAGAGGAGAAAAAATGTAGAAGAAGTGGAGAAAACGTGGAGAAAAAGTGGAGAAAAAATGTAGAAAAAGTGGAGAAAAAATGGAGAAAAAGTAGAGAAAAGGTGGAGAAAAGGTGGAGAAAAAGTGGAGAAAAAGTGGAGAAAAAATGTAGAAAAAGTGGAGAAAAAATGGAGAAAAAATGGAGAAAAAGTGGAGAAAAAGTGGAGAAAAAGTGGAGAAAAAATGTAGAAAAAGTGAAGAAAAAATGGAGAAAAAGTGGAGAAAAGGTGGAGAAAAGGTGGAGAAAAGGTGGAGAAAAAGTGGAGAAAAAGTGGAGAAAAAGTGGAGAAAAAGTGGAGAAAAAGTGGAGAAAAAATGGAGATAAAATGGAGAAAAAATGGAGAAAAAATGGAGAACAAATGGAGAAAAAATGGAGAACAAATGGAGAAAAAATGGAGAACAAATGGAGAAAAAATGGAGAAAAAATGGAGAAAAAATGGAGAAAAAGTGGAGAAAAAGTGGAGAAAAGGTGGAGAAAATTTTTTTTCATAAGCATATATGTTTTTGTCCAAAACAAGTTACAAATGACGTTTCGGCCTGAGCCTTCGTCAGATTGGACTTATCTGCATGTAATCATGAAAAATGACAATAATCAGTATCACATAAGAGTGAGAGAACAATAACATAAACTCGAACAATGTAGAGGTACAATTGGGATGCAGCAAAAAAATTGCAACACAGCAAGAAATGAAACACATGATACAAATGTCATAATACAGTACAAGGACAATATAGTAATGACAAATATGGGGTCAGAGTAGGCTTAGACAGCTCTGGTACGAAAGAGATGTCAATCATAAAGTAACATGTGCAGTAGGTGTAGAGCTACACTATGCATGGCAGAGCTAATGGGTAGACCGACCATAGAAAAAGTGGAGAAAAAGTGGAGAAAAGGTGGAGAAAAAGTGGAGAAAAAATGTAGAAAAAGTGGAGAAAAAATGGAGAAAAAGTGAAGAAGAAGTGGAGAAAAAGTGGAGAAAAAGTGGAGAAAAAGTGGAGAAAAAGTGGAGAAAAAATGTAGAAAAAGTGGAGAAAAAATGGAGAAGAAGTGGAGAAAAGGTGGAGAAGTGGAGAAGAAGTGGAGAAGTGGAGAAAAAGTGTAGAAAAAATGTAGAAAAATTGGAGAAGAAGTGGAGAAAAAGTGGAGAAAAAGTGGAGAAAAAGTGGAGTAAAAGTGGAGAAAAGGTGGAGAAAAGGTGGAGAAAAGGTGGAGAAAAAGTGGAGAAAAAGTGGAGAAGAAGTGGAGAAGAAGTGGAGAAAAAATAGAGAAAAAGTGGAGAAGAAGTGGAGAAGAAGTGGAGAAGAAGTGTTTGTTCATGCCAGATGGGAGATAAACAATTTTTTACCGGCGCTGTCATTTACTGTAACGTGATCATCGGTGTACGGTGTATACCAGTGATCACGTGAGCGGGGCCCGGAAAAACCGTCCTGAATCATGATCTCCAGGGTCTCAGCTAGCCCTGAAACCCCGGAGATTTTCTGACGCCGGGGGGCGCTATTCACTTATTTCTGCCTGCTGTTTATAAACGGCAGATCAGAATAAGGCTACATTAACACGACCGATCCATTTTTGCGGTCTGCAAAAAACAGTCTGTTTTTTTTCACGGGTGCATCCGTGTGGCATCCGTTTCCGTTCCGAAGACGGTCCGTATGTCATCTGTTTGTCATCCGTGTGCCTTCCGTTTTTTTGTGTACTGCAAATAAACTGAAGGAGGGAAAATACATAAATTTACCCAGGATCCATAGCTTCATCCTACATGAGGCGGTCACATGTTCACTCCAGTGCCATTTTGCACTGCTTTTCACAGCGTAGAGCGCTCTGGTGATTTTCTTGTGCTTGCACACTTCATATCAGTCTTTTCTGTCATTATAATGGCAGAAAGACACATAATGTCCCACTCTCCTGCATTTTGTAATTTTGCACTCTTTGGTGCCTTTCATGTGGCACTAAGGGGTGCTTAACTTTGTATTTAGCCAAAAAATGAAAAAAAAAATGATGTAGGGTTTAGAGATGAGCGAACCGGTCCCGGTTCGGCTCGAGGTCGGTTCGCCGAACGGAGCTCCCGTTCGAGTTCGGCTCGTCGAACATTCGACGAACCGAACTCGAACTGCATAGGAAACAATGGCAGGCAATCACAAACACAGAAAAACACCTAGAAAACACCCTCAAAGGTGTCCAAAAGGTGACAAACAACTCACAACACATGGGAAAGTGACAAGGACATATACTCATGTGAAAACAAAAGAGCTGGACAAGGAAAAAGAGGAGGACACACAGATATATGAGTATATGCAAGGAAACATCGATTCCATTATTGTGCAACTTGAGCCCTGCTCATGTTAGGCTTCCAATCTGGATAAATTGCCTGAGCTCGCCACGTACGCCTTGGGGATCTTGTCATGTCCTGCAGCCAGCGTTCTCTCGGAACCTGTCTTCAGTGCTGCTGGTGGTCTGCTGGCAGATAAGCACACGCGTCTGTCCACTGACAATGTGGACATGGCTCTCAGAGGACTTTTCTTCCCCTGGGTCAGCCAGGGGACGGGAAAGGCACGCGTATTTTTGAGAGTGCTTCATGCAAAGCATCTTTTTCTTTTTCAAAAGGGGGCTCAACCGATGCCAGTCAAGTGGGGTGTGTGTGGCCCAGTTAGTGGCAACGAAGGAGACTGTGGTTGGAGTCCCCTCGCTGTGTCTCTAAAAGAACCAAGATGAACAAGTCATGGCTCTCAGAGGACTTTTCTTCCCCTGGGTCAGCCAGGGGACGGGAAAGGCACGCGTATTTTTGAGAGTGCTTCATGCAAAGCATCTTTTTCTTTTTCAAAAGGGGGCTCAACCGATGCCAGTCAAGTGGGGTGTGTGTGGCCCAGTTAGTGGAAACGAGGGAGACTGTGGTTGGAGTCCCCTCGCTGTGTCTCTAAAAGAACCAAGATGAACAAGTCATGGCTCTCAGAGGACTTTTCTTCCCCTGGGTCAGCCAGGCGACGGGAAAGGCACGCGTATTTTTGAGAGTGCTTCATGCAAAGCATCTTTTTCTTTTTCAAAAGGGGGCTCAACCGATGCCAGTCAAGTGGGGTGTGTGTGGCCCAGTTAGTGGAAACGAGGGAGACTGTGGTTGGAGTCCCCTCGCTGTGTTTTACATGCTTTTAGAAGGGCATGACATGGCTTGGAGGTTGACTTTCATCATCTGCAAACTGTTGGCTACCAAAATGATGCCTTTCCAACAAATGTGGTTATAGACAATGAGGAACATACTGATGAAGATGAGACGCAGATACCCGATTGGGATGACAACTTAAATATTCGGTCAGGGCAAGAAGAGGCTCTGTCTGAGGGGGAGGGGAGTGCAAACACAACAATTGATGATGAAGTCCTAGATCCAACCTACTGTCAACCCACAGTCAGACACTCGAGGAGGTCAACAGAGGCGGTGGAGGAGGATGCAACCGACGTCGAAGTAACCTTGCGCCTTCCTGGACACAGTCGGAGCACTGGTAGCACGTCTACAACTGCATCCTCAGCCAACACTCTGCCTCTGAGCATTATTCGGGGTGGATCAACAGGTCGCATGGCCTCTAAGCCTTTCCTAGCCTGGTCCTTTTTTGACATAAAAAAAGATCGCCCTAATTATGTGATCTGTAACATTTGGCATGGTTATCTTAGTAGAGGTCAAAACCTCAGCAGTTTGACAACTTCTTCCATGAATCGTCACATGAATAAATATCATATGCCCTGGTGGGAAGCTCACCGTGCTGCAATGCGGCCTAGCGGAGCCAACCATCCACCGCCTGCCCCTTCCAGTGCATCCGCGCGCTCGTCATCTTCTAGGACTGTGGGGACAGCTGTCACACCTGTTTTTCCACCCACAACTTCCACCACTGTAACCGCAACAGGCAGTTTGCTTGGTAGGTCGTCAGTTGGTTTGGAAGGGGAAACAAGTGATTGTGTACAGCTCTCTCAAACATCGATAGCACCAACGTTGGATGAAGGCAACATCATGTCTCCGCCTGCACTTTCCTCACAAACCTGCATTTTTCCAGGGACACCCTACTCAACACCGTCTACAAACAGCAGCCAGATCTCTGTCCCTCAGATGTGGTCAAATAAAAGGCCACTTCCTGCGACCCATGACAAAGCTAAGAGGTTGACTCTATCCCTCTGTAAGCTGTTGGCTACCGAAATGCTGCCTTTCCGCCTAGTGGACACACAGGATTTTAGAGACCTTATGTCTGTCGCTGTGCCCCAGTACCATATGCCTAGTCGCCACTACTTCTCTAAGAAAGGTGTGCCCGCGCTACACCAGCATGTCACACACAACATCACCGCTTCCTTGAGAAACTCTGTGTGTGAACGGGTGCATTTCACCACCAATACTTGGACCAGTAAGCATGGACAGGGACGTTACATGTCGCTGACTGGCCACTGGGTAACTATGGTGATAGATGGTGAAGGGTCTGCTGCACAAGTCTTGCCGTCCACACGACTTGTGTGTCAATCCTCTGTCTGTTCAAGTTCCGCCACTGCTTCTGCATCCTCCACCTCATCTGGGTCCTCCACCTCCGCCCCAAGCCTGCCTGGTCAGGCCACCAGCGTTCTCACTGCGCAGAAGGAATCACGCAACCCTCATTACTAGTGATGAGCGAGTACTAAAAAGCTCGGGTGCTCGAAGCTCGGGCCGAGCCTCCCAAGATACTCGTGTACTCAGGCCGAGCAACGAGCCCAATGTTATCCTATGGGAGACCCGAGTATTTTTGTGAAATGACCCCCCGGCAGCATGGAGAAACCCTAAAAATGGCACAAAAGTCTCAGAAGAGTGCTCAAATGACATGTCAACAGCATGGGGAAGACCCCTTGAAGCATTTATCACTGAAAAGTCACAGCTGTGAACAATTTTGTCCGCGTTTTACGCCATTTTTACGGACTCACCAGAAAACCTTCCAAAATGACCCCAAAATGATTGATGTTAAGGGCACATACCCAATAGTGAGATAGAGCTGGTGTATGTTACTTTTTGAGATTAATACATGAAAGATTTTACGTGAAAACATTGTGTGGCACTCCGATGTCCCTGAGAAGAGACGTACATGAAGGCCTCTTGAGTCTAATGTGCCCATTTTGAGGAAGTGAGTCTTTGTAGTATTTTCCTTTGCCAGGGCAGTCCAAAATTGTGAGGTTCACCAATGCCCCTGCATACAGACGTGCATGAGGGCCTCAAAACATTAAGTGTCCATTGTCAGGAAGTGGGTGTATTATAGTATAGCCCTTAGGCAGGGCAGCCAAAAATTGGGAGGCTCCACATTGTCCCTGGATAGAGACGTGCATGATGGCCTTTAAACCTGAAGTGCCCATTGTAAGGAAGTGGGTCTATTTCAGTATAGCCCTTTGCCAGGGCAGCCAAAAATTGGGAGGCTCCACATTGTCCCTGGATAGAGACGTGCATGATGGCCTTTAAACCTGAAGTGCCCATTGTAAGGAAGTGGGTCTATTTCAGTATAGCCCTTTGCCAGGGCAGCCAAAAATTGGGAGGCTCCACATTGTCCCTGGATAGAGACGTGCATGATGGCCTGTAAACCTGAAGTGCCCATTGTAAGGAAGTGGGTGTATTATAGTATAGCCCTTTGCCAGGGCAGCCAAAAATTGGGAGGCTCCACATTGTCCCTGGATAGAGACGTGCATGATGGCCTGTAAACCTGAAGTGCCCATTGTAAGGAAGTGGGTCTATTTCAGTATAGCCCTTTGCCAGGGCAGCCAAAAATTGGGAGGCTCCACATTGTCCCTGGATAGAGACGTGCATGATGGCCTGTAAACCTGAAGTGCCCATTGTAAGGAAGTGGGTCTATTTCAGTATAGCCCTTTGCCAGGGCAGCCAAAAATTGGGAGGCTCCACATTGTCCCTGGATAGAGACGTGCATGATGGCCTTTAAACCTGAAGTGCCCATTGTAAGGAAGTGGGTCTATTTCAGTATAGCCCTTTGCCAGGGCAGCCAAAAATTGGGAGGCTCCACATTGTCCCTGGATAGAGACGTGCATGATGGCCTGTAAACCTGAAGTGCCCATTGTAAGGAAGTGGGTCTATTTCAGTATAGCCCTTTGCCAGGGCAGCCAAAAATTGGGAGGCTCCACATTGTCCCTGGATAGAGACGTGCATGATGGCCTTTAAACCTGAAGTGCCCATTGTAAGGAAGTGGGTCTATTTCAGTATAGCCCTTTGCCAGGGCAGCCAAAAATTGGGAGGCTCCACATTGTCCCTGGATAGAGACGTGCATGATGGCCTTTAAACCTGAAGTGCCCATTGTAAGGAAGTGGGTCTATTTCAGTATAGCCCTTTGCCAGGGCAGCCAAAAATTGGGAGGCTCCACATTGTCCCTGGATAGAGACGTGCATGATGGCCTGTAAACCTGAAGTGCCCATTGTAAGGAAGTGGGTGTATTATAGTATAGCCCTTTGCCAGGGCAGCCAAAAATTGGGAGGCTCCACATTGTCCCTGGATAGAGACGTGCATGATGGCCTGTAAACCTGAAGTGCCCATTGTAAGGAAGTGGGTCTATTTCAGTATAGCCCTTTGCCAGGGCAGCCAAAAATTGGGAGGCTCCACATTGTCCCTGGATAGAGACGTGCATGATGGCCTGTAAACCTGAAGTGCCCATTGTAAGGAAGTGGGTCTATTTCAGTATAGCCCTTTGCCAGGGCAGCCAAAAATTGGGAGGCTCCACATTGTCCCTGGATAGAGACGTGCATGATGGCCTTTAAACCTGAAGTGCCCATTGTAAGGAAGTGGGTCTATTTCAGTATAGCCCTTTGCCAGGGCAGCCAAAAATTGGGAGGCTCCACATTGTCCCTGGATAGAGACGTGCATGATGGCCTGTAAACCTGAAGTGCCCATTGTAAGGAAGTGGGTCTATTTCAGTATAGCCCTTTGCCAGGGCAGCCAAAAATTGGGAGGCTCCACATTGTCCCTGGATAGAGACGTGCATGATGGCCTTTAAACCTGAAGTGCCCATTGTAAGGAAGTGGGTCTATTTCAGTATAGCCCTTTGCCAGGGCAGCCAAAAATTGGGAGGCTCCACATTGTCCCTGGATAGAGACGTGCATGATGGCCTTTAAACCTGAAGTGCCCATTGTAAGGAAGTGGGTCTATTTCAGTATAGCCCTTTGCCAGGGCAGCCAAAAATTGGGAGGCTCCACATTGTCCCTGGATAGAGACGTGCATGATGGCCTGTAAACCTGAAGTGCCCATTGTAAGGAAGTGGGTCTATTTCAGTATAGCCCTTTGCCAGGGCAGCCAAAAATTGGGAGGCTCCACATTGTCCCTGGATAGAGACGTGCATGATGGCCTTTAAACCTGAAGTGCCCATTGTAAGAAAGTGGGTCTATTTCAGTATAGCCCTTTGCCAGGGCAGCCAAAAATTGGGAGGCTCCACGTTGTCCCTGGATAGAGACGTGCATGATGGCCTGTAAACCTGAAGTGCCCATTGTAAGGAAGTGGGTCTATTTCAGTATAGCCCTTTGCCAGGGCAGCCAAAAATTGGGAGGCTCCACATTGTCCCTCGATAGAGACGTGCATGATGGCCTCAAAACATTAAGTGTCCATTTTAAGGAAGTGGGTGTATTATAGTATAGCCCTTAGGCAGGGCAGCCAAAAATTGGGAGGCTCCACGTTGTCCCTGGGTAGAGACGTGCATGAGGGCCTCAAAACATTAAGTGTCCATTTTAAGGAAGTGGGTGTATTATAGTATAGCCCTTAGGCAGGGCAGCCAAAAATTGGGAGGCTCCACGTTTGTCCCTGGGTAGAGACGTGCATGAGGGCCTCAAAACATTAAGTGTCCATTTTAAGGAAGTGGGTGTATTATAGTATAGCCCTTAGGCAGGGCAGCCAAAAATTGGGAGGCTCCACGTTGTCCCTGGGTAGAGACGTGCATGAGGGCCTCAAAACATTAAGTGTCCATTTTAAGGAAGTGGGTGTATTATAGTATAGCCCTTAGGCAGGGCAGCCAAAAATTGGGAGGCTCCACGTTGTCCCTGGGTAGAGACGTGCATGAGGGCCTCAAAACATTAAGTGTCCATTTTAAGGAAGTGGGTGTATTATAGTATAGCCCTTAGGCAGGGCAGCCAAAAATTGGGAGGCTCCACGTTGTCCCTGGGTGTAGACGTGCATGATGGCCTCAAAACATTAAGTGTCCATTTTAAGGAAGTGGGTGTATTATAGTATAGCCCTTAGGCAGGGCAGCCAAAAATTGGGAGGCTCCACGTTGTCCCTGGGTAGAGACGTGCATGAGGGCCTCAAAACATTGTTCCCATTGCAAAGGAGCGGGTCTCCTGTCGTTGTAATGTCCATTCTGCAAAGAATGGGCGAAAAAATTTACCACTGGGGGTATACCTGAAACAAAGGCCTAAGTATTGCAATTTGTAACGGTCATCATCATGGTGGCGCATGAGGAGAAGGAGGAGCAGTCCAGCGATTATCCAAAGTCCAGAAGTGTGTACCCATGGGTGAGTGGAGGTACATGGAAAACTTTAAATTCCGCTCTCATTTGCTGGTGGTGTGGTGAAGTCTGGCCCAATCCAACCCTTGTTCATCTTGATCAGAGTCAGCCTGTCAGCATTTTCAGTTGACAGGCGGGTGCGTTTATCTGTAATGATTCCACCTGCGGCACTAAAAACACGCTCTGACAAAATGCTAGCAGCAGGGCAGGCCAGGACTTCCAAGGCGTAGAGAGCCAATTCATGCCACGTGTCCAGCTTGGATACCCAATAATTGTAAGGCACAGAGGAATGTCGGAGTACAGTTGTTCGATCTGCAAGGTACTCCTTCAGCATCTGGGCAAACTTAGGATTTCTTGTGGCACTACCCCGCACCTCAGGGGCTGTGGTACGTGAGGGGCTGAGAAAACTGTCCCACATCTTAAAGACTGTTCCCCTACCTCTGGCGGATTGGACTTGTGCCTCTCTCGGCTGTACGCCTCGGTTGTCCACTGATTCATGACCTATGCCGCTAGCGTTTTGTGAGGGGAATGCTTTGCCTACTTCCGTGAGTATGGCCTTCCGAAACTGCTGCATTTTGGTTGACCTCTCCTCCACGGGAATAAGAGACAAAAATTTCTCCTTGTAGCGTGGGTCTAACAGTGTTACCAACCAGTAATGATTGTCGGCCAAGATGTTCTTAACGCGAGGGTCACGAGACAGGCAGCTTACCATAAAGTCAGCCATGTGCGCCAGACTCTTAACAGCCAGGACTTCAGTAGCCTGACCAACAAGATGACTGAACATGCTGTCCTCCTCCTCCTCCTCCTCATCTACCCTGTCCTCTGGCCAGCCACGCTGAACCGAGGATATGACTGGTGTGCATGTCATATCCTCAATTTGGCCGGAGAGTTGCTCCATGTCTTCATCCTCCTCCTCGTCATAGTCCTCCACTGCACGTTGTGATGAGACGAGGCTGGGCTGTGTGTTATCACCCACACCCACTACTGTTTCTTGCTGCAACTCATCGCGCTCCGCCTGCAATGCATCATGTTTGTTTTTCAGCAGAGACCGTTTTAGAAGGCAGAGTAGCGGTATGGTGACGCTAATAATGGCGTCATCACCACTCACCATCTTGGTGGAGTCCTCAAAGTTTTGGAGGATGGTACATAGGTCTGACATCCATCTCCACTCCTCAGGTGTTATGTGTGGAGTTTGACCCATTTCCCGACGGCTTAGGTGATGCAGGTACTCAACAACTGCCCTCTTCTGCTCACATATCCTGACCAACATGTGCAGAGTTGAATTCCAACGCGTGGGGACATCACACACCAGTCTGTGAGCCGGAAGATGCAAACGGCGCTGAAAGCCGGCAAGGCCGGCTGAAGCAGTAGGTGACTTTCGAAAATGTGCAGACAGGCGGCGAACTTTTACCAGCAGATCAGACAGCTCTGGGTATGACTTTATAAACCGCTGAACCACGAGGTTGAGCACATGGGCCACGCATGGAACATGTGTCAGCTGGCCTCGCCTCAAAGCCGCCACCAGGTTCCGGCCATTGTCACACACGACCTTTCCTGGCTTTAGGTTCAGAGGTGTGAGCCAGTGATCTGCCTGCTGTTTCAGAGCTGTCCACAGCTCTTCTGCATTGTGGGGTTTGTCACCTATGCAGATTAGCTTCAGCACAGCCTGTTGCCGCTTCGCCGAGGCAGTGCTGCAGTGCTTCCAGCTTGTGACTGGTGTGGAGGGCACAGTGGATGAGGATGCGCAGGAGGAGGAGGAGGCTGAAGAGCATGACATTCCGGAGCTGTAGAGTGTGGGTGAAACACTGACTGAGGTAGGGCCTGCAAACCTTGGTGTGGGAAGGACGTGTTCCGTCCCTCGCTCAGACTGGGTCCCAGCTTCCACAATATTAACCCAGTGTGCCGTCAACGAGATGTAGCGGCCTTGCCCACAAGCACTTGTCCACGTGTCTGTGGTTAGGTGGACCTTGGGTGAAACAGCGTTGTTCAGGGCACGTGTGATGTTTTGTGACACGTGGTTATGCAACGCGGGGACGGCACACCGGGAGAAATAGTGGCGGCTGGGGACCGAGTAACGTGGGACAGCTGCCGCCATCAGGTCACGGAATGCTTCTGTCTCCACCAGCCTAAAAGGCAACATTTCCAGCGCAAGCAGTCGCGAAATGTTAGCATTTAGAACTGTGGCATGTGGGGTGTTGGCAGTGTATTTGCGCCTGCGTTCAAAGGTTTGCTGAATGGATAACTGAACGCTGCGCTGGGACAAGGATGTGCTTGATGATGGTGTTCTTTCTGCGTAGGCAACTGCAGGTGCAGGAGTGGAGGAGGCTTGTTCGCAGGCAGCATGGACAGAGGATTGGCTCGCATGCACAACCAGCGAAGACGTAGCAGTGACATCAGCAAGCACTGCTCTTCGACTCTGATGTACTTCCCACAAAGTCGGGTGCTTGGCTGACATGTGCCTGATCATGCTGGTGGTGGTCAGGCTGCTAGTTTTGGTACCCCTGCTGATGCTAGCATGGCAGGTGTTGCAAATGGCCTTTTTTGAATCATCTGGATCCAACTTAAAAAACTGCCAGACTCGGGAAGACCTAACATTTGTACAGGCAGCTTGTGTCGTCGTGTTGTTCCGGGGAACGGTTGCCTGACTTCTGCCTGGGGCCACCACCCTGCTTCTTACTGCCTGTTGTGATGCTACGCCTCCCTCCCCCTGTGCACTGCTGTCCTCGCTCTGTATATCCTCCTGCCAGGTTGGGTCAGTTACTGGATCATCCACCACGTCGTCTTCCTCTTCCGCACCCTGCTCCTCCTCCTGACTTGCTGACAATTGTGTCTCATCATCGTCCACCACTTGTTGAGACACGTTGCCAACTTCGTGAGAACGTGGCTGCTCAAATATTTGGCCATCTGTACAGACGATCTCCTCATGACCCACTTCAATATGAGCTGGCGAGAGGCCAGAATGTGTGAATGGAAACGTGAACAGCTCTTCCGAGTGTCCAAGTGTGGGATCATTAATGTCCGAGGAGGACGTGTACTCAGCCTGGTGGTAGGAAGGAGGATCAGGTTCAGAAATGTGCGGTGCAGTATCACGGCTACTGACACTTGACCGTGTGGAAGACAGAGTGTTTGTGGTGGTGCCAATCTGACTGGAAGCATTATCTGCTATCCAACTAACAACCTGTTGACACTGGTCTTGGTTCAAGAGCGGTGTACTGCTGCGGTCCCCAAGAATTTGGGACAGGACGTGCGAGCGACTAGATGTGGCCCTTTGTTGTGGCGAAATTGGAGCTTGCCCACGACCTCGGCCTCTGCCTGCACCACCATCACGTCCACTTCCTTGTTCTTTGCCAATGCCCTTGCGCATTTTGCAATGTTGTGCACTGCTGACGTGTATATTCACTACTTGTGCGTTATATCAAAGTGTGTGGAAATTGCACACAAGTGCACCTGTACGCTGCCACCAACAGGCACACACGTGCGGTTTTAAAAACCAAGCACGGACGCAATAATAACCTAACAGGTTTTTTTGGGGAGCGACAATTACAGACAAGTCAGACACTATCTGGACTGTTTTACACTGTGTACACCAGCCCCAGATATGATGAAGGCTGGTATACGGTCACCACTACCCTGCCTGCCTGCCTGCCTGTATACTGGTACAATAGTCCTGACAAGGACTCTTTTGGTCACTAGCCTGTATTCAGACCTGGCTATACCCTGCCTGTATATAGCAACAATAGTCCTGAGAAGGACTCTGCTACTGTACTCCGACCTGGCTATACCCTGCCTGCCTGTATACAACTAGAATAGTCCTGAGAAGGACTTTTGGTCACACTGTTTGCAGCCCTGCAACTGAAAAAGCTATAAAGGGCCGCAAAGCTTTCCCTGAATCAGCGACACTCTCCCTACACTGACTGTCTGAATAGCTGTGAGCAGAGCACAGCGCGCCGGCCGATATAAAGGCTCGGTCACGCTGTGCAGGCCGGCCAATCACTGCAATTCCACAACTAACAGGGCTGTGGCATTGCAGTGGTCTGCCAGCCAATCCCTGCATGAGGGCTGGCTCTCAAAAGAGCGCCAACATGCAGGGATGAAGACCACGAGTACAGCACGAGTATCGCGAGATTACTCGGTCCCCAACGAGCAGCCCGAGTACAGCGATACTCGTGCGAGTACCGAGTAGTGACAAGCATGCTCGCTCATCACTACTCATTACTATGCTGGCAGCAGAGCGCAACGGCATCAGGCGGTCTTTAGCTTGACATGTCTTGGGAATAAGAGTCACACAGCTGAGGAGTTGTGGTCAGCTCTGCGGTCCGAGTTTCATAAATGGTTGTCTCCACTCAACCTGCAGCCTGGTAAGGCCGTGTGCGACAATGCTGCAAACCTGGGTGCGGCACTTCGCCTGGGCAAGGTGACACACGTACCTCGTATGGCTCACGTGTTGAACCTTGTCGTCCAGCAATTTTTAACACACTATCCCGGCCTAGATGGCCTTCTGAACAGGGCACGAAAACTGTCTGCTCACTTCCGCCGTTCAAGCGCCGCAGCTGAGCGACTTGCATCGCTCCAGAAGTCTTTCGGCCTGCCGGTTCATCGCCTGAAATGCGATGTGGCGACACGCTGGAATTCAACTCTCCACATGTTACAGCGACTGTGGCAGCACCGCAGAGCCATGGTGCAATACGTCATGACGTATAGCCTGGGCCAACGAGATGCAGAGGTGGGGCAGATCACCCTGATGGAGTGATCTCAGATCAAGGACCTATGCACCCTTCTGCACAGTTTCGACATGGCGACGAATATGTTTAGCGCTGACAATGCCATTATCATCATGACGATTCCAGTCATTTACATGCTGGAGCACACGCTAAACACTATTCGGAGTCAGGGGGTGGGACAACAGGAAGGGGAGGAACTACAGGAGGATTCATATGCGCAAGACACAACAACCTCACCAAGGTCCAGACGTTCATCATCACCAACGCAGCAGGCATGGGACCATGGGGGACAGGGATCAACAAGGGCGCATGGTAGCAGGAGAGATGTTGAGGAAGGTGCAGGAGGACATGAAGATATGGAGGACGAACTGTCCATGGACATGGAAGACTCAGCAGATGAGGGGGAGCTTGGTCAAATTTCAGTTGAAAGAGGTTGGGGGGAGATGTCAGAGGAAGAAAGAACGGTTAGCACCTCTATGCCACAAACACAGTGTGGACTTGGTCCGCATGGCTGCGCAAGACACATGAGTGCCTTCTTGTTGCACTACCTCCAACATGACCCTCGTATTGTCAAAATTAGAAGTGATGATGACTACTAGCTTGCCACACTATTAGATCCCCGGTACAAGTCCAAATTTTGTGACATAATTCCACCCATAGAAAGGGACGCACGTATGCAGGAGTATCAGCAGAAGCTGTTACTCGATCTTAGCTCGGCTTTTCCACCAAACAACCGTGCAGGTGAAGGGAGTGATTCTTCCAGTTGGAACTTGACAAACATGGGACGGCCTCGTCATCTTCAACAGTCTACCCGTACCAGTAGGACCGGATCTGGTGCTGGTAACAGCAATTTTATGGAATCTTTTAATAATTTTTTTAGACCCTCCTTTTCAAGGCCACCAGAGACAACAAGTCTGACACATAGTCAACGGATGGAGAGGATGATACAGGAGTATCTCCAAATGAACATCGATGCAATGACTTTTCAAATGGAGCCTTGCTCCTTTTGGGCTTCAAATCTAGAAAAATGTCCAGAGCTCTCCAGTTACGCCTTGAAGATTTTGTCGTGTCCAGCTGCCAGCGTTGTCTCTGAACGTGTCTTCAGTGCTGCTGGGTGTGTGCTGACAGATAAGCGCACGCGTCTGTCCAGTGACAATGTGGACAGACTGACGTTCATCAAAATGAACAAGTCATGGATCCACAAGGAATTTACTACCCCTGTGTCATCCTGGGGAGAGTAAATGCTTGTGGATTTGGAATGTGCTTGATGCAAATCAAAACATCCTGTTTGCAACTAGGGCACAAGTGCTGCCACTGAATGGGTGGGTGTGTGTGGGGCACAATTTTTGGAAAAAAGGGAGGCTCCGCTTGGAGTAACCCTTGCTTACATTGTTTTTAAAAGGAGACAAGATGACCACGTCATGGTTAAGCAAAGACTTTATCTACCTACCCCGGTGTCATGCTGGGGACGGTTAATTATGGCGTATTTTTGAATGTGCTTGATGCAAATCAAAACATCCTGTTTGCAGCTATGGCACAAGTGCTGCCACTGATGGGGTGTCTGTGTGCCCAATTTTTGGAAAAAAGGTAGACTCCGCTTGGAGTAACCCTTGCTTGCTGTGTTTTTTAAAAATGATACAAGATGAACAGATCTGAAGGCAAGATGAAGGCAACATCATGTCTCCGCCTGCACTTTCCTCACAAACCTGCATTTTTCCAGGGACACCCTACTCAACACCGTCTACACACAGCAGCCAGATCTCTGTCCCTCAGATGTGGTCAAATAAAAGGCCACTTCCTGCGACCCATGACAAAGCTAAGAGGTTGACTCTATCCCTCTGTAAGCTGTTGGCTACCGAAATGCTGCCTTTCCGCATGGTGGACACACAGGATTTTAGAGACCTTATGTCTGTCACTGTGCCCCAGTACCAGATGCCCAGTCGCCACTACTTCTCTAAGAAAGGTGTGCCTGCGCTACACCAGCATGTCGCACACAACATCACCGCTTCCTTGAGAAACTCTGTGTGTGAACAGGTGCATTTCACCACCGATACTTGGACCAGTAAGCATGGATAGGGACGTTACATGTCGCTGAATGGGCACTGGCAAACTATGGTGAGAGATGGAGAAGGGTCTGCTGTACAAGTCTTGCCGTCCCCATGAGTTGTTTCAATCCTTGTTCTGTATGTAGAAGTTAATACACTGCTTCTGCCTCTTCAACCTCGTGTGGGTCCTCCACCTTGGCGCAAACCCTGTGTGGTCAGGCCACCCTTCCTTGCAACTGCGCACAAGGACTACCACACACCTCCTTACTATGCTGGCAGCAGAGCTCAATGCCATCAGGCGGTCAAAGTTTTACTTTGAAATGTATGGGAAATGTGAGTCACACCGCTATTCCAGAGAATAGTAGTCAGGCAGGGTCAAAACATTAATTGAGGAACAGGAACAGAATGGGACGGCCATGACTTAATCAGAAAACAAGCAGAGGTGAAATGCGGATCGGCCAACAAGGTACATAAACAGCAAGCAGGAAAAGTAGTCAGGTAAGAAGCACACAAAATCATAAAACTGAACTGGGGGTAAAATTAACCAGAGGTTCATAGCTATGTCTGGCAGTGGTCTGCAGACAGGATGGGCATAAAAAAGGGTGTGGTGTCTTCACATTGGTTGTAGCTGAATGATGGTATTTCATCTGTGAGATACCCACCAGCTACATTCAGCCAGAGATTCTGCATCTGTCAAGGTAATGCAGCCCAGTGGGTGAGCATAACCTGCGTCCACCTGCGCCGCTGGCATCGACTCCTCTCCCATCATCAGCACTATGCATGAAAGGAACACGTTGTCACCTGGCGACTGGAGTACAAATTGCCGGAGCGGACTCCGTTGGTGACTTAACAGCCGTGTGCGGCAATGATGCAAACCTGGCTGCGGGCCATCCTCAGGGCAATGTGACACACGTGCCTTGTATGGCTCACGTGTTGAATCTGATTCTCCAGCAATTTTTAAAACACCATCACGGCCTACATGGCCTTGTGCAGCGTGCACGCTCGCTATGTGCTCACTTCCATCGTGCGCACACAGCAGCTCCACAACTTTCATCACTCCGGAAGTCTTAGGGTCTGGCAGTTAAACGCCGGAAATGCGATGTTCCGACACGCAGGAATTGGAATCTGCACATGTTGCAGCGTGTGTGTCAGCACCGCAGAGCCCTGCTGAAATACGGTATGACATATAGCCTGGGATAACTTGATCAAGAGGTGGTGCAGATCACGCAGCTGGAGTGGTGTCAGATCAAGGACCTATGCACCCTGATACACAGTTCACAAATGTCGACGAAGATGTTTAGCACTGGCAATGCCATTCTCAGCGTGACAATTCTGGTCATCTACATGATGGAGCACACTGTAATTATTATTCGGAGTCAGGTGTTGGGACAAGAGGAAGGGGAGGAAGTACAGGAGGAGTCATATGCGGAATGGATAACAAGATCTACAAGGTCCAGATGGTCAGCGGCACCTATGCGGCAGTCATAGTGAGGGAGAGGGATTAACAAGGGCGCATAGTATCAGCAAAAAGTGTTGATGAAAGTGCAGGAGCCCATGAAGAAATGGAGGACGAACTGGCGATGGGCATGGAAGACTCAGCAGATGAGTGAGAGCTTGCTCACATTTCGGTTGTGCGAGGTTGTGGGGAGAGGGCAGAGGAAGGAAGCACGATTCTCACCTCTCTGCCACCAACACACCAAGGACTTGGTCCTCCTGGATGCACAAGACACATGAGCGCCTTCTTGCTGCACTACCTACATAACCCTCGGATTGTATGAATTTGAAGTAATCCTGAATACTGGGTTGCCACACTGTTAGATCCCCGGTACAAGACAAAATTTGGCGAACTAATTCCTGCCATAGAAATAGACGCACGTATACAGGAGTATCTGCAGAATGTGGTACGCAATCTTCGATCTGCTTTTCCACTAAACACCAGTGCTGCACAGAGTGAATCTCAACGCTTTGTCATGGATAGGAGGAAATGGTCTTTTACTTGTCCACATGGGAGGGACCGAGGGATGGCTGCTGTGCTGAGATGGCGTTGAGTACGGTGTCCCTGCACAGTTGCACTTTTGGTCATATCCCAAAATGAGTTGAAAAAGGACAGATGCTGTTGGAAAGGGGAACAGGTGTGTTGGAAAGGGGAAAAAAGTTTTGGTCCGTGGATTTGGTGGTTAAGCAACTGTAACATTTGCTGAAGAAACAACATCTGTTACAGTGGGACTGGCAGATTTGGATAAAGTGGTATATAATCTGTGACCGCTATATAACGAAAATTAATAAGAAAAGAAAGAGAAAGGTATATATCCCCATCAGCAGTCAGTGTCCACCGTGCTCACAGATGGAAAAGGAGAGGTTGGCAACTTGAAGGTTTGGTGGAGGATACAGAGCTGTGTGGCTATGAAACTAATAGTAGCCTGAACCGAGTTAGACGCCATTCGGATCTGGAGACTGTGAGCCCTGTTAGCGTCACAGGGTCCACATGCCCACCCAGCCCAGGAACTCCCTGTTAACAACACAGGGGCCATTGAGTACGCTGACCGTGTGCGTAGGGGCACACCTGTGGACAGCAGGCGCATCAGCAGCAGCAGGCCTGTTAATGCCACTGGGCTGCACAAGCAGGACTGGTAGGACAGGAGCTGGTCTTAACCGTTCTGCGTTACCAACTGTGGTGGTGGCCTGCATCCACCACCCGATCCCTGCCTACCTCTGGCTTAAAGCTGCAATGGGTTCAACACATGGAGGTGTGCTCTTTCGGAGCATAATAGAAGACTGCGCACCTCCTTGTTGGCTCCAGCCCCTTTTATAACCTGGGTCCGCCCCAAACCAGGGTGAACCACAATGCACCTCCTGGAGACAAAAGTAGAGTGACACGTCATCAGTGGCATAACTAGCGTCCTATTTGGAAACGCAACTTCAATGATGACCTCATGGCTGCCATGACCCAAACACCTCACCAGTCATCGTCTGACCATCAATAATGCGGTGACAAGTCATAGGTGTGGGCCTCTGCAAGCCATTTGGGAGGACACCTGATGCCCTGTGGTCTATATGGGACCCCCACATCAGGGCCAGGGCCAAAGAGTTCATTACCGGACCTAGTCTCTGATGCAGGAAGTGCCTGAGCATGCTCAGTAGCATGAAATACAGTCTCTGAAAAAAGACTATCAGCTTTAGCATGGTGTCTAGGCACAAAACAGGACTTAGACCCGGCACGGAATGCAAGCACCTGTGCAAAGAGGCTTTTCACACTTAGTGTGGGAGCATGCGCTGTATCCCGAAAAGAAGACTTAGCGTCAGGAATGGCACAGTCAGGCTGAGCATACTCACTACGCGAAACACTGTAATTATGCTGCAGCTGGGGTACATCGGCACACGCATGCGCACTAGCTGCCTCTCCACACTTAGACGTGGAGGGGAAATTTGTCTTGGAGATGCTGTCTATGAACAGAAGGAAAAGCTAAAGGAAGCCTGACTTTCTATCCCTCCGAATTATGAAATGCAGCAATGAATTCCCTGAGTTTGCTATAACATTAGCGTAGCAAAATGTGCATGAGGGTGTGATGTAGAGGTGCTAGAAATAGCTTGTCACCAGTGGGGCACTAATGGAATACAACAGCCAGTTCTATGATGCCACTAAATGGCAGTATTTTGTGCTATCATTATAGCTTATTAAAAACAGAGCAGGAGGTTGTCATGCAGAGGTGCTGCACATAGATTTGCAGTAGTGTGAATAGACAAAAGTACAATAGCCACGTTTAGGATGCCACTAGGTACACTGAGTGTTTGCTAGTATAATGGCTGAGTTTAAAAAAGTTTGAGTGTGCAATGCAGGCAGACGTGCTGCAAATATCGTTCCAATACTGTGAATTGACAAAAGTACAATAGCCACGTTTAGGATACAACTAGGTACAGTGAGTGTTTGCTAGTATAATGGCTGAGTTTAAAAAAGTTAGAGTGTGCAATGCAGGCAGACGCGCTCTGCTAATGTCTTTGCACTAGTGGGACTATAGCAAAGTCCAATAGCCACGTATAGGATGCCACTAGGTACACTGATTGTTTGCTAGTATAATGGCTTACTTAGAATGAGTTGGAGTGTGCAGAGGACAAGAGGGTACAGTGGCAGGATTGTGGTGCTCTGGGTAGAGGAATGGAAGCCTGCCTTTCTATTCCCTCCTAATGGTGAAATGCAGGGAGGAAATCCCTGACCTGGGCTACACAGACGCTGTTGCTGTTTGCAGGACCTGTCACTTATGGCTCTCTGACCCTGTCGGTTTGAGCCCTTAAAAGGACTGCTATAAAGTGCTCTCCCTAAGCTGTCTAACGCTGTGTATGGAGCGCATACAGCTGTATCGGCTATAGGACTCAGGAGGACGGAGCTGCGACACTGATGTCTGACACCAAAGACGCAGAAGGCAGATAATGGCGTCCGTGAAGAAAATGTCCGGTTTTATAATGCAGGGACATGTGACATGGACATCCTATCACACATGCCGTTGCTTCTCTGGCTCAAAGTCCACTTAGCTGTGTGTGTGTCTGGGATTGGCTGACATGCTGGCCCGCCCCACAAGACGCGCGCGCTTAGGGAAGGAAGACAAGGAAAAAAAAAAAAAAAAATGGCGATCGCCATTATACAAACAGCAGTCATCTGAAGGCGCTGTTCACGCACACTATACACTGAAATGTGATAATAGTGTGATTCACAGAGTGACTTACACTATTACAGCAGAAACCAAGCTATGATTTAGCTTGTTTTTTGCTGCTAGAACCGTTCTCGAACGTTTCTAGAACTATCGAGCTTTTGCAAAAAGCTCGAGTTCTAGTTCGATCTAGAACATGCCCCAAAATCACTCGATCCTAGAACTGGAGAACCACGAACCACGAACCGCGCTCAACTCTAGTAGGGTTCCCCCTAGTTTTGTAGCCAGCTAGGGTAAAGCAGACGGCTGCAGCCTGCAGACCACAGCTGGCAACCTCACTTTGGCTGGTAATCCAAAACTGAGGGCACCCCACGCTGTTATTTTAAATTAAATAAATAATTAAAAAAAAAAATACGTAGGGGTCCCCGCAAAATTGGATCACCAGCCAAGGTAAAGCAGACAGCTGGGGTCTGATATTCTCAGACTAGGGAGGTCCATGGTTATTGGACTCTCCCCAGCCTAAAAATAGCAGGCCGCAGCCGCCCCAGAAGTGATGCATCCATTAGATGCGCCAATCCTGGTGCTTCGCCCCAGCTCATCCCGCGCCCTGGTGTGGTGGCAAACGGGGTAATATATGGGGTTAATACCAGATGTGTAATGTTACCTGGCATCAAGTCCTGGGGTTGGTGAGGTCAGCCGTCTATCAGATACCCGACATCACCAACCCAGTCAGTAATAAAAAAAATAGACGACAAACACATTTTTATTTGAAAAAACACTCCCCAAAACATTCCCTCTTTAACCAATTTATTAGAAAGAAAAAAAAATCCAGGTCTGGTGTAATCCAAGGGGTTGCCATGACGATCCACACTGTCCCAGTCAATGAAGAGCAGAATGTTCCCCATTGGCTGGGAGAGCAATGCAGTGACCTGAGCTAACATCAATGGGTCAGCCCAGGTCACTGCAGGGCATGATAAGTGCTGCTGTCAGCGAGGTACATTACCTGCGCTGATCTCCAGCACACTGACAGCACCTGTCACTGAGTTCAATGACCGCCGCCTTCACAGCCAAGCATCGCGAGAGGCCCGTGACGTCACCGCTAGTCAGTCTCGGGTCGGAAGCGAGAGGTGATGTGACAAGCGGCGGCCATGGAGGACAGTGACAGCACTGAGGTCGGGATGGCGGGACTTCATCACCGCAGGTAAGCCGAGCGGGACCATGTGTGCAGAGTGTGTGTGTGTGTGTGTGTGTGTGTGTATGTATGTATGTGTACATGCCGCGGGCAGCAGGGGGCGGAGCGAGCTGAGCGGGGAAGTGTGGGCTTCCTGCACGTAACTAGGATAAACATCGGGTTACTAACCAAAGCGCTTTGCTTGGATACCCGATGTTTATCTTGGTTACCAGCTTCTGGCAGGCTGCCAGCGATGGCTCCTGCACACTGTAGCTGTAAAAAGCCCTGCTTTTTGCTGCTAGAACCGTTCTCGAACGTATCTAGAACTATCGAGCTTTTGCAAAAAAGCTCGAGTTGTAGTTCGATCTAGAACAGCCCCCAAAATCACTCGAACCTCGAACTGGAGAACCACGAACCTAGAACCGCGCTCAACTCTACTTGTAACGTTGCATGTTTATTGAACATTTGTTCAGCTCAGTTTTTTGGTGTTTTTTAGCTCAGTATGTTCCAGCTCCAGGTTGGAAAACTTAGCAGTCACTCACCCGACTGACAGCTCATCAGCACAGCCTAATCACAGAGCTGAGGAACTGTGACAATAATCAAACACATTTGATTTGCATCACATAAGTTTGGTAAATATCAATTTTCCTTGCCAAATTTCTTTGGCTTGCCAAAATCTAAATTTAGGCAGATTAACTCATCATAGTAAAATGTATAACAGAATAATGATAAAATTGCACCTTTTTATACCCTCCAAGAAGTCTGTTTTATTAAATAATGAAACAAAAATAATGATGACATCATAATAATAATAATAGTAATATAAAATGATTTTTGAAAGTGGTCACACTTTTATTTTTATTATTTTTATTATTACATTTTCATAATATAAAAATAGTAAAATGGAATAAGGCTGGACTCAGACCAGCCTATGGCTTCCGATGTGATATGCTAATGACCCCTGACTCAGGCTCTGCTGTGACCGTGAGCCGAGTGTCATGCGACTGTGACCCGATCCTGCAATCAGGTAACAGCTGCAAAGCTGAGGGTGGGCGCTGCGGAGGAGAGGGAGGGGTTAATCCTCCCATCTCCTCCACTGTCAGACTGTGCGTATATCACACTGCACTGGGATAACATCCAAGTGCAGTCCGATGTATCTCTCGCACCCATTCACTTGAATGGGTGCGAGGGATACGGCTCTTGCAGACAATAGCAGCGTGCTGCCTCTTTTCTCGCATCCAGAATCTGTACGAGAAAGGCTGACTAACTGCTCTCCCTCATTGACTAACATAGGTCAGAGTGCAATGCCAGATTTTCTCACATTGCACTCGTCCGATTTTCAGCGTACCCTAACACAAAGAAAGGCTCATATCCCTCTAGTCAACTAAACCTTTTACAGACCTTTATTAAAATACAAAACATCTGTAAAAGGGGATCATCAGACACAAGAAAGGCAGAAATCTTGCAAACTACATTCCTGAAAAGAGTATATTAAAGGGGTTAGCCGGCTTATTTGGCTTTTTTTTGTAATTACACTATTAGGCTACATTGGGGCAGGTAAGTAGATAGTGACCACTCACCTGCCCTGCTGTCTGCCCCTCTCCCCCGGCTCAGAGCAGTCATGTGACCACTACTACCATGATTTTGCTGCTTCCGGTGATGTCATGTCATCAGGGGCCGGACTTTGTTGACATGCTTCACAGTGAACAGCATGTTGCTGCCCTGCTGCTTAGTTAGTGGGCAGGTATAGTGAATTGAGTACCCGCCCCCACTACCCCCGCCCCCTCGCACACATTCTGTAGTCTCCCTCCCCCGCCTCCTGTGCCCAGCTACGGGATTTACCAGCTGAATCAAAGTGATCATCCTGGTGCTAGACACCCGGGCCTGCCGATCAATAAGAGGCAAGTAACAGGGGTTGCCCACACGCTATCCGGGACACTGTCAGCGCTGTTGGGGGGGGGAGAGAGCACGGGGGGGGGATCCTAAAGCACTTGGCACTTTTCCATTGAATTGGTTTTGATTTGCTATAGTAATATTGGTGTTGGATGAGGGGAAGAATTCTAAGCACTTGGCACTTTTTATTGAATTGGTTTTGATTTGCTATAGTAATATTGGTGTTGGATGAGGGGAAGAATTCTAAGCACTTGGCACTTTTTATTGCATTGGCTTTATCAGCTATAGAACAATTGGTGTTGGATTTGGTGAACAATTCCAAAGCGCTTGACTTTTTTCATAAATTTTAGTTTACTATTTGATATATTTTTTTTTTTTTATTGAACACTTTTAAAATTAATGGTATCTAGTATACTAAATTTATTTAATTATTTGATACTGTTAATTATGGTAATAAAAATGTGTATTTTTCTATATATATATATATATATATATATATATATATCTGCCTTATTCTGTCTGTCTGTCTTACTCCAAAATGACGTCATTACAGTGACAACCGTCGCCACACTGCGCGCGCTAAAGAGTCTGTGACCAATGGCTCAGCTAAGTGAACAGCCCGCACTACGGCCCGACAGGACGACGCCTGACACTTTTCCCCGCACCCACATGGAGCCCCGACTCCCCAGTGAGTGCTGCACCCCCAGGAGCCCACAACAGCAACCCAGCTGACACATACCCACCACTTACCTCGCCCCCACACACATTACTCCACTCGGCTCAACACCCCCCCCACACTCCGCCCTCTGCATGTATACATTGAACACACACACATGAATAGTCACCTGTTCCCAGCCATACAGTCCCCAGCACTGACGTCCTCAGCGTCATGGCCCCGCTCGGCTCCAACCCCCACACTCACATTAGCCCACCCGTCTCCACCCCCCCGCACTCCGTCCTCCACATGTATACACTGAACACACACACACAAATAGTGACCGGCAACCCAGCCGACACATACCCACCGCTCGCCACTGCCCCCCACACACATTACCTCACTCAGCTTCACCCCCCCGCACTCTGTCCTCCACATGTATACACTCAACACACACACACGAATAGTCACCTATCCCAAGCCATGCAGTCCCCAGCACTGACGTCCTCAGCGCCATGGCCCCGCTATGCTCCACCCCCCCACACTCCGCCCCCTCACACATTACCCCGCTCGACTCCACCTGGATAGCACACAGGTGACTATCCAGGTGTGTGTGCGTTCAGTGTATACATGCGGAGGGCGGAGTGCGGGGAACTCCGCCCTCCGCATGTATACACTGAACACACACACACACACACCTACATAGTCACCTGTCCCCAGCCATGCAGTGCCCGGCACTGATGTTTTTAGCGCCATGGCCCCGCTCAGCTCCACCCCCCCGCACACATTACCCTGCAGGATGGGGGTGCATGTGAGGATGGTGGCTGCACCACGATGGGGGCACATACCAGCATTGGGCCACATCACAGAATCAGCATATTTTTACTATACACTGTTTATAGCCTTCTTTCATTACAAGCCATGAACATCATTAAACATTAGACTCATCTATTAAAACTGTTCCTTCTGTTGTTTGTCATTTTAAAACCAATAAACAATTATAAGAAACTAAATTACACCGAATCCATCCAGTCCATTCATTACCTTATTATTCACTCTGCTAACCTACACACACATTCTACACTACCCAATACGTTACAATCGGGACACCTTCTACTATATATATATATATATATATATATATACAGTCATGGCCAAAAGTTTTGACAATGACACCAAAATGCTATTTTCACATGATCTGTTGCCCTCTGGTTTTTAATTGTGTTTGTCTGATGGTTACATCACATACAGAAATATAATTGCAATCATATTATGAGACCAGAAGGTTCTATTGACAGTTAGAATGAGTTAATGCAGCAAGTCAATATTTGCAGTGTTGACCCTTCTTCTTCAGGACCTCTGCAATTCTCCCTGGCAGCTCTCAATCAACTTCTGGAGCAAATCCTGGCTGATCGCTGTCCATTCTTGCATAAGCAATGCTTGCATTTTGCCAGAATTTGTTGGTTTTTGTTTGTCCACCCGTCTCTTGATGATTGCCCACAAGTTCTCAATGGGATTAAGATCTGGGGAGTTTCCAGGCCATGGACCCAAAATCTCTATGTTTTGTTCCATGAGCCATTTAGTGATCACCTTTGCTTTATGGCAAGGTGCTCCATCATGCTGGAGAAGGCATTATTGGGAGCCAAGCTGCTCTTGGACAGTTGTGAGAAGTTGCTCTTGGAGGACATTCTGGTACCATTTTTTATTCATGGCTGTGTTTTTAGGCAAGACTGTGAGTGGTGCGATTCCCTTGTCTGAGAAGCAACCCCACACATGAATCGTTTCAGGATGCTTAACAGTTGGCATGAGACAAGACTGGTGGTAGCGCTCACCTCTTCTTCTCCTATTAAGCTGTTTTCCAGATGTCCCAAACAATCAAAAAGGGGATTCATCTGAGAAAATTACTTTAGCCCAGTCCTCAGCAGTCCACTCCCTGTACCTTTTGCAGAATATCAGTTGGTCCCTGATGTTTTTAATGGAGAGAAGTGGCTTCTTTGCTGCCCTCCTTGAAACCAGGCCTTGCTCAAATAGTCTCCACCTCACAGTGCGTGCAGAAGCCCTCACACCAGCCTGCTGCCATTGCTGCGCTAGCTCGGCACTGCTGGTAGTCCGATCCCGCAGCTGAAACAGTTTTAAGGTACGGTTCTGGCGTTTGCTAGTCCTTCTTGGGCGCCCTGGAGCCTTTTTGGCAACAATGGAAGCTCTCTCCTTGAAGTTCTTGATGATGCGATAGATTGTTGACTGAGGTGCAATCTTTGTAGCTGTGATGCTCTTCCCTGTTAGGCCATTTTTGTGCAGAGCAATGATGGCTGCACGTGTTTCTTTAGATATAACCATGGTTAACTGAAGAGAAACAATGATACCAAGCACCAGCCTCCTTTTAAAGTGTCCAGTGGTGTCATTCTTAATCATGACTGATTGATCGCCAGCCCTGTCCTCATCAACACCCACACCTGTGTTAATGGAACAATCACTAAAACAATGTTAGCTGCTCCTTTTAAGGCAGGAATGCAATGATGTTGAAATGTGTTTTGGGGGTTAAAGTTCATTTTCTCAGCCAATATTGACTTTGCAAGTAATTGCTGTTAAGCTGATCACTCTTTATGACATTCTGGAGTATATGCAAATTGCCATTAGAAAAACTGAAGCAGTAGACTTTGTAAAAATTAATATTTGTAGCATTCTCAAAACTTTTGGCCATGACTGTATATATACACACACCTTTTAAAGGAGGTCACATGTACTTTACACTAATAGATTGTACTACAAATTCTCACTTTAATTTTATTTTTCATCTTAGGTTTTTTTAATATAATATTTATAGTAGTTGAAACTAATTTATTGGATGAATTTCACCTTCTTAGATTTATTGCTGCTCTTTATATACAAACCATTGATATTTTGCATTTGCTGTTAATGGATATTTGTGTTTTATGGATCTGGTACTTTGGCTGTGGATATTGTGCTATCTTTTAAATTTTCTAATTTAGAACTGGGTTTGTATAATAAATTATTATTGTTTTAAATATGTTTTTATTATATTTACTGAATACTAATTAAAATTATTTATTGGGAATAGCACTTGTATGTGGTTGATTTTGTGCAACCCTAATTTGTTGTGGTTTTAACTGTTCTGAGTTATTTTGCCCGAGGTTACTTTTAGTATAATCTATAGAGAATTGGTTAACTAAATATTTTATTTATTTAATTTTATACCACAATACTGATCCGTAGAGTTGCACTGCTTTCCCCGGTCGTCTTAGCGTCTGTGGTTGGTTGCAATCAGATGCTGTCACACATGCTAAGGGCATATCTGACTGCAACCAATCACAGAAGACAGGACAGCCGGTGGGGGGGGGAAAGCAGTGCATATGGATCAGCAATAATTAGCGGCCCAGTAAGTGAAGGAGAGGCCACAGGAGCAGTGTACAGTTGCGGTGGAGTTTCTTTTTTTTTTTTAATCTCCCCAGTGCCAGATCCAGATCAACATCTGGCCTGGACCTGACACCTGGGTACTTTTAAAACCCTACAGATTCGGACTTTTACATGAGGCAATGTTTTGTTTCCATTCTAGAACGTTTTGGTGCCTTTCCAGTGTTTATTTCAGAGATAAAGTATGTGTGTGTATATATATATATATATATATATATATATATATACACCCATATACCCTACATAAATGGCGTATATATCTACTATATACTCACATTAGATGCTATATATAGTCTTCATTATACAGTATTCATTTATCTATAAGGGGTGAGGAGCATGTAACATCTCTCTATGTGTTACCATTGTAAATATGATGTGAGGTGATTGCTCTGTCTCCATCAACTCTGCTTGCTGTCATTGAATACAAACATTCCCCAACACGTCTGCTTGCTGTCAGTGAATGGAAGCATTCCCCACTATCTCTACTTGCTGTCAGTGAGTGGGAACATTCCCCATCAGCGTTTTGGATGCATTTTTGATAGTGTGGTCCCACTCGGCTCTGCAACATCCCAATACAACATAGCTGGCTGTAAGACAGTGCCGCGCAATCAGAATGAACTCAGATGAACTTCACCTGACTTCATTGTGATCGCGCGGCTCTGTCTGTGTGCCACGGCCTGATTTGCGATCACAGATGAAGGACTCACCAGTGACCGCAAATCCCCTGAGTGACTGAAGTGAGCCGAGTGATCAGCAGTGCCGTCACTCAGGTTACCCACGGCCATTTGCATTCCTCCACCTGAGAGCTGTGGCCGGTAACCTGAGTGACGTCACTGCTGATCGCGCAGCTCACTTCAGTTGCTGCGTGGAGCTCACAGGACCGGCGGTGTTCTACGGCCGCTCCTGTCAGCTTCATGTAGCAGAGCTGGATGCGTCGTGAGACCTCGTGTGGATTACACTGGACCTAGAGTGGTATTTGGGGATTAATAAAGTGGTGAAAAAGGGTGTTTTTCTTGTCTTTTATTCCAAATAAAGGATTTTTTTCTGGTGTATGTGTTTATTTACTTTCACTTACAGGTTAATCATTGGGGTGTCTCATAGACGCCTGCCATGATTAACCTAGGACTTAGTGGCAGCTATGGGCTGCCTTTAACTACTTATTACCCCGATTGCCACCGCACCAGGGTAATTCTGAATGAGCCGGGTAGAGTCCCGGGACTGTTGCAACTAATGGATGCCCAATTTTGGGTGGCTGCTGGCTGATATTCTTAGACTGGGGGGCTCCCCATAATGTGGTGCTCTCTATCCTGAGAATACCAGCCTTCAACCACGTAGCTTTATCTTGGCTGGTATGAAAATTGGGAGGGGGGCCGCACGGCATTTTTTTTTTCAAATTATTTATTTGTTTTACTTCACTACATATACCCGCCCACCGGTGGCTCTGATTGGTGGCAGTGAGACAGCTGTCACTCAGCGTGGAGGCACGTGTGAATGCAACCAATCATAGGCGCCAGTGAGTGGGGAATGTCAAATATATAGAAATAGGAAAACGGGTTTTAGCCGCGCTGAAAAACCACTGGTACAGGATTAATGAAGAGGTTTCTTTTTTATTTCAGCATTTTAGGAAATGCTGAAATAAAAAAGAAACCTCTTCATTAATCCTGTACCAGTGGTTTTTCAGCGCGGCTAAAACCCGTTTTCCTATTTCTATATATTTGACATTTGCTAGCCACGGGGCCGCTGCTTTCAAACCAATATGACATTCACATGCGATCTCAGGAGTTGTGACTGGCACAACCAGATCAGGTGAGTGTACTCTTATTTCTGTCATCTCCAGTCATACCGGGTAAGACCCTATTTGCGCCTTCTGTCTCCCCACCTCTAGCACCTGTACAGTGAGTGGGGAAAGCAGGGAATATGAGATTGAATAATGAGCGGTCGGCATTTTTAGGAAGCAGGAGAAGCCGCCAGAGCAGTGTGACAGCTGTGCAGCGCCACGTCGGTGATCGGTCCGTGATCGGTGAGTATCAGAGAGGAGGGGAGAGGGATAGACCGACAGACAGAGAGAGACCGAAAGACCTGCGTTCTGTTTGTCAAAAAAGCTATTTATGGAGCTGCTAGCACCTACTGGACACTGTGTTCAGCCCTTACAAGACTATTTATTAGTTAGATCTATGAACGATCTCCCGCACTCAGTACAGTCTATCTACACCGCCAGCTCCCTATGGTTGAACATTCACAAAATGGCCGCTGGCTTAAATAGCCCCTATGACGCTGTGCGGCCAAGCCAATCACAGTAACACCACAACAAAGATGGCTGCAGCGTTACTGTGAGGGCAAGCAACATTAGATGAGTTCATTGGCTGGAAAACCGGCGCCAGGAATTCAGAAATTAATATGAAAGTATCAGAGCAGATTTTTTTTATCCGTCAGATAATGAATGTTGCGAATAGCCTGTTATCTATCGGATACCAAATAGTGGAGAATACAATCGCTCATCCCTATTATAAAACAAAAAAAAAATGTAGTGATTTTTTATATGACAATACAGCACAGATTAGCTTAAAAACATTTTTTGAGTTTATGTCGGACAACTCCTTTAAGTATAAACAACACAATATACAGTACAAAAGATGTATCTCAGGGTAAGCAGCAAAAAAAGCATGAGTAATACACAAGGGTGTATTCCATGTTAATCGAAAGATTTTTTTTGTACTTCAAACATTTTTGTAAGATACACTATGTACTAAGAAAAAGTACAATTGAAGAATACAACTCATGTAATAGAAAAAAGGCTCTATGAAGAAAATAAATCTTAAGTGGGCTTTACACGCAACGACATCGCTAATGAGATGTCATTGGGGTCAAGAAATTCGTGACGCACATCCGGCCTTGTTAGCGACGTTGTTGTGTGTGAAACGTACGAACGACCACTAATGATCAAAATGACTCACCTAATCGTTGATCATTGACACGTCGTTCTAATCCCAAATATCGTTGCTGTTGCAGGACGCAGGTTGTTCGTCGTTCCTGAGGCAGCACACATCGCTACGTGTAACACCCCAAGAACAAGGAACAACACCTTACCTGCATCCTCCAGAATCGTGGTGGGCGTCACTTTCTTTCGGCTGCTCTCCGCCTCTCCGCTTCTATTGGACGGCTGCCATGTGACGTCGCTGTGATGCCGCACGCACCGCCTCCTTGGAAAAGAGGCTGTTTGCCGCCCACAACGACGTCGCTAGGCAGGTAAGTTCATGTGACAGGTGCTAACGATATTGTGCAGCGAATTGCCCATGACGCACAACCAACGAGGGTGGGTGCTTTCACGAGTGACATCGCTAGAAATGTCACTGCGTGTAAAGCCCCCTATAAAGGTATGACTGTCAGAATGCAACAATAAGACACAAACTTAAAAGCCACAAAAAATGTAATTTTTTTATTTAACTGCAAGTTAAATGACTAACATCAGCTGCTTTATGTGTAATGTGCTGTTTTCTTCTTCCATTACCCAACTTTTTCAAACCGGAGAATGATGGATATAATTACAGCCTAGATAAAAAAGTAGATTTCTAGGGTCAGACTGAAAGTCCATATTATTCTCAGCAAGTTGTAGTTAGAGGAAAACTAACTCTGACCCTCTAATATGTTCTTGGAACATTATTTTAGAACGTCTCTAGTGCAAAATTAGTTGGAAATTGGTTGAAATGTTTAGGAAACCTGAGTCAATCAATAAACAGTCTTAAATAAACTTATAAACTTAAAGTACTATTAGTGCCTAATACAAGTAATAAAACTGGTAACAGCAGTTTCCAGTTGGTTTGTGGATTGTAGCTATAGCTTTTTTTATAAATGTAAAATTAAATGGCCAAATGGTATCAACTATCGATGGTTTCGATGGACTTACTTCTTTTCTGTCCACAATTGTGAAGGCCTTGAACCCACAACTGTGATACCTTGATAACAACTAATGAGTTACAACTTCTATGTTCTCGTTTATTTCTAGACGTTTGGTTTGGAATATGAAGTCTATTACATTCTGCAGGAACCTGGACATTTGTCTCCGGAGTCGGAGGGTTGCGTAGATCAGGAATGTAGAGTGTAGAACTGCCAAAAAATCCAAGATAATAAAAGGCCATGAGGGGGTCTCACAATGAAAATAATAGTAAAAAGCACAAACAAAATGACCAAAAAGATATATAGTGTTATATATGAAAGTAAAAAATACAAATTTCATGGCTGAGTAATACGTCTCCAAATTGATGGATAAATTACTGCTCATCTTCATCTTAACCGTATGATGATACAATGAGACGAAGATGAAGACAGAGGAGATAAAATAGAAAAGAATTTGGAAAATTGATATTATAATGAAATTTATGATGGGACCAATATGAAGGCAATCCTTGAGCTGATTATCCATGGTTGTATTGTGTAATCCACCACTGGTCACTTTACCATTATCCGGCCAATAGGCTATCAATTTATTGTAGGCAGAGAGAAGTCCGGAGGCTACAATGAAGTGACTGGTCCGGGGCAATATCATCCTCCTCAGACACAGGAACAGTCTCGTGCGGATGTTGGAGACCTTCAGACATAAAACAATAAGAAACAAAGTTGTTAACCAAATATTGTTGTAACTTAAAGTGAAATAAATTCCATTGTTAATATCTCGAATTAAAGTTGGAGTGGAGCTCCTTAATAGATCAAAGTCAATCACAAAAAAAATATTAGTCCATTGAATGCCCATCCTTGAGATCTCAAGAAAAGTTACAATGTGATCAACACCTGTTATTGATCTTCTTTTCCACCAGTCATTGACATTGACGCCTAAAATAAATGAATGTATCACCAGTCCAGGAATGAGGGTGATGATTGCAGAAACCAGAAGAATCAGACCCTCCACTGCAGTGCCACTCTGTGCGGAATCAGCCATCTCTCCTGCACTATGAGGATAGTGATAGCACAGCCAGGCTTTATTGAAGGTTTAATGATGGAGGGTTTGCATTTATTCAAATGTTACAAAATTTACTAGTAAAATGACAAATCATTGACAGAAACTGAAATCCATCAGGTCTCATAGATCAGGTAACAGGACATTCAAAACTTAATTGCTGCTGTTGGAACAGAAATAGAAACATCAAGTGTAAGGTCAGGTCGCAAATATGAGGAAGCATTTAACTCCTAACAGACCTGAGTTACCTCCTGTATTATACTTCAGAGCTGCACTCACTATTCTGGTAGAGCAAGCACTAGCATGCTTGGGTACTCGGCAGTTGTAACTAGTGATGAGCGAGCACTACCATGCTCGGATGCTTGGTACTCGTAACTAGTGATGACTGGACTGTACCATGCTTGGGGGCTCAGTATTCATAACTAGTGTTGATCAGACACTACCATGCTCGGGGGATCGGTATATGTAACTAGTGATGAGTAATCCTTTCCATGCTCAGATGCTCGGTACTCATAACTATTGATGAGTGAGCAATTTCATGCTCAGATGCTCAGTATTCGTAACTAGAGATGAGCGAACCGGCTGTAGTTCGGCTCGAGTTCGGTTCGCGGAACGGAGGTCTCGTTCCAGTTCTGTTCGGCGAAATGGTTCGGCAAACCTCTCGAACCGCATAGGAAACAATAGGACGCAATCACAAATACAAAAAAACACCTAGAAAACACCCTCAAAGGTGTCCAAAAGGTGACAAACAACTCACAACACAACAAAAACACATGGGAAAGTGACAAGAACAAATTCTCATGCGAAAACAAAACAGCGTAACGAGGAAAAAGAGGACGGAGATAGACTATGGGGAGGAAGGGCACCACCCTATGGGATCTCCAGGTATACGAAAGGCAAAACGAAACAAGAAGAAAAAGAGTATACCCATCAAGGGATCACCAAAAAATTGAATCGTATGAAAGTATAAATCTTTATTACAAAACCAGAGAATACATGAATCTCCTCACTGGGAGTAAAGGCACATGAAATCAATTAAAAACATTTAAAAACAGACTTGTATCCCCAAGCCAAAAACCATTTGTAATAAATGTGAAAGTGAATCACACAAAAAAAAAATATCAGATAACCCTCATACAAATATTACATAAATAAGTAATGTAACCTGCTACACAGTATGCACTTAAAACTGTACAATATGGGTTATGTAATTATAATATATAGGCTTGGGCAGAGCCTTAGATGGTATAAAGAGGGAATAGCAGTACCTCAAGAGCTATGAGCTGTCTTTTTTAGGATGACTAAGATAAAACAAGCCTGTTCCAATTTCTCCCTTTTTTCCAAAAATTGGGCCACACAGACACCCCTTCAGTCGCAGCACTTGTGCCCCAGTTGTACACTTCACAGCTAGATTTGCATCAAGCACATTGAAAAATACGCCATCCTTTACTGTCCCCAGGATGACACCGGGGTAGGTAGCAAAGTCTTTGCTGAACCATGAATTGTTCATCTTGGCTCCTTTTAAAAAACACAGCAAGCAAGGGTTACTCCAAGCGGAGTCTCCCTTTTTTCCAAAAATTGGGCCACACAGACACCCCATCAGTGGCAGCACTTGGGCCCTAGTTGCAAACTGGATGTTTTGATTTGCATCAAGCACATTCCAAATCCACAAGCATTTACTCTCCCCAGGATGACACAGGGGTAGTAAATTCCTTCTGGATCCATGACTTGTTTATTTTGATGAACGTTAGTCTGTCCACATTGTCACTGGACAGACGCGTGCGCTTATCTGTCAGCACACACCCAGCAGCACTGAAGACACGTTCAGAGACAACGCTGGCAGCTGGACACGACAAAATCTCCAAGGCGTAACTGGAGAGCTCTGGCCATTTTTCAAGATTTGAAGCCCAAAATGAGCAAGGCCCCATTTGCAAAGTCATGGCATCGATGTTCATTTTGAGATACTCCTGTATCATCCTCTCCAGCCTTTGACTATGTGTCAGACTTATTGTCTCTGGTGGCCTTGCAAAGGATGGTCTAAAAAAATTATGAAAAGATTCAATAAAATTGCTGTTACCAGCACCAGATACGGTCCTACTGGTACGGGTAGACTGTTGAAGATGACGAGACCGTCCCATGTTTGGCAAGTTACAACTGGGAGATTCCCTCCCTGCACCTGCACGGTTGTTTGGTGGAAAAGCGGAGCTAAGATCGAGTAACAGCTTTTGCTGATACCCCTGCATACGTGACCCCCTTTCTATGGCTGGAATTATGTCACAAAATTTGGACTTGTACCAAGGATCTAATAGTGTGGCAAGCCAGTAGTCATCATCACTTCTAATTTTGACAATACGAGGGTCATGTTGGAGGTAGTGCAGCAAGAAGGCGCTCATCTGTCTTGCGCAGCCATGCGGACCAAGTCCACGCTGTGTTTGTGGCATAGAGGTGCTAACCGTTTTTTCTTCCTCTGACATCTCCCCCCAACCTCTTTCAACTGATATTTGACCAAGGTCTCCCTCATCCGCTGAGTCTTCCATGTCCATGGACAGTTCGTCCTCCATTTCTTCATGTTCTCCTGCACCTTCCTCAACATTTCGCCTGCTACCATGCGTCCCTGTTGATCCCTGTCCCCCATGGTCCCATGCCTGCCGCATTGGTGATGATGAACGTCTGGACATTGGTGATGTTGTTGTCTCTTGCGCATATGAATCCTCCTGTAGTTCCTCCCCTTCCTGTTGTCCCACCCCCTGACTCCGAATAGTGTTTAGTGTGTGCTCCAGCATGTCAATGACTGGAATTGTCATGCAGATAATGGCATTGTCAGCGCTAAAGATATTCGTTGCCATGTCGAAACTGTGCAGAAGGGTGCATAGGTCCTTGATCTGAGACCACTCCATCAGGGTGATCTGCCCCACCTCTGCATCTCGTTGGCCCAGGCTATACGTCATGACGTATTGCACCAGGGCTCGGTGGTACTGCCACAGTCGCTGTAACATGTGGAGAGTCGAATTCCAACGTGTCGGCACATCGCATTTGAGGCGATGAACCGGCAGGCTGAAAGACTTCTGGAGCGATGCAAGTCGCTCAGCTGCGGTGGTTGAACGGCGAAAGTGAGCAGACTGTTTTCGTGCCCTGTTCAGAAGGCCATCTAGGCCAGGATAGTGTGTTAAAAATTGCTGGACAACAAGGTTCAACACGTGAGCCATACAAGGCACGTGTGTCACCTTGCCCAGGCGAAGGGCCGCACCCAGGTTTGCAGCATTGTCGCACATGGCCTTACCAGGCTGCAGGTTGAGTGGAGACAACCATTTACCAAACTCAGTCTCCAGAGCTGCCCACAACTCAGCCACTGTGTGACTTTTATTTCCAAGACATTTCAAGCTAAGACCGCCTGATGCCGTTGCGCTCAGCTGCCAGCATAGTAATGAGGAGTGCGTGATTCTGCGCAGTTAGAATGCTGGTGGCCTGACCAGGCAGGCTTGGGGCGGAGGTGGAGGACCCAGACGAGGTGGAGGAGGCAGAAGCAGTGGCGGAACTTGGACAGACAGAGGATTGACACACAAGTCGTGGGGATGGCAAGACTTGTGCAGCAGACCCTTCACCATCTATCACCATAGTTACCCAGTGCCCAGTCAGCGACATGTAACGTCCCTGTCCATGCTTACTGGTCCAAGTATCGGTGGTGAAATGCACCCATTCACACACAGAGTTTCTCAAGGAAGCGGTGATGTTGTGTGCGACATGCTGGTGTAGCGCAGGCACACCTTTCTTAGAGAAGTAGTGGCGACTGGGCATCTGGTACTGGGGCACAATGACAGACATAAGGTCTCTAAAATCATGTGCGTCCACCAGGCGGAAAGGCAGCATTTCGGTAGCCAAGAGCTTACAGAGAAATAAAGTCAACATCTTAGCTTTGTCATGGGTCGCAGGAAATGGCCTTTTATTTGTCCACATCTTAGGGACAGAGATCTGGCTGCTGTGTGTAGACGGTGTTGAGTAGGGTGTCCCTGGAAAAATGCAGGTTTGTGAGGAAAGTGCAGGTGTAGACATGATGTTGCCTTCATCCAACGTTGGTGCTATCGATATCTGAGAGAGCTGTACACACGCACTTGTTTCCCCTTCCAAATCAACTGACGACCTACCAAGCAAACTGCCTGTTGCGGTTACAGTGGTGGAAGTTGTGCGTGGAAAACCAGGTGTGACAGCTGTCCCCACAGTCCTAGAAGATGAAGTGTGCGCGGATGCACTGGAAGGGGCAGGCGGTGGATGGTCCGCTCCGCTAGGCCGCATTGCAGCACGGTGAGCTTCCCACTGGGACATATGATATTTATTCATGTGACGATTCATGGAAGAAGTTGTCAAACTGCTGAGGTTTTGCCCTCTACTAACAGAATCACGACAAATTTTACATATCACATGATTTGGGTGATCTTTTGCTATGTCAAAAAAGGTCCAGGCTAGGCAAGGCTTAGAAGGCATGAGTCCTGCAGAGCCCCCCGACTAGTGCTCACAGGAAGAGTGGTGGCTGAGGATGCAGTTGTAGGCATGCTACCAATACTACTCCTCTGTCCAGGAAGGAGCAAGGTAACTTCGTCATCAGTAGCATCCTCCTCCACCACCTCTGTTGACCTCCTTGCGTGCCTGACTGTGGGTTGACAGTAGGTGGGATCTAGAACTTCCTTATCAAGCGTTGTGTTTGTGTGAAGCCCCGCAAGTATTGTATCGGTGCATTACCTTCAGGGACTCCACTGGATCAGTCTGGTCACAGGTAGGAAACCTTCTTTTAGGATTGTCGTGACGCCACTCTCAGAATTGCGGCCAGTGGGGACCGCCACTGCAGATTAAGGGATGCCTGGGGCTGATGGTGGGTGCAGTCAGTTGTAATAGCCTCCTGAGAGTGAGGCAAGCCCCAGGGCCCTGTGTAAGTGTGTAGAACCACAAGGCGCAGAATAACTCAACACAAGCAGAATGTCTTTCAGGGGTTTTACTCACTGATGATGGCAGGGTGAGTAACCCGGGCGTAGCTGGGATGAACCAGGCTGGAACCAGGTATCCTTCAGGCTGACTGATGAGGGTGGCTACCGACTCGCCTTCCTTAGCCCTTCTGTGGTTTGTGGTAACCCCGACTTTTAGTCCCTATGGGGGTCACCCAGGGAAGTAGCTGCTCCCCTCGTTTGTTTGCCGTTTGCTTGTCGCCTGGACCAGATCACTCCAGCTGCTTGCCTCCTGTGAACTATGGGCCCTAACTGTGGCTACGGGGCTGCGGCCTTTGGGGTGTTGTGGCGTGGGCTTTGAGGGCCCCACACCGGCAGGTTTAGCAAGGAAAGGTGGATCTATCCCCGCACCGGGATCTGCCGCCCGTTTGGGCCTGGTACTCCCTGACAGTCTCCGTACTTTCCACTACGTTGCTCTCTCTCTAGCTGTGTGTGGGGTTCGGGCAGCACTACCAGGTGACCATTCTCCCCCGTCGGTAGTCACTGCGCGGACGCTGTTAGACTGCAACAGCTCCAGGGGCTGCTTCTGCTCTCCCTGAGCTGCACACTAAGACCGGCTCACTTGAGGGACCTGCACTGCTGCTCCTGTCTCAGCTCCACTTCATGCTCCTCACTCCTCCCCACTCTGCTTCAGACTGTCCTCCTCCTTCTCCCTCTTGTGCCTGCCTACGCCACCTAGCAACCAGGCTCTCCACCACACCCCTCAATTGGAGATGGAGGCTTTGCCCCCTCCACCCTTCCAGTGGAGGTGAAGGCTTTGCCCCCTCCTGGGATCCCCAGGGGTCCTCTCAAAGGTACATGTGTGAGACCTGATCACTATGCGCCTGTGTAGTCACACCTCGGTCAGCCTTCTGGATTACCTGTTTGTACTGTCCCCAGCATGGGTGCAGTACTCAGTGGTGCCTGACCAGGTCAGGGGCGCCACATTTGCACTCCCTTCACCCTCAGACCGAGCCTCTTCCTGACGTGAACGAATATTTAAGTTGTCATCCCAATCTGGTATCTGCGTCTCATCATCATCAGTATGTTCCTCATTGTCTATAACAACAGGTGTTACAGTTTGTGAATAAGGGTCAACATTATGCTCAGAAACTTGGTCCTCACGGCCTGAATCAGAGTCACAAAGGTTCTGGGCATCACTGTAGACCATTTCCTGGTCTGTACTCACTATAGCTTGGGAGCAGACGTCTGATTTCCAGGCTATAGTGTGACTAAACAGCTCTGCAGACTCAGCCATTTCAGTTCCACCATACTGTGCAGGGCGGATGGAGACTTCAGAGCTGGGAGAAAGCAAGTGTGATTCGGCTGAAAACTCAGAGGACTGGTGTGTTTTGGATGCGGTAGTTGAGGTGGCGGAGAGGGCACTTGTTGGACCACTTGAGATCCATTCAAGCATTTTCTTTTTTTGGCCATCATCTACCTTTGTTCCAGTTGTTCGTGTCTGTAAAAAAGGGAGCACATCGAATTGTCCACGGTAAGTAGTAGACATCTTACTTTTGCTGGAAGATGGTCTATCTTCAGCAGATGTTAATGGAGCTTTGCCACCTTCCCCACGGACAAACCCTTTTTTCCTTTTTCAACACGCCTCTTCCCCTTTCCACCAGCATCTGTCATTTTGCCACTCATTTTGATTGCGACAAGATTGTGCACTTAAAATGTGGTAGTAAAAATTGAGAGGTGGTGTAGATACCAGCGGTGGTCTAGCTTTATTGACAGCAGAATAAACAACAATAACTATCCCTGACAATGCAAATACGGCCCTTAAACTGGCAGCACAGTTTGCTATTAGAATGGCTTAGTAACAATGAGTTTCCGTGTGCAATGCAGAGGTGCCGCAAATATCTTTGCACCAGTGGGACACTAATAAAGTCCAACAGCCACTTTTAGGATGCCACTAAGTTTCCTCAGTGTTTGCTAGTATAATGGCTTAGTAAAAAATGAGTTTGAGTGTGCAATGCAGTGGTGCTGCAAATAGCTTTGCACTAGTGGGACAATAATGAAGTCCAACAGCCACTATTAGGATGCCACTAAGTTTCCTCAGTGTTTGGGCTCAAGGGGTGTTACGGTTGCTGTGGCTCTGGAGGCTATGTCCGGATTTCTTGCTACTGCACATGTGCAAGCGCTGGAGACTAAGTCCTGTCTTGGAGCCATTGCACATGTGCGGGTGACATCATCGCTGACACGAGGTCACATGTCTCTGACACCTTCTAAGCTGATTGGCCACTGGTCATGTGCTTGTGACACGTGGTCACATGTCTCTAACACCTTCTATGTCGATTGGTCGCTGGTCATGTGCTTGTGACGCTTTGCTCGGTGATAGGCCAGCGTGACGTCATTGCTGTCATTCTGGCAGCGGATTGGCTCTGGTGTCCTCCATCTTTGATGAGGCACAGAGTCTATATAAGACCCTGACGCACGCCGCCCGGCGCTCAGTCCTCTTGGTTCATGCATGAGGGTAGACGCCCTGTGCATGTCCCTCTAGGCATCTCTCTGACTATGTTAGGTGAGCGCTACCGGCAGGGTAGCGTTCTTATACCTAACAGCTTCGGCTGCAGTCCGTATCCTTACCTCTTAGAGGAACGGACATAGGCAGATGCCTGAGGCACATGGTCCAGCTGGGCCTTGGGATTCTACTCGTAGGTGAACGTTGCCGCTAGGGTAACGTTCCTTATACTGCGTCTGGCAGTTGTTCGTATCCTCGCACACTAGGGGAGCGAACAGAGGTAAGAGCTTTGTACAGCTTATGCTGCTGTCCATCTCTTTTGCACCACTAGAAGAGCGGACCTAGGCAGGTGCCATATCTAGTGGTTTGTGTCCTCGCACACTAGTGGAGCGAACGCAGGTAGGAGCTTTGTGTGGCTTACGCTGCTGTCCGTCTCTTTTGCACCACTAGAAGAGCGGACCTAGGCAGGTGCCAAATCTAGTGGTTCGTGTCCTCGCACACTAGTGGAGCGAACGCAGGTAGGAGCTTTGTGCGGCTTACGCTGCTGTCCGTCTCCTGGCACCACTAGAGGAACGGACCTAGGTAGGTGCCATTTCACACTCACTGCTTTTGTCTCTGTGATCTTTAACAAAGACCATTCCACACACCCTCCAAGTAAGGGAGGAATTGCTTTATTTTCTAATTATATTCCTCTGTGAGTTTAACAGAGGTATTGCACTCTGCACTTGTGCTATTATTATTTACAGTGGCACACTTATATACCCCTTATCCTCTGCCATAGTCTGCAGCAGAGTCTCTGCACGGTGGACCCTGACTGTCTGACATTCCTTTAGGTTTTATTATCAGATAGCCCCCCGTACCATTAGGACTGAGCCAAGGGTCTGGCAGTTATGGCAGAATATCACCAGTTACACCATTACATACAAATACTTGAGTCGCGGCTCAAGAGTATAGAGGATAAACCTCAGACCATGGTGACATCTGCACATGATCCTCGACTTGCTCTGCCAAACAGATATTCTGGCGATGCCAGATCATGTCGTGGTTTCATTAGTCAGTGTCAGATACACCTAGAGGTCAACTTTTCTCGCTTCTCTACGGAGAGGTCCAGAGTAGGCTTTATCATCTCCTTACTTCAGCACAAAGCCTTAGAATGGGCGACTCCCTTATGGGAGCGCTCTGATGTGGTTACTCTGAGACATCAAGACTTTCTTGATGCTCTTAAAGCGGTATTCATGGGTCCGCATGTTACCCATGATGCGACCCTGAGACTCTTAGATCTATCTCAGGGTTCGTTATCCACTAGTTCTTATGCTATTGCTTTTAGAACTCTGGTGGCAGAACTAGATTGGCTAGAGAAGGTGTTGATTCCTATCTTCTGGAGAGGGTTGGCAGGATATGTCAAGGATGCTCTTGCTACTCGTGAGGTCCCTGCTTCTCTGGAGGACTTGATCACAGTAGCAACGAGGATTGACGTACGCCATAGGGAACGTAGACTCGGGGTCTCTTCCTCACGCCCTAAGCATCGGGCTATTCCAGTTGTTGAGGGTCCACTACCATCTTCCTCAGCATCTGAAACATCTCCCACTCCTATGGAGTTAGGTCATACGTCCTCCAGACTACGCAAGTCTGGTCCTCCTATATGTTACGTATGTCGTCAGGCTGGGCACTATGCCAACAAGTGTTCTAGTCGTCAGGGAAACTCCCAGGCCTAGTAACCATTAGAGGGGGGTTACTAGAGACGTCTTCTGCACCCTCTAAGTGTAGTATCCCAGGTCAGCTCTCATTCTCTGAGAATACATGGCCTATTATGGCTTTTGTGGATTCCGGAGCTGACGGGACTTTTGTGTCCTCAGGATTTGTAAAGGGATACAATATTCCCTCTATCATGTTAGAGGTGCCTATTCCTGTCCGTGTTGTTAATGGGACTATGTTGTCTGACTCCATTACATTGAGGGCAGTTCCCTTGCGCCTTTCCCTGCCTCAGGGTCACATAGAGGAGATTTCTTTTCTTGTTTTGCCTGAGGGTATAGACGACGTCCTTCTGGGTCTCCCATGGCTTCGGACTCATGCTCCTCACATTGACTGGGAGTCCGACAGCATTATTAGTTGGGGTTCGAAATGTCAGTCCCGATGTCTTCCCTTACCACCTAAGGTCGTTGCGGTTGCATCAACTGATCTCTCTCCCATACCTACATCCTATTTGGATTTCGCTGACGTTTTCTCCAAACAGGGTGCTGAGGTTCTTCCACCCCATAGGCCGTATGACTGTGCCATAGATCTTATCCCAGGTTCGGTTCCACCTAAGGGCAGGGTTTACCCCCTGTCGATACCTGAGTCGGAGGCCATGTCGACCTATATAAGAGAGAGTTTAGAGAAGGGGTTCAATCGTAAGTCTGTCTCTCCCACGGGAGCTGGGTTTTTCTTTGTTCGGAAGAAAGAGGGTGATTTGCGTCCCTGCATAGATTACAGGGCTCTCAACACAATCACAATAAAGAACAAATACCCGTTACCTTTAATCTCAGAGCTCTTTGACAGACTGAGGGGAGCTCAGGTGTTTACGAAGTTGGATCTGCGGGGTGCGTATAACTTGGTACGAATTCGAGAGGGTGACGAATGGAAGACCGCTTTTAACACCCGAGACGGTCACTATGAATACCTCGTCATGCCTTTTGGTTTATGTAATGCACCCGCAGTATTTCAGGACTTCGTAAACGATGTGTTCAGGGATTTACTGTTATTCTACGTCGTGGTGTATCTGGACGACATCCTGATTTTTTCTCCTGATCTGGAGACTCATCATCAGGATGTCGTTCGTGTCCTTTCCCGTTTAAGGGAGCACTCATTGTTTGCTAAACTCGAAAAATGTGTATTCGAGCAGTCATCCTTGCCTTTTTTGGACTACATTATCTCACAAGAGGGTCTGGCTATGGATCCTGCGAAGCTCTCTGCTGTCCTGGAATGGTCCGAACCTCATTCCTTGAAGGCGGTGCAACGCTTCTTAGGATTCATAAATTATTACAGGCAGTTCATACCCCATTTCTCTACTTTGGTGGCCCCTTTGGTGGCCTTGACTAATAAAGGTGCTAATCCAAAAGTCTGGTCTACTGAGACATCCCAGGCTTTTGAGGCAGTAAAAAGACACTTTTCAACTGCTCCCGTTCTTCAGAGACCCGATGAGAATAAGCCCTTCCTCTTGGGGGTTGATGCCTCTTCAGTGGGTGCTAGTGCGGTCTTGTATCAAAAGAACGGTGCAGGTAGAAAAAGGCTGTGTTTCTTCTTTGCTAAAACCTTTTCACCGGCAGAGAGAAACTATAGCATTGGGGATAGGGAACTGCTCGCCCTGAGATTAGCCTTGGAGGAGTGGCGTCACTTGCTGGAAGGAGCGAAACATCCTTTCCAGGTCTATACAGACCATAAGAATCTGACGTACTTACAAACCGCTCAGCGTCTGAATCCTCGCCAAGCCTGCTGGTCCTTGTTTTTCTCCCGCTTTCACTTCTCCATCAACTATCTGTCTGGGAGTAAGAATAACAAGGCAGACGCTCTGTCTCGCTCTATGGTTTCTACCCAGGAAGAGATTGACGAACATCGTCTTATCCTTCCCTCCAGGGTTTTTCATACGCTCTCCCCTGTGACGTTAGACCAAATCCCACCGGGCAAGACCTTTGTGCTGCCTGATCGACAGAATGATATACTGTCGTGGGCCCACACCTCAAAGGTGGGTGGGCATTTTGGTATTAGGCGGACACGCGAGTTACTGGAGAGGTGGCATTGGTGGCCACACTTAGCCAGCCACGTCAAGAGATATGTCGGTTCCTGCTACTCGTGTGCTCGCAACCGTCCATTACGGCAGAGACCGGCTGGGCTCTTGCATCCTTTACCAGTACCAGATAGACCATGGGAGGTGGTAGGCCTGGTCTTTGTGGGTGGTCTTCCGTGTTCACAGGGACATAGATTTGTGTGGGTCATTACGGACCATTTCTCCCGGATGGTTCATCTCGTACCGTTATCGAGAATCCCGTCTTCCAGGGTACTAGCCAAACTATTCCTCAAGCATGTCTTTAGGCTTCACGGGATGCCAGATCGTATCATTTGTGATAGAGGCCCGCAATTTGCTTCCCGTTTCTGGCGAGATCTTTGTAGCCTTCTGCAAATTGAGTTGAATCTCTCTTCGGCATACCATCCAGAGACCAATGGTTTGGTTGAGCGTACCAATCAATCCATGATTATATACCTTCGACACTTTGTTGCTGAGAACCACGATAACTGGTCCTCCCTCCTACCCTGGGCAGAATTTGCCCTTAACAATTCGCTGGCTGAGGCCACTGGGCAGACACCGTTCGTACTCAATAATGGGCAACACCCTAGGGTACCGGTACCATTTCCCGCTGCTGCACCTTCTCCACTTGTGGCCGAGTGGGCAACTAATGCCAGAGAGGTTTGGGATCAGACTCAAGAGTCGATCCAAGCAGCTAAGGACCGTATGAAGACGGTGTCCGATCGGTTTCGTCGCCCGGCTCCTGTCTTTTCTCCAGGGGATTTGGTGTGGCTCTCTGCAAAACACGTGAAACTTAGAGTGAGCTTTGTCAAATTTGCTCCTCGCTTCCTGAGTCCTTATGAGGTTCTTCGACAGGTAAATCCTGTAGTCTACCAATTGAAGTTACCCGTCCATCTTAGGATCCATGACAAATTCCATGTTTCACTGCTAAAGCCGGCTGTTTTACCTCACACTCGTGAAGTGTACTCTCCTGCCTCTGATTCCTCTTTCTCTAGCTATGAGGTACGAGCCATAGTTGGTTCTAAGATGGTTAGAGGGCGCAGGTTCTTCTTCATAGATTGGGAGGGCTATGACCCGGAACATCGCTCTTGGGAGCCTGAGGAGGCTGTCCATGCTCCCGACTTAGTTGCCGATTACCTGCGTCGCCGGGAGGGGGGCCCTTGAGGGGGAGGTACTGTTACGATTGCTGTGGCTCTGGAGGCTATGTCCGGATTTCTTGCTACTGCACATGTGCAAGCGCTGGAGACTAAGTCCTATCTTGGAGCCATTGCACATGTGCGGGTGACATCATCGCTGACACGAGGTCACATGTCTCTGACACCTTCTAAGCTGATTGGCCGCTGGTCATGTGCTTGTGACACGTGGTCACATGTCTCTGACACCTTCTATGCCGATTGGATTGCTGGTCATGTGCTTGTGATGCTTTGCTTGGTGATAGGCCAGCGTGACGTCATTGCTGTCATTCTGGCAGCGGATTGGCTCTGGTGTCCTCCATCTTGGATGAGGCACAGAGTCTATATACTCACCTCATTAGCTGCGTGGAGGTGACCGGAGCGGCTGTGTCTTCTGCTGCTCCTGTCACCTGCATGCAGCAGAGGTGGACGCGACGCTGTAGGACCGTGGATTACGCCGGACATGGAGGGTTTGTCGGGGTTAATAAATTGGTAATGAGGGAATGTGTTTGTGATTTTTATTTATAATAAAGGATTTTTCGGGTGTGTGTGTTTTTTTTACTGTCAATTACAGATTAATCATGGAGGGTGTCTCCTAGACGCCTGACATGATTAATCTAGGATTTAGTGGCAGCTATGGGCTGCCAATAACTCCTTATTACCCCGATTTGCCAACGCACCAGGGTAAATCGGGAAGAGCCAGGAAAAGTGCCAGAGCAGTCTCATCTCATTGATGAGGCTATTCTGGGCATCAGAGGGCCGATATTGTTAGGATGGGGGGCTCCCCAGACCGTGGGGCTCCCCATCCTGATAATACCTGCCTTCTGCTGTGTTACTTTCCCTGGCTGGTTTCAAATTTCAATTTCAAAATTGTGGAGGGGACACACGTTTTTTTTTTTTTAATTAATTAATTAATTTAGCTGTACAGTTTAGTCACGCCCACAGGCATATGTAAACTGATGATGTCATTAGGGGGCGACAAAGCGCGTAGCCGTCCCAGACCTGTACCTATCCTCACTGCATCATGGCTTGTTTTTTGAAATCTAAATGGATTATTATTGAAGAAACACATGTTGTGAGTATGTTTTTATCATATTTTGCAGACTTGAACAGAATAATATTGTCCCGTCGTGTTCCACATTTAGCCAAGTAGTGATTTAGTTGGTAATACAATTACCTAGAATATATGTGTAATATTTATAATGTTTACATGATCAGCCTATTATTTATAATATGTTAAATTATTTGTTTAAAAATACAAGCTAGTTAACAATTTAAAAAAAAAAAAAAAAAAATGAAATGAACATAGTGATATTTTTCAAAAAACAGTCTTTATTTTACATCATAAAGAATGTGAAATAATATTGGAACATTGGTATGAAGCTACTTAGACTATTTTAATTGCGTAAAGTTATCTTACAAAAAACATATGTAAAAACAAAATATTTTGTAAACATACATTATTGATAATGAAAGACATTCAACATATTATGGTTTATTAATATTTGAAACAAAAACAAAAACATGCAAACCAAATTAGATCAGGCTTGTAATATATTATTGAATGTAATCAATATTTTATTACATTTCATAATATTTTCAATATTCATTGTTATTACCTTACAATGAAATTACATTTTATTCAAAAATTAAGAAAAAATAAAATAAAAAAAAAAAAACAAAAAAAAAACCATTAATCATAAAATGCATCGTTACTATTACCCGACTCTTGACTCACACTTATGTGACAATCTGCTTCTGCAGATGTTAGAGTCACACTTGTGGTAGGTATTGTTCTACTGGTACATGGCAATATTGTCACATCAGCACCTGAGGTAGAAGGTAATACCTGTGTGTTTTGAGCATACACAGATTGCCCAATCGGTTGAGTATATATAATATTTGGCTGATTTGGTTGTTGTGGAGTGTATGGGTAAGGATTTGGCATGTGTGGGGTCGTTAATAGTGTTTGTGCACTAGTTTGGGCATGGAACAAAGATGGATTGACATTTAATATTGGATTAATATTTGGTATATTTTGAAAAATGGTCGGATTAATTTGAGCTTGACTAAAGGCTACTTTACACACTGCGATATCGGTCCCGATATCGCTAGTGTGCGTACCCGCCCCCATCTGTTGCGCGACACGGGCATATCGCTGCCCGTGGCGCACAACATCGCCCAGAGCCGTCACACATACTTACCTGTCCGGCGACGTCGCTGTGACCGGCGAACCGCCTCCTTTCTAAGGGGGCGGTCCGTGCGGCGTCACAGCGACGTCACTGAACCGCCGCCCAATCGCAGCGGAGGGGCGGAGATGAGCGGGACATAACATCCCGCCCCAATCCTTCCTTCCGCATAGCGGCCGGGAGGCAGGTAGGGAGACGTTCCTCGCTCCTGCGGCGTCACACGCAGCGATGTGTGACGCCGCAGGAACGAGGAACAACCTCGTTACTGCTGAAGTAACGATAATTGGGAATGGACCCCCGTGTCGCCGATTAGCGATTTTTCACTGTTTTGCAACGATGCAAAATCGCTAATCGATGTCACACGCAACGGCATCGCTAATGCGGCCGGATGTGCGTCACGAATTCCGTGACCCCAACGACTCCGCATTAGCGATGTCGTAGCGTGTAAAGCCCGCTTTAGTTGCTGTATTTGAGTGGGGAAAGTAGGGTTAACATTAACTGTTGATGGTAATGTACTAGCTGAGGGCATGTTTGTATGTTGGGCAGGCCACATTGATATATGAGAAGGTTGTGGCACATTCAATATGTTTGGAATATCATAGGTTCGAGCAGTAGGATTTGTCAACTGACTAGTGATATTAGTTGAAGTTGGTTGGTTAGACATTGGTATAGATTGTGTTACTGCAACATCACTACTAGTGTCATGGAAATTAGTGCGCCACTGCTCTATTGTTAGTAGAACATTATTTGGAAATGGTGTTTTTTGACAGGCATCTATAAGGGTAATTATAGCAGCCCTAACCCTATCCTGATGTTCTGAATCTATTTTGGATAGACTTGTTGGCAATGATCTACAAAACCGTTCACAATCAGTTTCAGGAATTAAACTATTCATAATATTCATCACTCTTGTGTCTATTAATTCAGGCAAAGTTCTCATATCATCCCCCCTTCTCATTCTTCGACCCCTTAGTGTAATTGGATTAAAGCGTGGGACATTTGTTGCTATAGGAGATTGAGATCGACTTGGAATGGTTGGTTGTGTTGAAGTTTGCTGAGTTTGTACTGTTGATAACACACCTGTGTCACTGGTTTGATGTTCACTTTGATGACTGTCAGGTCTGTCAGTTTCTTGGGTATTGGCTACACATGGTTCAACTTCAGCCTCAGAAGTGGCAGATGCAGATTGTATTGTGGCAGATTGCTCATCTAAATCATCAAGATTGTCATCTGTCCTGTAATTATGTGAAATAATTTAGAAAAAAATTATTTGGCATGGTAAATTTAATGTTATTTTTTTTTTTTTTTTAGAATAAAATTTTTAAAAGCATTATTTAATAAAAATGATGAAAGACAACGTACTGGGTGACCTCCATTATTGGTCTCAAGAAATCCAGATTATTAAAATAAACATAACGCCTTTTTCGGGTTGACAATGAGGAAGACGGAATGGGATTAAACTCCCTCCGATATTGATCTCTTGCAGATCTCCATCGTCTGCGAACTGTATCGACTATAGAAATAGATGAGAAAAAAAAAACCCATTTATTTTTTTTTTTTGGTATTTTGTTTTTGTAACATTTAATTTATATTTTTAAAGACAATAACATAAAACATATCACTAATGATGTAAAATAAATACATATTTTAACCACGAACAATAGGATTACACATAGATTTTTAAGATAAAATGTACCAAATTAGTAGAGTCATAAATATAATAATTAAATTAGCTATCGTTACAATTCATCCAAAAAAAAAACCATTACACTTTTTTTTATTTTTTGGATAAAAATAACAAACAACACAATTAAATATAGACTTGTAATAATCGGACATTTAGACATAAACATTATTAAATTTGCAAATTGTGTGAAGGATGTTTAAAAGTGAAAATAACAATATGTTCTGTATATTTGAACATGCTACTATTATGGGACATTATAAATTGTATCTATATACATAGAGTATGATTGAAAAATATTTTAATAATTGAGAATTTATAATACTAATTTTTAAATTAAACACATAACATAATTTTATGAAAAAATATTTACATGAAAATAGATAATATAACCCAAAAAAAAAAAACTTACCAAAACGAGCACGTTTAACTGGAGAACATCGCTCCCATCCATTGTTAGGATAAAGTTCTTGGGCAACATCCTCCCATGCCCTCTCCACTATTAGCCGATCCCTGTAGCCTTCAATTCTTGTGTCCCACAGTACAGGATGCCGTTCGACAGCAGTGATGATTCTTTCGGTATCAACTCGGGGAGACATATTTTCTTTAAATTTTTAGACACACTTAAAGCACTGACAAGGAATTAGACATGTGCATTTGGAAATACACACGATGTGCCTAGCCAGCTAGTAATGCAGCACGGCTGCACGATTCTTATACCTTACACCTGCTGGCCGATTTTACATTCACAATTGTTAAATCTGCAGCACGCACACGCACCATTAGAACACGTATCCGTGTTTCATTAATTGTTTGAACCAAATCATTGATTTTAATGGTGTCCGTGGATGCGTTCTCCGTGCACAAAACGGACATGCTGGCGTGAGACACGGGCCACAAAACGCATCACGGAGACGGACTAACGGACATAACCAAAAACGCAAGTGTAACCGCTGAGATATGGTAACATTGGTGCACGTTTGGCCGTGTCTCCAGTATACACGGAAACGGACCAAACACGCACGTTTTTCACGGATGTGTGTTTCAAGCCTTAGGTTGAAATTTTTTATTGATTGGACATAGCTTTGCGGCCTCGCTGTCTCTTTTAAATCATTATTAATGTTTGTGTGCATATGTGTTTTGTTTTTGTCTTGTAGGATTCTCTCTTCTTAACACAGGTTTTGCACCGCAGTCCTTATTAACAATAGATGGGGATGCTTAAATATATTGGAATATATGCCAATTTTGGATACATGCAGCAGCAAGATGGATTTTCGGTGTTTCACAGCAAAAAAGAAAAAATTGGAAAGTACCACCCTTGCCTCTTTCTTTCTAGGTTTATAGAGAAGGGGAACTGATATGCATATGTATTGTGCTGTTCTGTTATTATTGAATGTACTGCTGTGTTCCCCCATGATCTATCCCTGGTTAGACCATATAGATCATCCTCTTAAGTTTCTATCTGCTACTCCATAGCTATCTAATAATTGCAGGACCTTATATGTACCATGTTGCATCTTGTGTATTAATTGAACCGTTTTGGATGTGGCCCTTTTTATATATATTTATACCCTTCTCTGTAATGGTCATCCCTGGCCTGCTTCTTTTTATATATTGCCTTTAACATCCCTTTCTGCCCTTCAGCCTGCCCACTTTTGTAATGTCCGCCGTAGCGGCACGCATGCGCAGCGGCGCTTCACTCACGTCGGCGTCGTCTAGCCTCCATACGGCATGACGCGTGCATCCTGTGTGACGACACGGGAGAATGCCCGCGTCACTTCCGGGAGTGCCCGATGACGCGGACCTCTGCTGGAGTCCCGCCCCGCCTGCGGCCAATGGCAAGCGCAACGGTCTTTAGGGTGGGCTATTTAAACGTGGTACTCTTTGCACATATCACACTACGGCCCCCTGAAGAAGTTATCGAAACGTGCGCGTCGGGGCACGTTTTCCTCGGTTCCCACTGATCATGATAGGTGAGTGACTCAACTTGTATTCAGTCCATGGGTTGTCATGTTTTTACGCTCTGGTGATTTACACCAATGTGAGCCTTTGGATATAAGCCTCATACCTGAACCCATGGCTGATCTCCATTGGTGGCAACCAACTTTGGTAAATATATTTATAGCCACCTTGGGTTGATGCATCCATATCCTATTGTATGTACATATGTTTTAGTACTCTCACCTTTGTGGGAAGTGGACCTATGTGATTTTTTTCATCAGTAGCACTCCTTAAATGCCTGAGTATTTAACCTGTTTTGACTCTTTGTCTATATGTCACTTTTTGTTGAATATATATTTAATAAATTTCTTTATATCTTTTCAAGAAGTTGTTTTGGATTTACTGTTGACTATCTGGTCATATTGGGACTATGACTACATTACCCTCAGTTCTCTTGCTATGATAATTTTCCTCAGTGTTTGCTAGTATAATAGCTTAGTAAAAATGAGCTTGAGTGTGCAATGCCGTGGTGCTGCAAATAGATTTGCACTAGTGGGACAACAATGAAGTCCAACAGCCACTTTTAGGATGCCACTAAGTTTCCTCAGTGTTTGCTAGTATAATGGCTTAGTAAAAATGAGTTTGAGTGTGCAATGCAGTGGTGCCACAAATAGCTTGGCACCAGTGGGACACAAATAGAGTACAACAGCCACTTTTAGGATGCCACTAAGTTTCCTCAGTGTTTGCTAGTATAATGGCTTAGTAACAATGAGCTTGAGTGTGCAAAGGGCAGGAGGGTACAGTGGCAGGGTTGTGGGTCTGTGTAGAGGAAAGGAAGCCTCACTTTCTATCCCTCCTAATGGGGAAATGCAGCGAGGAAATCCCTGACCTTAGCTACACAGACGCACTTATCTGTAGCTGTTAACATCTGTTTCCACGGACCTGACTGTCACCTATGGCTCTGAGCCTGCTGTTATTAGCCCTTACAAGGGCTAAAAGAAACTTCTATCCCTATTCTGTATAGCGCTGTGTATAGAGCGTACACAGCAGTATCGGAGATAGGAGCTGCGCCAGTGATGATGACTGACACCCAGACGCAGAAGGCAGATAATGGTGTTCTGACGGGCAGATACCCGTTTTTATAATGCAGGGACATGTGACATGGACATCCTATCACACATGCCATTGCTTCTCTGGCTAAAAGTACACTTAGCTGTGTGTATGTCTGGGATTGGCTGACATGCTGGCCCACCCCACTACACGCGCGCTTAGGGAAGGAAGACAAGGAAAAAAAAAAAAAATGGCGATCGCCATTATCCAAGCAGCAGTGATCTGAACGCGCTACCCCCTCACACTATACGCTGAAATTTCATAATAGTGTGAGTCACAGAGTGACTTACACTATTACAGCGAAAAGCCAGCTAGGAATTAGCTTGGCTTTTTGCTGCTAGAACAGTTCTCGAACGTAGCTAGAACTATCGAGCTTTAGCAAAAAGCTCGAGTTCTAGTTCGATCCAGAACAGCCCCCAAAATCACTCGAGCCGCGAACTGGAGAACCTCGAACCGCACTCAACCCTATTCGTAACTAGTGATTAGCAGGCACTACCCTGCTCGGGTGCTTGGAATTCTTAACTATTGATGAGCGGGCTTTACCATGCTCTGGTGCTTGGTACTCTTAACTAGTGATGAGCGAACACTACCATGTTCAGGTGCTCGGTACTCATAACTAGTGATCAGTGAGCACTAGCATGCTTGGGGGCTCAGTACTCGTAACTAGTGATGAGTGGGCACTACCATGCTTGAGTGTTTGGTACTCGTTACGACGAGTGATAAGAGGGCACTACCATGCTCAGGTGCTCAGTACTCGTAACTAGTGATGAGCGGGCACTACCATGCTTGGGTGCTCAGTGTTCGTAACTAGTGATGAGCAGGCACTACCATGCTCGGGTGCTCAGTACTCATAACTAGTGATGAGCGGGCACTACCATGCTCGGGTGCTCAGTACTCATAACTAGTGATGAGCGGGCACTACCATGCTCGGGTGCTCAGTACTCATAACTAGTGATGAGCGGGAACTACCATGCTCGGGTGCTTAGTACTCATAACTAGTGATGAGCGGGCACTACCATGCTCGGGTGCTCAGTACTCATAACTAGTGATGAGCGGGCACTACCATTCTCGGGTGCTCAGTACTCATAACTAGTGATGAGCGGGCACTACCATGCTCAGGTGCTCAGTACTCATAACTAGTGATGACCGGGCACTACCATGCTCGGGTGCTCGGTACTCATAACTAGTGATGAGCGGGCACTACCATGCTCAGGTGATCAGTACTGGTAACTAGTGATGAGCGGGCACTATTATGCTCGGGTGCTCGGTACTCATAACTAGTGATCAGTGAGCACTAGCATGCTTGGGGGCTCAGTACTGGTAACTAGTGATGAGTGGGCACTACCATGCTTGAGTGTTTGGTACTCGTTACAACGAGTGATAAGAGGGCACTACCATGCTCAGGTGCTCAGTACTCGTAGCTAGTGATGAGCAGGCACTACCATGCTCGGGTGCTCTGTACTCATAACTAGTGATGAGCGGGCACTACCATGCTCGGGTGCTCAGTACTCATAACTAGTGATGAGCGGGCAGTACCATGCTCGGGTGCTCAGTACTCATAACTAGTGATGAGCGGGCACTACCATGCTCGGGTGCTCAGTACTCATAACTAGTGATGAGCGGGAACTACCATGCTTGGGTGCTCAGTACTCATAACTAGTGATGAGCGGACAGTACCATGCTCGGGTGCTCAGTACTCATAACTAGTGATGAGCGGGCACTACCATGCTCGGGTGCTCAGTACTCATAACTAGTGATGAGCGGGAACTACCATGCTCGGGTGCTCAGTACTCATAACAAGTGATGAGCGGGCACTACCATGCTCGGGTGCTCAGTACTCATAACTAGTGATGAGCGGGCAGTACCATGCTTGGGTGCTCAGTACTCATAACTAGTGATGAGCGGGCACTACCATGCTCGGGTGTGTCGCGGGCAGAGGAGGTGACGCCACGCTCTCTCTATGCTCGGGTCCGGCTGGCACTGCGGCCTGCTGCCGCTGCTCGGTGGCTCGAGCGATGGGCCGGATCCCGGGGACTCGAGTGGCGCTCCTCGCCCGTGAGTGAAAGGGGGTTTTTGGGTGTTGGGATTGTTTATTATTGTCCGTGACGCCATCCACCTTTGTGGTGATCTGTTAACACCACCGCTGCTCTGTATGGGGATCCCGGGCAGGATGGTATGGAGCAGCCAGTTGTTGTGTTGCCCCTCCGTGGGTAGGGGTTGGTGATCCCGGGGCCCAGTGATGGGGTGGGTGATGCAGGCCTTGATGGGCGCAGGGACGCGGGGGCAGCGCTGTGCCTTGCGGCATTGTGGTACTCACTCAGCCTGAGACGATGACACAGTTCTCGGTAAAACACACGGCTGGCAAGACGGTTCGCACGGACGGCTGCACTTGCTTTCCCCAGTAGGTGACCGTGACGGTCCCTCTGTCCTGCACCTATGTCGATATTGGTTGCGATGGGTTCCCACCGGTAACCCGCTCCCCGGCTTGGATATGGGCCGGAGGAGCCCTACTTTGCCCGCAGGCGCTGGCCCTGAGAAACTGGTGCCTTGGCGGTGGCGGTGTCTCTCCTCACTGGTTGGACTGTTGCCTTCAATCGGGACTTGGTTGTTAGGAGACAGACGTCCCCTTCACTGACGGATTTGGCAAATTATGGCGACTCCTAGCCTTGCCGGGATCCGAGAGGCCCCTGCCCTGGTGCTGACTGTCCTTTGTATACTGCTCCAGACCGCCGGGCCACTACCCGTCCGCGGTCCTTCCAGCAACCTCCGAGCAGTCCCCCTCTAGACTTTCACCGCCGTCTGCTGACCTTGCTGACACTGTCCAGGCACACAGCCACGGACTAACTTCAGGCTTGACTACTGTTTCTTTCACTTTACTTGGCTTCAGCTTCCCTCCTCTACCACTTCACTGTTTTCCTCCTTACACTTTCAATTCCCTCACTAGACTTGACTGTTTACTCCTCCACTCAACTCATCTCTGTTGTCAACTGACTGGTTCTTCCCGCCTCCAGGGCTGTGTACTCCTCGGTGGGCGGAGCCAACTGCCTGGCCCACCCCCTGGTGTGAACATCAGCCCCTGGAGGAAGGCAACAAGGATTTAGGGTTAGCTTAGCTGTTCCTAACTGGGGTGTAGGGTGTGGTGGTGTTATGACCTCTGACCCCTGGCTTGCCCAGGGCGGCACAGGTGCTAAGTACTCATAACTAGTGATGATCGGGAACTACCATGCTCGGGTGCTCAGTACTCATAACTAGTGATGAGCGGGAACTACCATGCTCGGGTGCTCAGTACTCATAACTAGTGATGAGCGGGCACTACCATGCTCGGGTGCTCAGTACTCATAACTAGTGATGAGCAGGCACTACCATGCTTGGGTGCTTGGTACTATTAACTAGTGATGAGCGGGCACTACCATGCTCTGGTGCTCGGTACTAGTAACTAGTGATGAGCAGGCACTACCATCCTCAGGTGCTTAGTACTCATAACTAGTGATGAGCGGGCACTACCATGCTTGGGTGCTCAGTACTCATAACTACTGATGAGCGGGCACTACCATGCTCGGGTGCTCAGTACTCATAACTAGTGATGAGCGGGCACAACCATGCTCGGGTGCTCAGTACTCATAACTAGTGATGAGCGGGAACTACCATGCTCAGGTGCTCAGTACTCATAACTAGTGATGAGCGGGCACTGCCATGCTCGGGTGCTCAGTACTCATAACTAGTGATGAGCGGGCACTAACATGCTTGGGTGCTTGGTACTATTAACTAGTGATGAGCGGGCACTACCATGCTCAGGTGCTCTGTACTGGTAACTAGTGATAAACGGGCACTACCATGCTCGGGTGCTCAGTACTCATAACTAGTGATGAGCGGGCACTACCATGCTTGGGTGCTCGGTACTATTAACTAGTGATGAGCAGGCACTACCATGCTCGGGTGCTCAGTACTCATAACTAGTGATGAGCGGGCACTACCATGCTTGGCTGCTCGGTACTATTAGCTAGTGATGAGCAGGCACTACCATGCTCGGGTACTCAGTACTCATAACTAGTGATGAGCGGGCACTACCATGCTTGGGTGCTCGGTACTATTAACTAGTGATGAGCGGGCACTACCATGCTCGGGTGCTCAGTACTGGTAACTAGTGATGAGCGGGCACTACCATGCTCGGGTGCTCAGTACTGGTAACTAGTGATGAGCGGGCACAACCATGCTTGGGTGCTCGGTACTGGTAACTAGTGATGAGCTGGCACTACCATGCTCGGGTTCTCGGTACTAGTAACTAGTGATGAGCGGGCACTACCATGCTCGGGTGCTCAGTACTGGTAACTAGTGATGAGCGGGCACAACCATGCTCGGGTGCTCAGTACTGGTAACTAGTGATGAGCGGGCACTACCATGCTCGGGTGCTCAGTACTGGTAACTAGTGATGAGCGGGCACTACCATGCTCGGGTGCTCACTACTCAAAACTAGTGATGAGCGGGCACTACCATGCTCGGGTGCTCAGTACTCATAACTAGTGATGAGCGGGCACTACCATGCTCGGGTGCTCAGTACTCATAACTAGTGATGAGCGGGCACTACCATGCTCAGGTGCTCAGTACCCATAACTAGTGATGAGCGGGCACTACCCTGCTTTGGTGCTCGGTACTTTTAACTAGTGATGAGCAGGCACTACCATGCTCGAGTGCTCGGTACTATTAACTAGTGATGAGTGGGCACTACCATGCTCGGGTGCTCGGTACTATTAATTAGTGATGAGTGGGCACTACCATGCTCGGGTGCTCAGTACTGGTAACTAGTGATGAGTGGGCACTACCATGCCCGGGTGCTCAGTACTGGTATCTAGTGATGAGCGGGCACTACCATGCTCGGGTGCTCAGTACTGGTAACTAGTGATGAGTGGGCACTACCATGCTCAGATGCTCAGTACTGGTATCTAGTGATGAGCGGGCACTACCATGCTCAGGTGCTCAGTACTGGTAACTAGTGATGAGTGGGCACTACCATGCTTGGGTGCTCGGTATTATTAACTAGTGATGAGCGGGCACTACCATGCTTGGGTGCTCGGTACTTTTAACTAGTGATGAGCAGGCACTACCATGCTCGGGTGCTCGGTACTATTAACTAGTGATGAGTGGGCACTACCATGCTCGGGTGCTCGGTACCATTAATTAGTGATGAGTGGGCACTACCATGCTCGGGTGCTCAGTACTGGTAACTAGTGATGAGTGGGCACTACCATGCCCGGGTGCTCAGTACTGGTATCTAGTGATGAGCGGGCACTACCATGCTCGGGTGCTCAGTACTGGTAACTAGTGATGAGTGGGCACTACCATGCTCGGGTGCTCACTACTGGTAACTAGTGATGAGTGGGCACTACCATGCTCAGGTGCTCAGTACTGGTAACTAGTGATGAGTGGGCACTACCATGCTCAGGTGCTCAGTACTGGTAACTAGTGATGAGCGGGCACTACCATGCTCGGGTTCTCGGTACTGGTAACTAGTGATGAGCGGGCACTACCATGCTCAGGTGCTCAGTACTGGTAACTAGTGATGAGCGGGCACTACCATGCTCAGGTGCTCAGTACTGGTAACTAGTGATGAGCGGGCACTACCATGCTCAGGTGCTCAGTACTGGTAACTAGTGATGAGTGGGCACTACCATGCTCAGGTGCTCAGTACTGGTAACTAGTGATGAGCGGGCACTACCATGCTCGGGTGCTCAGTACTAGTAACTAGTGATGAGCGGGCACTACCATGCTCGGGTGCTCAGTACTGCTAACTAGTGATGAGCGGCACGACCATGCTCAGGTGCTCAGTACTGGTAACTAGTGATGAGCGGGCACTACCATGCTCAGGTGCTCAGTACTGGTAACTAGTGATGAGCGGGCACTACCATGCTTGGGTGCTCGGTATTATTAACTAGTGATGAGCGGGCACTACCATGCTCAGGTGCTCAGTATTGGTAACTAGTGATGAGCGGGCACTACCATGCTCAGGTGCTCAGTACTGGTAACTAGTGATGAGTGGGCACTACCATGCTCGGGTGCTCAGTACTGGTAAATAGTGATGAGCGGGCACTACCATGCTCAGGTGATCAGTACTGGTAACTAGTGATGAGCGGGCACTACCATGCTCAGGTGCTCAGTACTGGTAACTAGTGATGAGCGGGCACTACCATGCTCGGGTGCTCAGTACTGGTAACTAGTGATGAGCGGGCACTACCATGCTCGGGTGCTCAGTACTGGTAACTAGTGATGAGCGGGAACTACTATGCTCGGGTGCTCAGTACTGGTAACTAGTGATGAGCGGGCACTACCATGCTCAGGTGCTCAGTACTCGTAACTAGTGATGAGCGGGCACTACCATGCTCGGGTGCTCAGTACTGGTAACTAGTGATGAGCGGGCACTACCATGCTCAGGTGCTCAGTACTGGTAACTAGTGATGAGTGGGCACTACCATGCTCGGGTGCTCTGTACTGGTAACTAGTGATGAGCGGGCACTACCATGCTCAGGTGCTCAGTACTGGTAACTAGTGATGAGCGGGCACTACCATGCTCGGGTGCTCAGTACTGGTAACTAGTGATGAGCGGGAACTACCATGCTCGGGTGCTCAGTACTGGTAACTAGTGATGAGCGGGCACTACCATGCTCGGGTGCTCAGTACTGGTAACTAGTGATGAGCGGGAACTACCATGCTCAGGTGCTCAGTACTGGTAACTAGTGATGAGCGGGCACTACCATGCTCGGATGCTCAGTACTGGTAATTAGTGATGAGCGGGAACTACCATGCTCAGGTGCTCAGTACTCGTAACTAGTGATGAGCGGGCACTACCATGCTCGGGTGCTCAGTACTAGTAACTAGTGATGAGTGGGCACTACCATGCTCGGGTGCTCAGTACTGGTAACTAGTGATGAGCGGGAACTACCATGCTCAGGTGCTCAGTACTGGTAACTAGTGATGAGCGGGCACTACCATGCTCGGATGCTCAGTACTGGTAACTAGTGATGAGCGGGAACTACCATGCTCAGGTGTTCAGTACTGGTAACTAGTGATGAGCGGGCACTACCATGCTCAGGTGCTCAGTACTGATAACTAGTGATGAGCGGGCACTACCATGCTCGGGTGCTCAATACTCGTAACCAGTGATGAGTGGGCACTACCATGCTCAGGTGCTCTGTACTGGTAACTAGTGATGAGTTGGCACTACCATGCTCGGGTGCTCAGTACTGGTAACTAGTGATGAGCGGGCACTACCATGCTCGGGTGCTCTGTACTGGTAACTAGTGATGAGTTGGCACTACCATGCTCGGGTGCTCAGTACTGGTAACTAGTGATGAGCGGGCACTACCATGCTCAGGTGCTCAGTACTGGTAACTAGTGATGAGCGAGCACTACCATGCTCAGGTGCTCAGTACATGTAACTAGTGATGAGCGAGCACTACCATGCTCGGGTGCTCAGTACTGGTAACTAGTGATGAGTTGGCACTACCATGCTCGGGTGCTCAGTACTGGTAACTAGTGATGAGTGGGCACTACCATGCTCAGGTGCTCAGTACTGGTAACTAGTGATGAGTTGGCACTACCATGCTCGGTTGCTCAGTACTGGTAACTAGTGATGAGCGGGCACTACCATGCTCGGGTGCTCAGTACTGGTAACTAGTGATGAGCAGGCACTACCATGCTCAGGTGCTCAGTACTGGTAACTAGTGATGAGCGGGCACTACCATGCTCGGGTGCTCTGTACTGGTAACTAGTGATGAGCGGGCACTACCATGCTCAGGTGCTCAGTACTGGTAACTAGTGATGAGCAGGCACTACCATGCTTGGGTGCTCAGTACTGGTAACTAGTGATGAGCGGGCACTACCATGCTCAGGTGCTCAGTACTGGTAACTAGTGATGAGCGGGCACTACCATGCTCGGGTGCTCAGTACTGGTAACTAGTGATGAGCGGGCACTACCATGCTCGGGTGCTCAGTACTGGTAACTAGTGATGAGCGGGCACTACCATGCTCGGGTGCTCAGTACTGGTAACTAGTGATGAGCGGGCACTACCATGCTCGGGTGCTCAGTACTGGTAACTAGTGATGAGCGGGCACTACCATGCTCGGGTGCTCAGTACTGGTAACTAGTGATGAGCGGACACTACCATGCTCAGGTGCTCAGTACTGGTAACTAGTGATGAGTGGGCACTACCATGCTCAGGTGCTCAGTACTGGTAACTAGTGATGAGCGGGCACTACCATGCTCGGGTGCTCAGTACTGGTAACTAGTGATGAGCGGGCACTACCATGCTCGGGTGCTCAGTACTGGTAACTAGTGATGAGCGGGCACTACCATGCTCGGGTGCTCAGTACTGGTAACTAGTGATGAGCGGGCACTACCATGCTCAGGTGCTCAGTACTGGTAACTAGTGATGAGCGGGCACTACCATGCTCAGGTGATCAGTACTGGTAACTAGTGATGAGCGGGCACTACCATGCTCAGGTGCTCAGTACTGGTAACTAGTGATGAGCGGGCACTACCATGCTCAGGTGCTCAGTACTGGTAACTAGTGATGAGCGGGCACTACCATGCTCAGGTGCTCAGTACTGGTAACTAGTGATGAGCGGGCACTACCATGCTCAGGTGCTCAGTACTGGTAACTAGTGATGAGCGGGCACTACCATGCTCAGGTGATCAGTACTGGTAACTAGTGATGAGCGGGCACTACGATGCTCGGGTTCTCAGTACTGGTAACTAGTGATGAGCGGGCACTACCATGCTCGGGTGCTCAGTACTGGTAACTAGTGATGAGCGGGCACTACCATGCTCAGGTGCTCAGTACTGGTAACTAGTGATGAGCGGGCACTACCATGCTCGGGTGCTCGCTACTCACAACTAGTGATGAGTGATTACTACCATGCTCGAATGCTCAGTTGTCATAACCAGGGGTTGAATGCTCAGTTGGACTCGAGTTGTGTATTGAGAATAATGGAAGTAAATAGAGAACTTGAGCATGTTCTCAGAATATCTCGAGTTCTCCATTGACTTCCATTATACTTTGTAGATGAGTCATGCCCATGCGAACATCCAACTGCTCGTTACGAGCACCAAGCACGTGACCATGCTAATGCTCGCTCATCACTACTTATAATCTTAAAGTACTCTCTTTGGCTAAAAATACCCTCATAAGTCTGCTACCAGAAGATATATTTCTTTAACTGATTTTAAATTTAATAAATGTAAAGTTAAATAACTGGATGGTGTCAACTAATAAGCACAATAATGGCAGTTTAGCAGGCGATTTACATTATCTTTGCTGTCTTCCCTTTTGCCCTGCTCGTAGACTAAGGCTCTGTGCGCACTAGTGCGTTTTAGCCGCGGATTTACCCGTGGATTTGCCGCGGAAATTTCTTGAGAAATGTCTGCAATCTTTGTGCAGACATTTCCCAGCAAATTCTATGAGAAAAAAAAAATAGCTGTGCGCACTGTGCGGATTTTTCTCAAGAAATTTCCTTGAGAAGAATTTCTCGAGAAAATTTCTTGAGAAAATGAGCATGTCAATTCTTTTCCGCAGGTACCCTGCGGATTTCGGCAGTACAGCCTGCAAAATCCGCAGGGAACCACCCGCGGGAAAATCGCGGCTATTCGCGGCTAATCGGATTGGTGCGGATTTTTTCCGGAGGTCCGGAAATCTTTCACTCCCAGAAGTTTCTCAAGAAATTTTCTTGAGAAACTTCACATTTCTAGTGCGCACATAGCCTAAAGTGGGCTTTACATGCTGCGATATCGCTAGCAGGAGATCCGCCCCCATCGTTTGTGCGAGACGGGCATATCGCTACCTGTCGCGCACAAAATCGCGCACCCCCATCACATGTACTTACCTACCCTGCGACGTCGCTGTGACCGGCGTACCGCCTCCTTTCTAAGGGAGCGGTCTGTTTGGCGTCACAGCGATGTCACTAAGTGGCCGTGACTCGCCCACCCCAGGGCTATGGGACACCCGGTGCCGGGCCGGACTAGTCCGGTGGTAGTCAGTGGTGGCTGGGCCCGGCTCCGTGGCCCTGGTGGGTGTCAGTTGAATATGTGGCTGATGAGTTGAAGTTAATGTTCGTGACGCCACCTGTGGTATGCGGCTATTAAGCCGCCGCTGCTATGGGAGAACTCCGGGGTGATGTTATGGCAGCTATGATGTTACTGCTCCCCACAGGTGGAGCGATGCCCCGGGATACAGTTGGTGCCCGTGAAAGTCTATGGTGTTGTGTGGCTAACACGGTGCAGGGCCGACAGGCGAGGAAAGAACCAGGCACAAACAACAGTCTCTTTACCTTCTCCTCTTTTACTCTGGGAACAGTCCAGTCCTGGGAGACCGTTACAGGTGGTGATGGGGATCCGGTCGGCCTGGAAGTACTTGGGATGATCTTTCTGGCCAGCTGAGTATGAGGCCTACTCCTGTACTTTGCTTTGTGATGATAGGACCCTGCTTCTCTGAATCCAGCAATGGCCCTCTTTGCTGCTGGGACCGATGGCACGTCCCTTCTTTCTGTAGGTGGCTGCGCAGACCCTCTCTCTGGTGCTTCTCCGCTGGAGTCCACACCGGGCCCTGATGCTGCAGCTGTACCTTGGATGTTTCTGGGCCAGGGGCTTGCAGCTCTCCTGCCCTTCGGACTCGGCTACCAGGGGCGGATTTTATACCCTGGCAACCACAGACTCCGATGTCTGAGTCTCTCTGCTGCCTCTCAGCTATTCCTGCTTCTCTGGGCCAAGCTGCTCCAGCTCTAGGCCCCAGATTCACAGGACAGCTCACTCTGCGTCTGTTCACTTCCACTACTCCCTACAGACTGGCCGCACTTCCCCCCTCTGGTCAGGTAGAGGAAGGCTCCCTGGAATTCCAGGTTCAGAGCTCCCCCTGCTGGCCGGAGGGAGAACTGTGTTGGGTGTTAAACCTGCTGGCCAATGGATCTCCCAATTACCTCCAGGCTCAGCATTAACCCTTTGGGAGGGCAATGCTGCTGTGGCGACCAGGTCCTAGGGCGCCACACTCCCCCTTAGTTAAATTCAGTACTCCCGGACTGTGGAAACAAAACATAACATGTCATACATTTCATCCCAATATGGGAGGCACATTATTTTTAACGTTACAACTTCAGACAGTACTATAAGAGTCCAGTGTGGCTCCCTGCCGGGTGTCCATTACACCGCTCCATGGGGGACCCGCCGCGATCAAACCCCCAACGTAGGCTCTGGGCGTGCGTCAGAGCATTGATGACCCCACTCTATGCACGCCGGACGGGTTTTTCTTCAGGGGTGTTGAGCACACTGGTGCTAACTATAAACAATTTAGGTGTTGGCCACCCATAGTCCAGTGGCCCAATTGTCCATTTTCGCAATCACAAACAAAAAACATTTTGTACACGACATTACAGACTTTTCACATAACTATTTACATTCTAATAAATACTCTTTCTTTATATAGTTGATTCCCTATACCTTAGAGGGGGTTGTCCCCGAGTGCTGCGTTGAGACCTGCGTAGCTCTGGTGTTTGTCCCTGACTACTTAGTGTGTCTCCTATCTCAGCACTACCGGTAGGCCTAACCCCAATAGGTATGCATGATGATTGCCTATGTGGTCTAGGAGTCGCCAAGGGTATGACAGGTTCACCACTGACAGGGGGTTGATCCTCCTGTTCCACTGCTGGCGTGTCACCGTGTGTCGGGGCGGACGGTTCTTTGGGTGGATCCGGAACCTGTTCTGTTTCTGGCTCGACCAACTGTGGGAACGTCAGGACCGGTACCACTACGGCACCATTTATGCGGGTCCAAGTCTTGGGGAATTTGCCGAGGATCGTTTGTATCATCTCTTCCCCTTCTTCTCGAACTTCCTCCACTTCCCTTTGAACTTTGCACCGCTCAGGGCACGTCTTCAGGCGGTCTCTGGATATTGCTTGACAAGTCTTGCCTTCGTCCTTGCTTATGAGGCACACCTTACTGTTGTCAAAGTTGGAGGGGATAATGGTGTAGGGCTCGTTCTCCCACTGATCATCCAATTTATGCGTCCTCCGCTTCTTCTTGAGGACTTGTTCTCCAGGTGCTAAGGGAGTTGCTGGGGCCGTTTGATTGTACTGCTGCTCTTGTCTTGTTCTGGCTTGAGACAGGCTCCTCTCTACGCATTCCTGGACCTTACGGTACTGCTGCTGCCGTTCTGTATCCCAATCCTCTATTTCTTGAACCGCCTCAGGCGACACAGTCCCCATCTCAAAGTCTACAGGCAACCTGCCAGGTCTGGCTCGCATCAGGTAAGCGGGGCTGCAGTTGGTCGAATTTACTGGGATATGGTTGTACAGGTCGACCAGATCTGGCAGCTTCTCTGGCCATTGGTTCCTTTCTTCCAGAGGTAGAGTCTTTAGCATATCAATAACCACATGGTTCATTTTCTCGCACAGTCCATTGGTTTGGGGGTGGTACGGTGTGGTTCGAATTTTCTTACAACCGTACATGTTACAGAACTCTTGGAACACTTCAGCCTCGAATGCAGGACCCTGATCCGTCAGTACCCTTTCCGGATAGCCGTGCGGTCGACAAAAGGATGCCTGGAACGCTCTAGCTGCCGTCCTGGCTGTCTGGTCCTTCACAGGCACTACTACCAGGAAACGAGAGTAATGGTCCACAATGGTGAGGGCGTACACATAGCCTGACCGACTTGGTGTCAACTTCACGTGGTCCAGGGCCACCAACTCCAGGGGCTGCTTCGTGACAATTGGCTGTAGGGGAGACCTTTGGCTGGCATCATCTTTCCGCCTCAAGTTACACGGGCCACAGTCTCGGCACCATTTCTCGATCATCTTTCTCATGTGCACCCAGTAGAACCGATCACGGAGTAAGGCCTCCAACTTCTTCCACCCGAAGTGTCCTGCGTTATCATGATACGCGGCTAGGACCATTGGAGCATCCCTCTGCGGAACCACTATCTGCCAGACAAGTTCATTTGTTCGATAGTTGACATATCTCTTGCAGAGCTTGCCTTGGTAGGTGAACAGTCGTCCCCTCTCCTTCCACAGCTGCTGGGCTTCCTCTGGAGCGTCTGGGCCAAGATGGGTCTCAGCTTGCGCTAGCTTCTCTTTGACCAATCGCACGGCCGGGTCACCATTCTGTGTTTCTTCCCAATTATGGTGGAGTAATGGGTTAACCGAGACCTCGTGTTGGCTCGAGCGCTTCACTCCCACAGCATGCTCACACTGGGAAACACCCTGATGATGGAAAGCCGGTAACTCTATCTCTTCGAGTTCATCCAGGTCTTCTCCAGATTCGGGTAAGTGAGGCATTCTGGACAGCGCATCAGCATTGTTATTCTTCTTGCCAGCCCGATACTTGATGGTAAAGTCAAAGTTAGACAGCCGGGCCATCCACCGCTGTTCCAACGCACCTAACTTGGCTGTTGCCAGGTGTGTCAACGGATTGTTGTCCGTGAAGATGGTGAACTTGGCCGACGCCAGATAGTGCTTGAAGCGTTCAGTCACTGCCCAAACAATAGCGAGGAACTCCAGCTTGAAGGAACTGTAGTTTTCTGGATTCCTTTCTGTGGGCCGAAGCTTCCTACTGGCGTACGCGATCACCTTCTCTCTGCCTCCCTGCACCTGGGACAACACGGCTCCCAGGCCCACGTTGCTGGCGTCTGTATACAGTACAAACGGCTGGCTGTAGTCAGGGTAGGCCAGAATTTCTTCTCCCGTGAGAGCCCCTTTCAGCTGGACAAAGGATGTTTCTAGTTGGCTGCTCCATTCAAAGGGAGGGCTCTGCTTCTTAGCCTGCTTTGGCTGGCCCACCAGGAGATCTTGAAGGGGCGCTGCTATCTTGGTGAAACCATCAATGAACCTTCGGTAGTAGCCCACCAGCCCAAGGAACTGCCGCACCTCCTTTACCGTGGTGGGTCTTGGCCAGTCCTTGATTACGGTGACTTTCTCCGGATCAGGTGCCACACCTTCTGCGCTGACCACATGACCCAGGTACTGTACCTTTGGCTTCAAGAGGTGACATTTGGACGGCTTGATCTTCAGGCCATATTTTGACAAAGACTCAAACACTTCTGCTAAGTGCTTCAGGTGGTCTTCATAAGTCTTGGAGTAGACTATGACGTCATCCAGGTACAACAGCACGGTTTCGAAGTTGTGGTGGCCCAAGCAGCACTCCATCAACCGTTGGAATGTCCCTGGGGCGTTGCAGAGCCCGAATGGCATACAGTTGAACTCGCAGAGGCCCATTGGCGTCGTGAATGCAGTCTTCTCCTTGTCCGCCTCTGCCACGGGAACCTGCCAATACCCACTGGTGAGATCCAAGGTGGAGAAATAGTTAGCTGACTTTAAGGCTGTTAGTGACTCCTCTATTCTGGGTAGGGGATAAGCATCTTTATGTGTAATGCGGTTAATTTGCCTGTAATCTACACACATTCTCATTGTACCATCCTTTTTCTTTACGAGCACTAGTGGAGCTGCCCAGGGGCTACAACTATCTCTGATAACCCCAGCCTCCTTCATTTCCCGTAACATTTCTTTGGCACGCTGATACTGTGCGGGGGGTACAGGGCGGTATCTCTCTTTAACGGGAGGATGATCACCCGTGGGGATTTGATGTTTAACCCCTTTCACCTGCCCAAAATCTAGGGGGTGTTTGCTGAAGACCCGCTCGTACTCCTGTACCACCCGGTAAACCCCATTCTTTTGGTGTGAGGGGGTGGAGTCGGTGCCCACATGTAAGTTTTGGCACCAGTCTTCCAGCTGCCCCTTGGAGCCCTTGTCTTCCGCCTGGTCGGACGGGATCAAGGGTTCCACTGCTTTGATGGTGTTGTTGCTGACAGTGTACAGTTTTGCTACAGTGGCGTACCGGGGCAATTTGGCTTCCTCCTCCCCACAATTCAGGACACGGATGGGCACTCTCCCCTTGCGGACGTCTGCTACCCCTCTGGCTATCAGGACTCCAGGCCTACTGTCTGAATACACCGGTTCTACCAAGGCATGGTAATCCTGACCCTTGAGGCCTATTGCTGCCCGACACCATATCAACATTTCACTTCTTGGGGGTATTGCAATGGGTAGGGGGTCACTTACCCTCACACTGCCAATTTCTCCTCCGGCCAGCTCCACCTGCTGCCTCCTCATCAGGGCTCTGATCTCCCTCTGTAGGGCACGCTGCTGCCCGGAGCTGGCAGTTTCAGACGCCTGCTGCAACAAAATTATCACTTCGGCAATACAATTTTCTATCACATTTGTACCAATGGTTACCAGCGGGTCAGATTCTTTGCGATCAATATCTACAATTATCATCCCCTGACATGGCAATTCCACCCGCCCCACTTTAATGGTTACTTCTTTATACCCAATTTGAGGTAAGGGCTGACCATTACTGGCCACAATTGTTAAATCATCATCTGGGCCATGGTCAATGTCTGAATCAGCCCAATATCTTTTGTACAGTTTATAGGGGATGGTCGTTACCTGGGACCCAGTATCCAGGAGGGCATTCAAAGGGATCCCATCCAGCACAATAGGAAGGACCGGTCGTCCTCCCACATACTTGCTGCGGCTGGGGGTTGAGCCGGGCTTCCTTACACCTGGGGGTCGGCTCCTGGCCCCAGGCTCGGCCCATTTAAAGGACAGTATCGTGCAATGTGGCCCGCCTGGCTGCAGCGGCGGCAGATCGGTTGTCCCGTTGAATCATACCGGTCTGTGTCTCTGCCTCGGGTCGGCGGAACCCTCCTCTGTCGCATCCATGGGACGTCATCTGGGCTGGAGGCCAACTCGATTTTTGCAGGCGATGGGGTCACTTGTAGGGACTGCACGATCTTGGCAAGGGCAGCTACAGTCTTGGTCAGCTCCTGGAACTGCTGTCTGAGCTCTGCAGTGGGATCCTTATCCAGGGACTGCGCCTCAGCCCCTGCAGTGGCTCGTGTTGCAGGCACCACCCCGGGGTACGTGATAGCAAGAGGCCGGAGGGGCACTGGGTCATTCGGTGTAGATTCTCTCAGTACCCGGATGGCCTGATCCTTAAACTTTGCAAAGTCCAGAGCAGGGTTCTGCAGGACCATGATACGCAGCTGGGTCCTGTGGGCATCTGACAGGAGCCCCTCTATGAACTGCTCAGTTAGGAGTTTGTGTTCTTCACGTACACTCTCTGGGTCCACTTGTTTAACCGCTTTCAGGGCCTCCTGCAGGTTTAAGGCATAGTCCCTTATGCTGTCTGTGGCCCGCTGCTTGCACCCAAAGAATCTCATCTTTATCTCTGCTGCGGTGCGGGTGTCAAAAGTACTCTTTAGCTTGGCCAGTATCTGGGTTACTGTCCCTTTATCTGTATCAGGCCAGGACTTCACTTCACGCTGGGCTGCGCCGGCTAGCTGTCCCATTACTATGCCCACCTTCTGGCTCTCAGTCAGCGGATACACCCGGAATAAGCTGTGCAGGCTTTCTCTGAAGTCGCTCAAGGTATGGGACTCCCCGGAGTACTGCGGCAGCCATTCTGCTCCCGGGATGTACGGCATGGTGATCGGCATTACCGGCGCTACAGCGGGGGATGGGGCGACGGCGACAGGGATCGCTTCGGCGGGCGCTGCGGCGTCTCGGGCTATGGCAGCCACCTGCCCTCCCTCTGCGTCGGACATCTTCCTCCCCCTTAGTGAACCTTACCAGGCTCCGTTCACTTTTCAAATTTCCTTCCGGGTCGCGCGGGGTTAACAGCGCTCTGCTCTGATGGCGCGCTCCCTTCGCGCTCTTTGTCAGGCACGCCCCCCTTCTTCCTGCGCTCAGTGAGGATAATGGCGGCGGCAGTTTTCAAACAGTGAAACACGCAGTAATACAGTCTTTAAAGCGCAATTATTCAGGCGCACAGTACCCGGTGGAACCGGGCACGAAATCCTGTTCGTGACGCCAAAAGTTGACTCGCCCACCCCAGGGCTATGGGACACCCGGTGCCGGGCCGGACTAGTCCGGTGGTAGTCAGTGGTGGCTGGGCCCGGCTCCGTGGCCCTGGTGGGTGTCAGTTGAATATGTGGCTGATGAGTTGAAGTTAATGTTCGTGACGCCACCTGTGGTATGCGGCTATTAAGCCGCCGCTGCTATGGGAGAACTCCGGGGTGATGTTATGGCAGCTATGATGTTACTGCTCCCCACAGGTGGAGCGATGCCCCGGGATACAGTTGGTGCCCGTGAAAGTCTATGGTGTTGTGTGGCTAACACGGTGCAGGGCCGACAGGCGAGGAAAGAACCAGGCACAAACAACAGTCTCTTTACCTTCTCCTCTTTTACTCTGGGAACAGTCCAGTCCTGGGAGACCGTTACAGGTGGTGATGGGGATCCGGTCGGCCTGGAAGTACTTGGGATGATCTTTCTGGCCAGCTGAGTATGAGGCCTACTCCTGTACTTTGCTTTGTGATGATAGGACCCTGCTTCTCTGAATCCAGCAATGGCCCTCTTTGCTGCTGGGACCGATGGCACGTCCCTTCTTTCTGTAGGTGGCTGCGCAGACCCTCTCTCTGGTGCTTCTCCGCTGGAGTCCACACCGGGCCCTGATGCTGCAGCTGTACCTTGGATGTTTCTGGGCCAGGGGCTTGCAGCTCTCCTGCCCTTCGGACTCGGCTACCAGGGGCGGATTTTATACCCTGGCAACCACAGACTCCGATGTCTGAGTCTCTCTGCTGCCTCTCAGCTATTCCTGCTTCTCTGGGCCAAGCTGCTCCAGCTCTAGGCCCCAGATTCACAGGACAGCTCACTCTGCGTCTGTTCACTTCCACTACTCCCTACAGACTGGCCGCACTTCCCCCCTCTGGTCAGGTAGAGGAAGGCTCCCTGGAATTCCAGGTTCAGAGCTCCCCCTGCTGGCCGGAGGGAGAACTGTGTTGGGTGTTAAACCTGCTGGCCAATGGATCTCCCAATTACCTCCAGGCTCAGCATTAACCCTTTGGGAGGGCAATGCTGCTGTGGCGACCAGGTCCTAGGGCGCCACAGCCGCCCAATGAAAGCGGAGGGGCGGAGATGAGTGGGACGAACATCCCACCCACCTCCTTCCTTCCCCATTGTGGCCGGCGGCAGGTAAGGAGATGTTCCTCGTTCCTGTGGCGTTACACATAGCGATGTGTGCTGCCGCAGGGACGAGGATAAACTTCGCCCCAGCGACAGCAGCGATAATTGGGAGTGGACCCCCATGTCAACGAGGAGCGATCTTGGACGTTTTTGCAAAGATCCAAAATCGCTCCTAAGAGTCACATACAACGAGATCGCTACAGCGGCTGGATGTGCGTCACAAAATCCGTGACCCCAACGAGATCGCTGTAGCGAAATCGTAGTGTGTAAAGCAACCCTTAGCTTCCACGATCATCATCAATCAGTAGAATCAGTCATGGGTACGGGATTGAAATAGACCAGGTGAGTGCTGCTAAGAGCAGTTCTACTATTCATATGTGAGGCCGTATGGCACATTTTATAAAAATATTTTAGTGTAGGACTGCCTCAAATGAGATTTGCCGTGACGTGGCGAGGCAGCTCAAGAAATTGCAATTTTTGGCCAAAAATCTCAAAATTTTTATAATACGTACAGTTTGGAATTTTTAGTGCTGAAGTGCACATTTAGTGCTGGCTTTTTGTTTTTCTTCATCAATCAGTAGAATGTTTGAGCTGCAAAGTTCAATGTTTATCCAGGAATAACCTCAAACAGATCAAAACCCAAAGGGGGCCCATTGATTTAGGTGGACTGAGCTGCAATTCCAGTCACATCCACATTCATATGTACACAGCTCTGCCTGCAAAACATGGTTGGGTCAATGTGCTTCTCTACACTCGTTGCATCTTCATTATGCTAATTTGTGATACTTATAACCCCTTATTATGACAAAGTTATAAATCATTGTATCACTAATGAGCTATCACTTCTATGTTCTCTCTGGTTTCTATATATTTTCTTTGGAAAATGAATTCTATTACATTCTGCAGAATCTTGGACATCTGACTCCGGAGTCTGGCCGTTCTGTAAATCAGGAATGAGGAATGTAGAACCGGGAGAAAATCCAATACAACATAAGGCCATGAGAAGTCAGCACAGTAAAAATAGTAACAAAAAGCACTGACAAAATGACCAGTAAGGTCTATAGTGTTATACAGTTAGGTCCAGAAATCTTTGGACAGTGACACAATTTTCGCGAGTTGGGCTCTGCATGCCACCACATTGGATTTGAAATGAAATCTCTACAACAGAATTCAAGTGCAGATTGTAACGTTTAATTTGAAGGTTTGAACAAAAATATCTGATAGAAATTGTTGATCTGGTGATTGACTTGGCCATTGCAGAATGTTCCACTTTTTTGCACTCATGAACTCCTGGGTAGCTTTGGCTGTATGCTTGGGGTCATTGTCCATCTGTACTATGAAGCGCCGTCCGATCAACTTTGCGGCATTTGGCTGAATCTGGGCTGAAAGTATATCCCGGTACACTTCAGAATTCATCCGGCTACTCTTGTCTGCTGTTATGTCATCAATAAACACAAGTGACCCAGTGCCATTGAAAGCCATGCATGCCCATGCCATCACGTTGCCTCCACCATGTTTTACAGAGGATGTGGTGTGCCTTGGATCATGTGCCGTTCCCTTTCTTCTCCAAACTTTTTTCTTCCCATCATTCTGGTACAGGTTGATCTTTGTCTCATCTGTCCATAGAATACTTTTCCAGAACTGAGCTGGCTTCATGAGGTGTTTTTCAGCAAATGTAACTCTGGCCTGTCTATTTTTGGAATTGATGAATGGTTTGCATCTAGATGTGAACCCTTTGTATTTACTTTCATGGAGTCTTCTCTTTACTGGTGACTTAGAGACAGATACACCTACTTCACTGAGAGTGTTCTGGACTTCAGTTGATGTTGTGAACGGGTTCTTCTTCACCAAAGAAAGTATGCGTTGATCATCCACCACTGTTGTCATCCGTGGACGCCCAGGCCTTTTTGAGTTCCCAAGTTTACCAGTCAATTCCTTTTTTCTCAGAATGTACCCGACTGTTGATTTTGCTACTCCAAGCATGTCTGCTATCTCTCTGATGGATTTTTTCTTTTTTTTCAGCCTCAGGATGTTCTGCTTCACCTCAATTGAGAGTTCCTTAGACCGCATGTTGTCTGGTCACAGCAACAGCTTCCAAATGCAAAACCACACACCTGTAATCAACCCCAGACCTTTTAACTACTTCATTGATTACAGGTTAACGAGGGAGACGCCTTCAGAGTTAATTGCAGCCCTTAGAGTCCCTTGTCCAATTACTTTTGGTCCCTTGAAAAAGAGGAGGCTATGCATTACAGAGCTATGATTCCTAAACCCTTTCTCCGATTTGGATGTGAAAACTCTCATATTGCAGCTGGGAGTGTGCACTTTCAGCCCATATTATATATAGAATTGTATTTCTGAACATGTTTTTGTAAACAGCTAAAATAACAAAACTTGTGTCACTGTCCAAATATTTCTGGACCTAACTGTATATGAAGGTGACAAATACTAATCTCATGGCTGAGTAATGTGTCTCCAAATTGATGGATAAATTACTGCTTATCTTCATCTTTACTGTGTGATGATACAATGAGGAGAAGAGGAGGATGGAAAAGAGAAGATAAAAAATTAGTGTGAAAAACGGATCCTGTAGTGACACTAGTTATGGAGCTATTGTAAATGCAATTTATCGTGTTGTTTGTTCCACTATTAGTCACTGCAGCATAATCCATTGACAAGAGCATCAAACTGTTGAAGACAACGAGAAGTTCTGAGGCCACAATAAAGAGACCGGTCCGGGGTAATATCATCCTCCTCAGATACAAGAACAGTCTGGTGCGGAGGTTGGAGATCTTCAGAAAGAAGACAATGGAGAGCGGAGATGTTAGCCAAATGTTGGTGAAATGTGAAAAAAAATAAACTGTATCAAGAATAACCAGATTTATTTCTAAATCTATTGTTTTCATTAAAGGCACTGTATCGTGTTTTTTTATTTTTGTATCAAAAATAATGATTATGAAATCAAGTATTTTTAATACAAAATGAAAATCGCAGCTTATTTAGTTTTTATGTAATTCTAATTTTACTGTATGCACTGGGGGCCATGTTGGATTTGCTGTGTGTGTGTAACGACAGTTAAGCTGGTGTCACACTAAACGACAGCGACAACGACGTCGCTGTTACGTCACCATTTTCGGTGACGTAACAGCGACCTTGTAAGTCGCTGTTATGATCGCTGCTTAGCTGTCAAGCACAGCAGAAGCAGCGATCATAAGGTCGCTGTGCTACATGTGCAGAGAGCAGGGAGCCGCGCTTAGCGCTGGCTCCTTGCTCTCCTGCAGCACACATCGGGTTAATTAACCCGATGTGTGCTGCAGCTACATGTCACAGTTCAGAGAGCAGGGAGCCGCGCTTAGCGCTGGCTCCTTGCTCTCCTGCAGCACACATCGGGTTAATTAACCCGATGTGTGCTGCAGCTACATGTCACAGTGCAGAGAGCAGGGAGCCGCGCGCACTGCTTAGCGCTGGCTCCTTGCTCTCCTTGCTACAGTATACATCGGGTTAATTACCCGATGCATACTGCAGCCACATGTCACAGTGCAGGAGCCGGCACTGGCAGCAAGAGCGGAGGCTGGTAACCAGCGTAAACATCGGGTAACCAGGGAAAGGTCTTCCCTTGGTTACCCGATGTTTACGCTGGTTACAGCTTACCGCAGCTGCCAGTGCCGGCTCCTGATCGCTTCATTTCGTCACTCTCTCGCTGTCACACACAGCGATGTGTGTGTCACAGCGGGAGAGTGACGACCAAAAAATGAAGCTGGACATTCAGCAACGACCGGCGACCTCACAGCAGGGGCCAGGTCGTTGCTGGATGTCACACACAGCGACAGCGACGGGACGCCGCTGCAACGTCACAGAAAATGGTGACGTAGCAGCGACGTCGTTGTCGTCGTCGTTATGTGTGACACCAGCTTTACTCACTCCTTTATGGCAGCCCCTGTGCATAGAGAACAATGGTTGGTATCCGACCCCATCATTTACATTACAGTGGGCGTCTGCTGTGACCTGGACGCGACCCCTGGGCTGTCCAGATCAGAGCAGATGGAGGAGATCAGCACCATCATCGTGGAGCTCACAGCGTATGTTTGCTCCACTATACCCCTGTCAACGGCCGGGATGTGTGAGCACAGGCCGCTTCCCCACCCCCTGTTACCATTTCCACTAACACCCCATCCCTCCGTTCTCCCCAGCCGCCGCTACTGCTACCGCTAGTGCCGCCCCTCCCCCTTGCCGTTACCGTCTCCGCTGACACCCCATCCCTCCGCTCTCCCCAGCCCCCGTTACTGCTACCGCTACCGTTACTGCCACCCCTCCCCCTGCTCTCCTTAGCCACCGTTACTGCTACCTCTACTGCCGCCCCTCAACCCGCCGTTACTGTCTCCGATGACACCCCCTACCTCCGCACTCCCCAGCCACTGCTCTGCCCGCCGCCACCATTGGTGGGTGTGTGTGTGCCCCACTGCATGTGAGTACCGCTCTGCTGTGTGTGTGTGTGCTAGAGTTGAGCGCGGTTCGCGGTTCGAGGTTCTCCAGTTCTAGGCTCGAGTGATTTTGGGGCCTGTTCTAGATCGAACTAGAACTCGAGCTTTTTGCAAAAGCTCGATAGTTCTAAAAACGTTCGAGAACGGTTCTAGCAGCAAAAAAACAGCTAATTCCTAGCTGGCTTTCCGCTGTAATAGTGTAAGTCACTCTGTGACTCACACTATTATGAAATTTCAGTGTATAGTGTGCCATTTTTTTTTTTTTTTCCTTGTCTTCCTTCCCTAAGTGCGCGCGTCTTGTGGGGCAGGCCAGCATGTCAGCCAATACCAGACACACACACAGCTAAGTGGACTTTTAGCCAGAGAAGCAACGGCATGTGTGATAGGCTGTCCATGTCACATGTCCCTGCATTATAAAACCGGACATTTTCCTCCAGCACGCCATTATCTGCCTTCTGCGTCCTTGGTGTTAGACATCACTGGCGCAGCTCCTATCGCCGATACTGCTGTGTACGCTCCATATACAGCGCTGGACAGCTTAGGGAGAGCACTTTCTATCAGTCCTTTTAAGGGCTCGTACCGGCAGGGTCAGAGCCATAGGTGACAGGTCCTGAAAACAGCGACAGCGTCTGTGCAGCCAAGGTCAGGGATTTCGTCGTTGCATTTCCCCATTAGGAGGGAATAGAAAGGCAGGCTTCCATTCCTCTACCCAGAGCCCCACAATCCTGGCACTGTACCATCCTGTCCTCTGCACACTCCAACTCATTCTAACTAAGCCATTATACTAGCAAACACTGAGTGTACCTAGTGGCATCCTAAACGTGGCTATTGGACTTCTGTATAGTCCCACTAGTGCAAAGACATTTGCAGCACCTCTGCCTGCATTGCACACTCCAACTCATTATAACTAAGCCATTATACTAGCAAACACTCAGTGTACCTAGTGGCATCCTATACGTGGCTATTGGACTTTGCTATAGTCACACTAGTGCAAAGACATTTGCAGCACCTCTGCCTGCATTGCACACTCCAACTCATTATAACTAAGCCCATAAAATTCAATATTTTATTAATCAAAACCAAAACAAACACAAAGTGCAAATTAAAACCAATGTTATTTGGATTGCATAATCAGGTCACAGGGATGATTCTGGACAATTCCCTATTCTCCCCCTTCCTGACCGCGGGGGTCGGCACCCTCTTTTAATACACGCAGTGGCGCCCCCGCTCGACGTGGACTGACCCTTCAGGCCCTAACCTAACAATCTTATAAGTGCTGCTGAACACTATGTGGGCCTAAGTATATTATCTCAGTGAGTATCTCACACATCCATTCAGACACTTTCAAGAGCCCTAAGTTAGATAGATATTCAGGTTTTACCCTTATCTATATTTGGATTCAATGTTATACAAAGCACAAAATCAGATTTTTAGCCTAAAGACACAGTCCATGTCGTCTATGCACCAAAATTGCTAGATGCCAATCCAGAATAGTATAGCCAAGTGACTACTGCTTCGCTACTGCGCGTAGCTCACTTCCCGACGCGTTTCTCCTCCCGGACCAGATTGAACGGAGGTTCATCAGGGGCTGTCCATAGCGTAATTGCATAGATGGCAGACTGAAAACATCAACATGTCTCCATTAGAGGACTAAACACCTTACCATAGAGCCAAAACATCCCGTATCCACAAATAATCCATTACTCACATTACTATCATGCCATGAAATTGATCCTCCAATGAGGTGCAGTACCTGGCTGTGAAATAACATATGATATATAAGTCTATCACATATTTCATTTACATTCAGTAAAATTCCATTTCCAGCCGTACTTACTTACAAATTTCACTGTCCAAATGTACACATTTTGTTTGTGCCGCAGAGTATAGAAACCATCCTTCAATAAGGTGCTGTAATCAGCTGTAAACCAACAAAATGCGTATACATATATCAGTCCTCCTTCTCTTAGGTCAAAAAAACAGATCCCAATTGCAGTAGTACTCACTCAGATGTCTCACAGGCAGGACGCATGCCGATGGTATGGAGTGTAATGGCGTCTGATTAGTTCAGAACGCTGAGTGATTTAAATCTCCCTCCAAGTACGGCGTCGTATTACCTCACTTCCGGTTTGTTACTTAGTAACAAGTACGCTACGGAGGAGGCGTTAACCTACCTCATTCCTAGTGTTTTGATCATCAGCTGATCCTTCCTATACGTGATGCTCAGTGCCGCACTTCCGGTCCCAAATATCGGCTGTTACGTACTCCGAGACTCCCGTGGGATTTCCCTACTTCCGGTCTCGGAGGTTAGAGTCTCATTACTCCGTCCCCTTCCCAGTCTTTCTCGTTAACTGGTTCACATCCTGAAGGGGGCGTTTTAGACTATTATATCACTGCCAGGAACCGCTCATCTAGAGCCGGCGTCATCACACCCACACTCCATTTCTACTCCTGGCAGATAGGCCATACGTATATTGAGCACCACGTCATTTTGCCCTCTACTTATTCTTTTTAAAAGGGGAGCAACATGATTTATTATCCTGGGACTCAGAATGAATCAACTAATCCCTCCTTATTTATATCTCTGGATTCCAAAAAAGGATTTATCCAAACAGGTATCTACCTGAGACATCACATGAATTAAAACGTCAATCAATTCACATTCTATACTAAAGTCTGTTCAATCATGTATATATAGCCCCCTAAAATCTATTTGCAGGCTAAACCATCACTAGAGTTGAGCGCGGTTCGCGGTTCGAGGTTCTCCAGTTCGGGGCTCGAGTGATTTTGGGGGCTGTTCTAGATCGAACTAGAACTCGAGCTTTTTCCAAAAGCTCGATAGTTCTAGAAACGTTCGAGAACGGTTCTAGCAGCAAAAAAACAGCTAAATCCTAGCTTGGTTTCCGCTGTAATAGTGTAAGTCACTCTGTGAATCACACTATTATGACATTTCAGTGTATAGTGTGCGTGAACAGCGCCTTCAGATCACTGCTGTTTCTATAATGGCGATCGCCATTTTTTTTTTTTTTTCCTTGTCTTCCTTCCCTAAGCGCGCGCGTGTAGTGGGGCGGGCCAGCATGTCAGCCAATCCCAGACACACACACAGCTAAGTGGACTTTTAGCCAGAGAAGCAACGGCATGTGTGATAGGATGTCCATGTCACATGTCCCTGCATTATAAAACCGGACATTTTCCTCCAGCACGCCATTATCTCTTCTGCGTCTTTGGTGTCAGACATCACTGTCGCAGCTCCGTCCTCCTGAGTCCTATCGCCGATACAGCTGTATGCGCTCCATACACAGCGCTGGACAGCATAGGGAGAGCACTTTATAGCAGTCCTTTTAAGGGCTCAAACCGGCAGGGTCAGAGCCATAGGTGACAGGTCCTGAAAACAGCGACAGCGTCTGTGTAGCCAAGGTCAGGGATTTCGTCGCTGCATTTCACCATTAGGAGGGAATAGAAAGGCAGGCTTCCATTCCTCTACCCAGAGCCCCACAATCCTGACACTGTACCCTCGTGTCCTCTGCACACTCCAATTCATTATAACTAAGCCATTATACTAGCAAACACTCAGTGTACCTAGTGGCATCCTAAACGTGGCTATTGGACTTTGCTATAGTCCCACTAGTGCAAAGACATTTGAAGAGCGCATCTGCCTGCATTGCACACTCCAACTCTTTTTAACTTAGCCATTATACTAGCAAACAGTCAGTGTACCTAGTGGCATCCTAAACGTGGCTATTGGACTTTTGTCTACTCAAACTAGTGGAAAGATATTTGCAGCACGTCTGCCTGCATTGCACACTCCAACTTTTTTAAACTAAGCCATTATACTAGCAAACAGTCAGTGTACCTAGTGGCATCCTAAACGTGGCTATTGGACTTTTGTCTACTCAAACTAGTGGAAAGATATTTGCAGCATGTCTGCCTGCATTGCACACTCAAACTCATTATAACTAAGCCATTATACTAGCAAACAGTCAGTGTACCTAGTGGCATCCTGAACGTGGCTATTGTACTTTTGTGTAGTCACACTAGTGGAAAGATATTTGCAGCATGTCTGCCTGCATTGCACACTCCAACTTTTTTTAACTAAGCCATTATACTAGCAAACAGTCAGTGTACCTAGTGGCATCCTTAACGTGGCTATTGTACTTTTGTCTATTCACACTATTGTAAAGATATTTGCAGCACGTCTGCCTGCATTGCACACTCCAACTTTTTTTAACTAAGCCATTATACTAGCAAACAGTCAGTGTACCTAGTGGCATCCTAAACGTGGCTATTGTACTTTTGTCTACTCAAACTAGTGGAAAGATATTTGCAGCACGTCTGCCTGCATTGCACACTCCAACTTTTTTTAACTAAGCCATTATACTAGCAAACAGTCAGTGTACCTAGTGGCATCCTAAACGTGGCTATTGGACTTTTGTCTACTCAAACTAGTGGAAAGATATTTGCAGAGCACGTATGCCTGCATTGCACACTCCAACTCTTTTTAACTAAGCCATTATACTAGCAAACAGTCAGTGTACCTAGTGGCAACCTAAACGTGGCTATTGGACTTTTGTCTATTCACACTATTGTAAAGATATTTGCAGCAAGTCTGCCTGCATTGCACACTCCAACTTTTTTTAACTAAGCCATTATACTAGCAAACAGTCAGTGTACCTAGTGGCATCCTAAACGTGGCTATTGGACTTTTGTCTACTCAAACTAGTGGAAAGATATTTGCAGCATGTCTGCCTGCATTGCACACTCAAACTCATTATAACTAAGCCATTATACTAGCAAACAGTCAGTGTACCTAGTGGCATCCTGAACGTGGCTATTGTACTTTTGTGTAGTCACACTAGTGGAAAGATATTTGCAGCATGTCTGCCTGCATTGCACACTCCAACTTTTTTTAACTAAGCCATTATACTAGCAAACAGTCAGTGTACCTATTGGCATCCTAAACGTGGCTATTGTACTTTTGTGTAGTCACACTAGTGGAAAGATATTTGCAGCACGTCTGCCTGCATTGCACACTCCAACTTTTTTTAACTAAGCCATTATACTAGCAAACAGTCAGTGTACCTTGTGGCATCCTTAACGTGGCTATTGTACTTTTGTCTATTCACACTATTGTAAAGATATTTGCAGCACGTCTGCGTGCATTGCACACTCCAACTTTTTTTAACTAAGCCATTATACTAGCAAACAGTCAGTGTACCTAGTGGCATCCTAAACGTGGCTATTGTACTTTTGTGTAGTCACACTAGTGGAAAGATATTTGCAGCATGTCTGCCTGCATTGCACACTCCAACTTTTTTTAACTCAGCCATTATACTAGCAAACAGTCAGTGTACCTATTGGCATCCTAAACGTGGCTATTGTACTTTTGTCTACTCAAACTAGTGGAAAGATATTTGCAGCATGTCTGCCTGCATTGCACACTCCAACTTTTTTTAACTAAGCCATTATACTAGCAAACAGTCAGTGTACCTAGTGGCATCCTAAACGTGGCTATTGGACTTTTGTCTAGTCACACTACTGCAAATCTATGTGCAGCACCTCTGCATGACACCCTCCTGCTCTGTTTTTAATAAGCTATAATGATAGCAAAAAATACTGCCATTTAGTGGCATCATAGAACTGGCTGTTGTATTCCATTAGTGCCCCACTGGTGACAAGCTATTTCTAGCACCTCTACATGACACCCTCATGCACATTTTGCTACGCTAATGTTATATCAAACTCATGGAATTCATTGCTGCATTTGATAATTCGGAGGGATAGAAAGTCAGGCTTCCTTTAGCTTTTCCTTCTGTTCATAGACAGCATCTCCAAGAGCAATTTCCCCTCCACGTCTAAGTGTGGAGAGGCAGCTAGTGCGCATGCGTGTGCCGATTTACCCCAGCTGCAGCATAACTACAGTGTTTCGCCTAGTGAGTATGCTCAGCCTGACTGTGCCATTCCTGACGCTAAGTCTTCATTTCAGGATACAGCGCATGCTCCCACACTAAGTGTGAAAAGCCTCTTTGCACAGGTGCTTGCATTCCGTGCCGGGTATAAGTCCTGTTTTGGGCATAGACACCATGCTAAAGCTGATAGTCTGTTTTCAGAGACTGTATTTCATGCTACTGAGCATGCTCAGGCACTTCCTGCATCAGAGACTAGGTCCGGTAATGAACTCTTTGGCCCTGCCCCTGATGTGGGGGTCCCATATAGACCACAGGGCATCAGGTGTCCTCCCAAATGGCTTGCAGAGGCCCACCCCTATGACTTGTCACCGCATTATTGATGGTCAGACGATGACTGGTGAGGTGTTTGGGTCATGGCAGCCATGAGGTCATCATTGAAGTTGCGGTTCCAAATAGGACGCTAGTTATGCCACTCATGACGTGTCACTCTACTTTTGTCTCAAGGAGGTGCATTGTGGTTCACCCTGGTTTGGGGCGGACCCAGGTTATAAAAGGGGCTGGAGCCAACAAGGAGGTGCGCAGTCTTCTATTATGCTACGAAAGAGCACACCTCCATGTGTTGAACCCATTGCGGCTTTAGGCCAGAGGTAGGCAGGGATAGGGTGTCGATGCAGGCCACCACCACAGTTGGTAACGCAGAACGGTTAAGACCAGCTCCTGTCCTACCAGTCCTGCTTGTGCAGCCCCGTGGCATTAACAGGCCTGCTGCTGCTGATGCGCCTGCTGTCCACAGGTGTGGCCCCTACGCACACGGTCAGCGTACTCAATGGCCCCTGTGTTGTTAACAGGGAGTTCCTGGGCTGGGTGGGCATGTGGACCCTGTGACGCTAACAGGGCTCACAGTCTCCAGATCCGAATGGCGTCTAACTCGGTTCAGGCTACTATTAGTTTCATAGCCACACAGCTCTGTATCCTCCACCAAACCTTCCAGTTGCCACCCTCTCCTTTTCCAACTGGGAGCACGGTGGACACTGACTGCTGATGGGGATATATACCTTTCTCTTTCTTTTCTTATTAATTTTCGTTATATAGCGGTAACATAGTATATATCACTTTATCCAAATCTGCCAGTCCCACCATAACAGATGGTGTTTCTTCAGCAAATGTTACAGTTGCTTAACCACCAAATCCACGGACCAAAACTTTTTTCCCCTTTCCAACACACCTGTTCCCCTTTCCACCAGCATCTGTCCTTTTTCAACTCATTTTGGTATATGACCAAAAGTGCAACTCTGCAGGGACACCGTACTCAACGCCATCTCAGCACAGCAGCCATCCCTCGGTCCCTCCGATGTGGACAAGTAAAAGACCATTTCCTCCTATCCATGACAAAGCGTTGAGATTCACTCTGTGCAGCACTGGTGTTTAGTGGAAAAGTAGATCTAAGATTGCGTACCACCTTCTGCAGATACTCCTGCATACGTGCGTCCATTTCTATGGCAGGAATTATTTTGCCAAATTTTGTCTTGTACCGGGGATGTAACAGTGTGGCAACCCAGTATTCTGGATTACTTTGAATTCGTACAATTCGAGGGTCATGTTGTAGGTAGTGCAGCAAGAAGACGCTCATGTGTCTTGTGCATCCAGGAGGACCAAGTTCTTGGTGTGTTGGTGGCAGAGAGGTGAGAATCGTGCATCCTTCCTCTGCCCTCTCACCACAATCTCGCACAACCGAAATGTGAGCAAGCTCTCACTCATCTGCTGAGTCTTCCATGCCCATCGCCAGTTCGTCCTCCATTTCTTCATGGGCTCCTGCACCTTCCTCAACACTTTTTGCTGATACTATGCGCCCTTGTTAATCCCTCTCCCTCACCATGACTGCCGCATAGGTGCCGCTGAATAGGATAACTGAAGTGAGCACTAATATATATATATGAGTGCAAGCCAAAAATACATACTATATATAAGAATAAGGCTGCACATCAAACTTAGATAATGGTATAATGCCTCAAGCATATGGAAAAATATTGGAATATACAATGAAAAATGCTACTTGCTAATTTGAACATGTGAATAATGAATTGCATACCTGCTATGAATATTAGGAAAAAGGAGATATTTAGCAATCGCATTGATCAATGTAACTGAGCCCCAAGGCCTCGTCAAGGCATATCTCTATATTGGGGTCCCTAGCTCTGTGACCCTAACTGTGTGTCATCTCATTGCAATTAAAAACTGCTATGGGTGGAGAGGGGTAACTAAGGACTTTCTTATATAGGAGATGGAAAAAACATGGCCGAAAGGGGCGGAGCTGTGTTCACATTCAGAAAAAAAAATACATATAACTGAATAGGATAACTGAAGTGAGCACTAATATATATATATGAGTGCAAGCCAAAAATGCATACTATATATAAGAATAAGGCTGCACATCAAACTTAGATAATGGTATAATGCCTCAAGCATATGGAAAAATATTGGAATATACAATGAAAAATGCTACTTGCTAATTTGAACATGTGAATAATGAATTGCATACCTGCTATGAATATTAGGAAAAAGGAGATATTTAGCAATCGCATTGATCAATGTAACTGAGCCCCAAGGCCTCGTCAAGGCATATCTCTATATTGGGGGTCCCTAGCTCTGTGACCCTAACTGTGTGTCATCTCATTGCAATTAAAAACTGCTATGGGTGGAGAGGGGTAACTAAGGACTTTCTTATATAGGAGATGGAAAAAACATGGCCGAAAGGGGCACATTATTCACATGTTCAAATTAGCAAGTAGCATTTTTCATTGTATATTCCAATATTTTTCCATATGCTTGAGGCATTATACCATTATCTAAGTTTGATGTGCAGCCTTATTCTTATATATAGTATGTATTTTTGGCTTGCACTCATATATATATATTAGTGCTCACTTCAGTTATCCTATTCAGTTATATGTATTTTTTTTTTTTTCTGAATGTGAACACAGCTCCGCCCCTTTCGGCCATGTTTTTTCCATCTCCTATATAAGAAAGTCCTTAGTTACCCCTCTCCACCCATAGCAGTTTTTAATTGCAATGAGATGACACACAGTTAGGGTCACAGAGCTAGGGACCCCAATATAGAGATATGCCTTGACGAGGCCTTGGGGCTCAGTTACATTGATCAATGCGATTGCTAAATATCTCCTTTTTCCTAATATTCATAGCAGGTATGCAATTCATTATTCACATGTTCAAATTAGCAAGTAGCATTTTTCATTGTATATTCCAATATTTTTCCATATGCTTGAGGCATTATACCATTATCTAAGTTTGATGTGCAGCCTTATTCTTATATATAGTATGTATTTTTGGCTTGCACTCATATATATATATTAGTGCTCACTTCAGTTATCCTATTCAGTTATATGTATTTTTTTTTTTTTTCTGAATGTGAACACAGCTCCGCCCCTTTCGGCCATGTTTTTTCCATCTCCTATATAAGAAAGTCCTTAGTTACCCCTCTCCACCCATAGCAGTTTTTAATTGCAATGAGATGACACACAGTTAGGGTCACAGAGCTAGGGACCCCAATATAGAGATATGCCTTGACGAGGCCTTGGGGCTCAGTTACATTGATCAATGCGATTGCTAAATATCTCCTTTTTCCTAATATTCATAGCAGGTATGCAATTCATTATTCACATGTTCAAATTAGCAAGTAGCATTTTTCATTGTATATTCCAATATTTTTCCATATGCTTGAGGCATTATACCATTATCTAAGTTTGATGTGCAGCCTTATTCTTATATATAGCATAGGTGCCGCTGACCATCTGGACCTCGTAGATCTTGTTATCCCTTCCGCATATGACTCCTCCTGTACTTCCTCCCCTTCCTCTTGTCCCAACACCTGACTCCGAATAATGCTTACAGTGTGCTCCATCATGTAGATGACCAGAATTGTCATGCTGAGAATGACATCGCCAGTAGAGTTGAGCGCGGTTCGTGGTTCGTGGTTCTCCAGTTCGCGGCTCGAGTGATTTTGGGGCATGTTCTAGATCGAACTAGAACTCGAGCTTTTTGCAAAAGCTCGATAGTTCTAGAAACGTTCGAGAACGGTTCTAGCAGCCAAAAAACAGCTAAATCCTAGCTTGGTTTCTGGTGTAATAGTGTAAGTCACTCTGTGACTCACACTATTATCACATTTCAGTGTATAGTGTGCGTGAACAGCGCCTTCAGATCACTGCTGTTTCTATAATGGCGATCGCCATTTTTTTTTTTTTTTTCTTGTCTTCCTTCCCTAAGCGCGCGCGTCTTGTGGGGCGGGCCAGCATGTCAGCCAATCACAGACACACACACACCTAAGTGGACTTTGAGCCAGAGAAGCAACGGCATGTGTGATAGGATCTGCATGTCACATGTCCCTGCATTATAAAACCGGACATTTTCTTCACGAACGCCATTATCTGCCTTCTGCGTCTTTGGTGTCAGACATCAGTGTCGCAGCTCCGTCCTCCTGAGTCCTATAGCCGATACAGCTGTATGCGCTGCATACACAGCGTTAGACAGCTTAGGGAGAGCACATTCTAGCAGTCCTTTTAAGGGCTCAAAGCGGCAGGGTCAGAGAGCCATAAGTGACAGGTCCTGCAAACAGCAACAGCGTCTGTGCAGCCCAGGTCAGGGATTTCCTCCCTGCATTTCACCATTAGGAGGGAATAGAAAGGCAGGCTTCCATTCCTCTACCCAGAGCACCACAATCCTGCCACTGTACCCTCTTGTCCTCTGCACACTCCAACTCATTCTAAGTAAGCCATTATACTAGCAAACACTCAGTGTACCTAGTGGCATCCTAAACGTGGCTATTGGACTTTGCTATAGTCCCACTAGTGCAAAGACATTTGCAGAGCACGTCTGCCTGCATTGCACACTACAACTTTTTTAAACTAAGCAATTTTACTAGCAAACACTCAGTGTACCTAGTGGCATCCTATACGTGGCTATTGGACTTTGCTATAGTCCCACTAGTGCCAAGACATTTGCAGAGCGCATCTGCCTGCGTTGCACACTCCAACTAATTATAACTAAGCCATTATACTAGCACACACTCAGTGAACCTAGTGGCATCCTATACGTGGCTATTGGACTTTGCTATAGTCTCACTAGTGCCAAGACATTTGCAGCACGTCTGCCTGCGTTGCACACTCCAACTAATTATAACTAAGCCATTATACTAGCACACACTCAGTGTACCTAGTGGCATCCTATACGTGGCTATTGGACTTTGCTATAGTCCCACTATTGCCAAGACATTTGCAGCACGTCTGCCTGCGTTGCACACTCCAACTAATTATAACTAAGCCATTATACTAGCACACACTCAGTGTACCTAGTGGCATCCTATACGTGGCTATTGGACTTTGCTATAGTCCCACTAGTGCCAAGACATTTGCAGCACGTCTGCCTGCGTTGCACACTCCAACTAATTATAACTAAGCCATTATACTAGCACACACTCAGTGTACCTAGTGGCATCCTATACGTGGCTATTGGACTTTGCTATAGTCCCACTAGTGCCAAGACATTTGCAGCACGTCTGCCTGCGTTGCACACTCCAACTAATTATAACTAAGCCATTATACTAGCACACACTCAGTGTACCTAGTGGCATCCTATACGTGGCTATTGGACTTTGCTATAGTCCCACTAGTGCCAAGACATTTGCAGCACGTCTGCCTGCGTTGCACACTCCAACTAATTATAACTAAGCCATTATACTAGCACACACTCAGTGTACCTAGTGGCATCCTATACGTGGCTATTGGACTTTGCTATAGTCCCACTAGTGCCAAGACATTTGCAGCACGTCTGCCTGCGTTGCACACTCCAACTAATTATAACTAAGCCATTATACTAGCACACACTCAGTGTACCTAGTGGCATCCTATACGTGGCTATTGGACTTTGCTATAGTCCCACTAGTGCCAAGACATTTGCAGCACGTCTGCCTGCGTTGCACACTCCAACTAATTATAACTAAGCCATTATACTAGCACACACTCAGTGTACCTAGTGGCATCCTATACGTGGCTATTGGACTTTGCTATAGTCCCACTAGTGCCAAGACATTTGCAGCACGTCTGCCTGCGTTGCACACTCCAACTAATTATAACTAAGCCATTATACTAGCACACACTCAGTGTACCTAGTGGCATCCTATACGTGGCTATTGGACTTTGCTATAGTCCCACTAGTGCCAAGACATTTGCAGCACGTCTGCCTGCGTTGCACACTCCAACTAATTATAACTAAGCCATTATACTAGCACACACTCAGTGTACCTAGTGGCATCCTATACGTGGCTATTGGACTTTGCTATAGTCCCACTAGTGCAAAGACATTTGCAGAGCACGTCTGCCTGCATTGCACACTACAACTTTTTTAAACTAAGCAATTTTACTAGCAAACACTCAGTGTACCTAGTGGCATCCTATACGTGGCTATTGGACTTTGCTATAGTCCTACTAGTGCCAAGACATTTGCAGAGCGCATCTGCCTGCGTTGCACACTCCAACTAATTATAACTAAGCCATTATACTAGCACACACTCAGTGAACCTAGTGGCATCCTATACGTGGCTATTGGACTTTGCTATAGTCCCACTAGTGCCAAGACATTTGCAGCACGTCTGCCTGCGTTGCACACTCCAACTAATTATAACTAAGCCATTATACTAGCACACACTCAGTGTACCTAGTGGCATCCTATACGTGGCTATTGGACTTTGCTATAGTCCCACTAGTGCCAAGACATTTGCAGCACGTCTGCCTGCGTTGCACACTCCAACTAATTATAACTAAGCCATTATACTAGCACACACTCAGTGTACCTAGTGGCATCCTATACGTGGCTATTGGACTTTGCTATAGTCCTACTAGTGCCAAGACATTTGCAGAGCGCATCTGCCTGCGTTGCACACTCCAACTAATTATAACTAAGCCATTATACTAGCACACACTCAGTGTACCTAGTGGCATCCTATACGTGGCTATTGGACTTTGCTATAGTCCCACTAGTGCCAAGACATTTGCAGCACGTCTGCCTGCGTTGCACACTCCAACGAATTATAACTAAGTTACATTGTCAGGGATATTTATTCTTTATTATTCTGCTGTTAATAAAGCTAGACCACCACTGCAATCTTCACCACCTCTCAATTTTTACTACCACATTTTCAGTCCACAATCTTGTCGCAATCAACATGAGTGGCAAAATGACAGATGCTGGTGGAAAGGGGAAGAGGCGTGGTGGAAAAGGCAAAAAAGGTTTTGTCAGTGGGGAAGGTGCCAAAGCTCCATTATCATCTGCTGAAGATAGACCATCTACTAGCAAAAGTAAGATGTCTACTACTTATTGTGGACAATCCGATGTGCTCCCTTTTTTACGGACACGAACAAGAGGAACAAAGGTAGATGATGGGCAAAAAAGGAAAATGCTTGAATGGATCTCAAGTGGTCCAACAAGTGCCCTCTCAGCCACTTCAAGTACCGCATCCAAAAAACACCATTCCTCTGAGTTGTCATCCCAATCACACTTGATTTCTCCCAGCTCTGAAGTCTCCATCAGCCCTGCACAGTATGGTGGAACTGAGATGGCTGAGTCTGCAGAGCTGTTCAGTCACACTATAGCCTGGGAATCAGAGGTCTGCTCCCAAGCTACAGTGAGTACAGAACAGGAAATGGTCTGCAGTGATGCCCAGAACCTTTGTGACTCAGATTCAGGCCGTGAGGACCAAGTTTCTGAGCATAATGTTGACCCTTTGTCACAAACTGTAACACCTGTGGTTATAGACAATGAGGAACATACTGATGAAGATGAGACGCAGATACCCGATTGGGATGACAACTTAAATATTCGGTCAGGGCAAGAAGAGGCTCGGTCTGAGGGGGAGGGGAGTGTGAACACAACAATTGATGATGACGTTCTAGATCCCACCTACTGTCAACCCCCAGTCAGGCACTCGAGGAGGTCAACAGAGGCGGTGGAGGAGGATGCAACCGACGACGAAGTTACCTTGCGCCTTCCTGGACAGAGTCGGAGCACTGGTAGCACGTCTACAACTGCATCCTCAGCCACCACTCTGCCTATGAGCATTATTCGGGGTGGATCAACAGGTCGCATGGCCTCTAAGCCTTGCCTAGCCTGGGCCTTTTTTCACATCGAAAAAGATCGCCCAACTCATGTGATATGTAACATTTGTCATGATTCTGTTAGTAGAGGTCAAAACCTCAGCAGTTTGACAACTTCTTCCATGAATCGTCACATGAATAAATATCATAAGTCCCGGTGGGAAGCTCACCGTGCTGCAATGCCGGCTAGCGGAGCGAACCATCCACCGCCCGCCCCTTCCAGTGCATCCGCGCGCTCTTCATCTTCTAGGACTGTGGGGACAGCTGTCACACCTGTTTTTCCACGCAAAACTTCCACCACTGTAACCGCAACAGGCAGTTTGCTTGTAAGGTCGTCAGTTGGTTTGGAAGGGGAAACAAGTGAGTGTGTACAGCTCTCTCAGACATCGATAGCACCAACGTTGGATGAAGGCAACATCATGTCTCCGCCTCCACTTTCCTCACAAACCTGCATTTTTCCAGGGACACCCTACTCAACACCGTCTACACACAGCAGCCAGATCTCTGTCCCTCAGATGTGGTCAAATAAAAGGCCACTTCCTCCGACCCATGACAAAGCTAAGAGGTTGACTCTATCCCTCTGTAAGCTGTTGGCTACCGAAATGCTGCCTTTCCGCCTAGTGGACACACAGGATTTTAGAGACCTTATGACTGTCGCTGTGCCCCAGTACCAGATGCCTAGTCGCCACTACTTCTCTAAGAAAGGTGTGCCCGCGCTACACCAGCATGTCGCACACAACATCACCGCTTCCTTGAGAAACTCTGTGTGTGAACGGGTGCATTTCACCACCGATACTTGGACCAGTAAGCATGGACAGGGACGTTACATGTCGCTGACTGGGCACTGGGTAACTATGGTGATAGATGGTGAAGGGTCTGCTGCACAAGTCTTGCCGTCCCCACGACTTGTGTGTCAATCCTCTGTCTGTCCAAGTTCCGCCACAGCTTCTGCATCCTCCACCTCATCTGGGTCCTCCACCCCCGCCCCAAGCCTGCCTGGTCAGGCCACCAGCGTTCTCACTGCGCAGAAGGAATCACGCACGCCTCATTACTATGCTGGCAGCCGAGCGCAACGGCATCAGGCGGTCTTTAGCTTGACATGTCTTGGTAATAAGAGTCACACAGCTGAGGAGTTGTGGTCAGCTCTGCGGTCCGAGTTTAATAAATGGTTGTCTCCACTCAACCTGCAGCCTGGTAAGGCCGTGTGCGACAATGCTGCAAACCTGGGTGCGGCCCTTCGCCTGGGCAAGGTGACACACGTACCTTGTATGGCTCACGTGTTGAACCTTGTCGTGCAGCAATTTTTAACACACTATCCCGGCCTAGATGGCCTTCTGAACAGGGCACGAAAACTGTCTGCTCACTTCCGGCGTTCAAGCGCCGCAGCTGAGCGACTTGCATCGCTACAGAAGTCTTTCGGCCTGCCGGTTCATCGCCTGAAATGCGATGTGGCGACACGCTGGAATTCAACTCTCCACATGTTACAGCGACTGTGGCAGCACCGCAGAGCCCTGGTGCAATACGTCATGACGTATAGCCTGGGCCAACGAGATGCAGAGGTGGGGCAGATCACCCTGATGGAGTGGTCTCAGATCAAGGACCTATGCACCCTTCTGCACAGTTTCGACATGGCGACGAATATGTTTAGCTCTGACAATGCCATTATCAGCATGACGATTCCAGTCATTTACATGCTGGAGCACACGCTAAACACTATTCGGAGTCAGGGGGTGGGACAACATGAAGGGGAGGAACTACAGGAGGATTCATATGTGCAAGGGACAACAACATCACCAAGGTCCAGACGTTCATCATCACCAACGCAGCAGGCATGGGACCATGGGGAACAGGGATCGACAAGGGCGCATAGTAGCAGGCGAAATGTTGAGCAAGGTGCAGGAGAACATGAAGAAATGGAGGACGAACTGTCCATGGACATGGAAGACTCAGCGGATGAGGGAGACCTTGGTCAAATTTCAGTTGAAAGAGGTTGGGGGGAGATGTCAGAGGAAGAAAGAACGGGTAGCACCTCTATGCCACAAACACAGCGTGGACTTGGTCCGCATGGCTGCGCAAGACACATGAGTGCCTTTTTGTTGCACTACCTCCAACATGACAGTCGTATTGTCAAAATTAGAAGTGATGATGACTACTGGATTGCCACACTATTAGATCCCCGGTACAAGTCCAAATTTTGTGACATAATTCCAGCCATAGAAAGGGACGCACGTATGCAGGAGTATCAGCAGAAGCTGTTACTCGATCTTAGCTCGGCTTTTCCACCAAACAACCGTGCAGGTGCAGGGAGGGAATCTCCCAGTTGTAACTTGACAAACATGGGACGGTCTCGTCATCTTCACCAGTCTACCCGTACCAGTAGGACCGTATCTGGTGCCGGTAACAGCAATTTTATGGAATCTTTTCATAATTTTTTTAGACCCTCTTTTGCAAGGCCACCAGAGACAACAAGTCTGACACATACTCAACGGCTGGAGAGGATGATACAGGAGTATCTCCAAATGAACATCGATGCCATGACTGTGCAACTGGAGCCTTGCTCCTTTTGGGCTTCAAACATAGAAAAATGGCCAGAGCTCTCCAGTTACGCCTTGGAGATGTTGTCGTGTCCAGCTGCCAGCGTTGTCTCTGAACGTGTATTCAGTGCTGCTGGGTGTGTGCTGACAGATAAGCGCACGCGTCTGTCCAGTGACAATGTGGACAGACTGACGTTCATCAAAATGAACAAGTCATGGATCCAGAAGGAATTTACTACCCCTGTGTCATCCTGGGGAGAGTAAATGCTTGTGGATTTGGAATGTGCTTGATGCAAATCAAAACATCCTGTTTGCAACTAGGGCCCAAGTGCTGCCACTGATGGGGTGGGTGTCTGTGTGGCCCAATTTTTGGAAAAAAAGGGAGACTCCGCTTGGAGTAACCCTTGCTTGATGTGTTTTTAAAAGAAGCCAAGATGAACAGAGCTGGGATCAGGAAAGACTTTGCTACCTACCCCGGTGTCATCCTGGGGACGGATAAGAATGGCGTATTTTTGAATGTGCTTGATGCAAATCAAAACATCCTGTTTGCAACTAGGGCCCAAGTGCTGCCACTGATGGGGTGGGTGTCTGTGTGGCCCAATTTTTGGAAAAAAAGGGAGACTCCGCTTGGAGTAACCCTTGCTTGATGTGTTTTTAAAAGAAGCCAAGATGAACAGAGCTGGGATCAGCAAAGACTTTGCTACCTACCCCGGTGTCATCCTGGGGACGGATAAGAATGGCGTATTTTTGAATGTGCTTGATGCAAATCAAAACATCCTGTTTGCAACTAGGGCCCAAGTGCTGCCACTGATGGGGTGGGTGTCTGTGTGGCCCAATTTTTGGAAAAAAGGGAGACTCCGCTTGGAGTAACCCTTGCTTACATTGTTTTTAAAAGAAGCCAAGATGAACAAGTCATGGGTCAGCAAAGACTTTGCTACCTACCCCGGTGTCATCCTGGGGACGGATAAGAATGGCGTATTTTTGAATGTGCTTGATGCAAATCAAAACATCCTGTTTGCAACTAGGGCCCAAGTGCTGCCACTGATGGGGTGGGTGTCTGTGTGGCCCAATTTTTGGAAAAAAAGGGAGACTCCGCTTGGAGTAACCCTTGCTTGATGTGTTTTTAAAAGAAGCCAAGATGAACAGAGCTGGGATCAGCAAAGACTTTGCTACCTACCCCGGTGTCATCCTGGGGACGGATAAGAATGGCGTATTTTTGAATGTGCTTGATGCAAATCAAAACATCCTGTTTGCAACTAGGGCCCAAGTGCTGCCACTGATGGGGTGGGTGTCTGTGTGGCCCAATTTTTGGAAAAAAGGGAGACTCCGCTTGGAGTAACCCTTGCTTGATGTGTTTTTAAAAGAAGCCAAGATGAACAGAGCTGGGATCAGCAAAGACTTTGCTACCTACCCCGGTGTCATCCTGGGGACGGATAAGAATGGCGTATTTTTGAATGTGCTTGATGCAAATCAAAACATCCTGTTTGCAACTAGGGCCCAAGTGCTGCCACTGATGGGGTGGGTGTCTGTGTGGCCCAATTTTTGGAAAAAAAGGGAGACTCCGCTTGGAGTAACCGTTGCTTGATGTGTTTTTAAAAGAAGCCAAGATGAACAGAGCTGGGATCAGGAAAGACTTTGCTACCTACCCCGGTGTCATCCTGGGGACGGATAAGAATGGCGTATTTTTGAATGTGCTTGATGCAAATCAAAACATCCTGTTTGCAACTAGGGCCCAAGTGCTGCCACTGATGGGGTGGGTGTCTGTGTGGCCCAATTTTTGGAAAAAAGGGAGACTCCGCTTGGAGTAACCCTTGCTTACATTGTTTTTAAAAGAAGCCAAGATGAACAAGTCATGGGTCAGCAAAGACTTTGCTACCTACCCCGGTGTCATCCTGGGGATGGATAAGAATGGCGTATTTTTGAATGTGCTTGATGCAAATGTAGCTGTGAAGTGTACAACTGGGGCACAACTGCTGCCACTGAAGGGGTGGGTGTGTGTGGGGCCCAATTTTTGGAAAAAATGGAGACTCCGCTTGGAGTCACCTTGCGGTGTTTTACATGATTTTAGAAGGGCGTGCCATGCCTATATCTGTGTGTCCTCCTCTTTTTCCTTGTCCAGCTGTTTTGTTTTCGCATGAGTATATGTCCTTGTCACTTTCCAATGTGTTTGAGTTGTTTGTCACCTTTAGGACACCTTTGAGGGTGTTTTCTAGGTGTTTTTCTGTGTTTGTGATTGCCTGCCATTGTTTCCTATGCAGTTCGAGTTCGGTTCGTCGAACGTTCGACGAACCGAACTCGAACGGGAGGTCCGTTCGGCGAACCAACCTCGAGCCGAACCGCGACCGGTTCGCTCATCTCTAATCGCCAGTGCTAAACATCTTCGTCGACATTTGTAAACTGTGTAGCAGGGTGCATAGGTCCTTGATCTGACACCACTCCAGCAGCGTGATCTGCACCACCTCTGGATCAAGTTATCCCAGGGTATATGTCATAACGTATTGCAGCAGGGTTCGGCGGTGCTGCCACAAACGCTGCAACCTGTGCAGATTCCAATTCCTGCGTGTGGGCACATCGCATTTCAGGCGTTTAACCACCAGACCTAAAGACTTCTGTAGCGACGAAAGTTGTTGAGCTGCTGTGTGCGCACGATGGAAGTGAGCACATAGCGAGCGTGCCCACTGCACAAGGCCATGTAGGCCGGGATGGTGTTTTAAAAATTGCTGGAGAATTAGGTTCAACACGTGAGCCATACAAGGCACGTGTGTCACATTGCCCTGACGATGGCCCGCAGCCAGGTTTGCATCATTGCCGCACACGGCTGTTAAGTCACCAACGGAGTCCGCTCCGTCAATTTGTACTCCGGTCGCCAGGTGACAACGTGTTCCTTTCGTGCATAGTGCTGATGATGGGAGAGGAGTCGATGCCAGCGGCGCAGGTGGACGCAGGTTATGCTCACCCACTGGGCTGCATTACCTTGACAGATGCAGAATCTCTGGCTGAATGTAGCTGGTGGGTATCTCACAGATGAAATACCATCATTCAGCTACAACCAATGGGAAGACACCACACCCTTTTTTATGCCCATCCTGTCTTTTGACCACTGCCAGACATAGCTATGAACCTCTGGTTAATTTTACCACCAGTTCTGTTTTATGATTTTGTGTGCTTGTTACCTGACTACTTTTCCTGCTTGCAGTTTATGTACCTTGTTGGCCGATCCGCATTTCACCTCTGCTTGTCTTCTGATTAAGTCCTGCCCGTCCCATTCTGTTCCTCTTCCTCAATTAATGTTTTGACCCTGCCTGACTACTATTCTCTGGAACTGCAGCCTTCCACAGGTATTAATCACCTTGGGCCCTGTGCAATTCCTAATCCCTGTATAGGGGTTAAAGGGTTTCAGGGTTCTAGGGGTCCTGCTTGGTGAGTGGCTTCCCTCTAGCCTATCATTAACAGCCCATCTGAGTGTGTGGATCAAGGAAGGCGTTACACCGTGCTCTCTGCAGAAGGCCATGTGGTCCAGGATAGTGCTTTAAAAATTGCTGGACAACCAGGTTCAACACGTGAACCACACAAGCCATGTGTGTCACATTGTCACAGCGAAGGGGCCGCACCCATGTTTGCATCATTGTCGCACCCGGCCTTCCCTGGCTGCTGGTTGAGTGGAGACAACCATTGATGAAACTCGGTATCCAGAGCTAACCGTCCACAACTTCTCAGCGGTGTGACTCACATTTCCCATACATTTCAAAGTAAAACTTTGACCGCCTGATGGCATTGAGCTCTGCTGCCAGCATAGTAAGGAGGTGTGTGGTAGTCCTTGTGCGCAGTTACAAGGAAGGGTGGCCTGACCACACAGGGTTTGCGCCAAGGTGGAGGACCCACACGAGGTTGAAGAGGCAGAAGCAGTCTATTAACTTCTACATACAGAAGAAGGATTGAAACAACTCGTTGGGGACGGCAAGACTTGGACAGCAGACCCTTCTCCATCTCTCACCCTAGTTTGCCAGTGCCCAGTCAGTGACATGTAATGACCCTGTCTATGCTTACTGGTCCAAGTATCTGTGTTGAAATGCACCCTGTCACACACAGAGTTTCTCAAGGAAGTGGTGATGTTGTGTGCGACATGCTGGTGTAGCGCAGGCATGCTTTTCTTGGAGAAGCAGTGGTGATTGGGCATCTTGTACTGGATCACAGCGACAGACATAAGGTCTCTAAAATCCTGTGTGTCCACTAGAGATGAGCGAACCGGTCCCGGTTCGGCTCGAGGTCGGTTCACCGAACGGAGGTCCCGTTCGAGTTCGGTTCGTCGAACGTTCGACGAACCGAACTCAAACTGCATAGGAAACAATGGCAGGCAATCACAAACACATAAAAACACCTAGAAAACACCCTCAAAGGTGTCCAAAAGGTGACAAACAACTCACAACACAACACAAACACATGGGAAAGTGACAAGGACATATACTCATGCGAAAACAAAACAGCTGGACAAGGAAAAAGAGGAGGACACACAGATATAGGCATGGCACGCCCTTCTAAAGTCATGTAAAACACCGCAAGGTGGACTCCAAGCAGAGTCTCCCTTTTTTCCAAAAATTGGGCCCCACACACACCCACCCCTTCAGTGGCAGCAGTTGTGCCCCAGTTGTACACTTCACAGCTAGATTTGCATCAAGCACATTCAAAAATACGCCATTCTTATCCGTCCCCAGGATGACACCAGGGTAGGTAGCAAAGTCTTTCCTGATCCCAGCTCTGTTCATCTTGGCTTCTTTTAAAAACACAGCAAGCAAGGGATACTCCAAGTGGAGTCCCCCTTTTTTCCAAAAATTGGGCCCCACACACACCCACCCCTTCAGTGGCAGCAGTTGTGGCCCAGTTGTACACTTCACAGCTAGATTTGCATCAAGCACATTCAAAAATACGCCATTCTTATCCGTCCCCAGGATGACACCGGGGTAGGTAGCAAAGTCTTTCCTGATCCCAGCTCTGTTCATCTTGGCTTCTTTTAAAAACACATCAAGCAAGGGTTACTCCAAGCGGAGTCTCCCTTTTTTCCAAAAATTGGGCCACACAGACACCCCATCAGTGGCAGCACTTGTGCCCTAGTTGCAAACAGGATGTTTTGATTTGCATCAAGCACATTCCAAATCCACAAGCATTTACTCTCCCCAGGATGACACAGGGGTAGTAAATACCTTCTGGATCCATGACTTGTTCATTTTGATGAACGTCAGTCTGTCCACATTGTCACTGGACAGACGCGTGCGCTTATCTGTCAGCACACACCCAGCAGCACTGAAGACACGTTCAGAGACAACGCTGGCAGCTGGACACGACAAAATCTCCAAGGCGTAACTGGATAGCTCTGGCCATTTTTCTAGATTTGAAGCCCAAAAGGAGCAAGGCTCCATTTGCAAAGTCATGGCATCGATGTTCATTTGGAGATACTCCTGTATCATCCTCTCCAGCCGTTGACTATGTGTCAGACTTGTTGTTTCTGGTGGCCTTGGAAAGGAGGGTCTAAAAAAATTATGAAAAGATTCCATAAAATTGCTGTTACCAGCACCAGATACGGTCCTACTGGTACGGGTAGACTGTTGAAGATGACGAGACCGTCCCATGTTTGTCAAGTTACAACTGGGAGATTCACTCCCTGCACCTGCACGGTTGTTTGGTGGAAAAGCCGAGCTAAGATCGAGTAACAGCTTCTGCTGATACTCCTGCATACGTGCGTCCCTTTCTATGGCTGGAATTATGTCACAAAATTTGGACTTGTACCGGGGATCTAATAGTGTGGCAATCCAGTAGTCATCATCACTTCTAATTTTGACAATACGACTGTCATGTTGGAGGTAGTGCAACAAAAAGGCACTCATGTGTCTTGCGCAGCCATGCGGACCAAGTCCACGCTGTGTTTGTGGCATAGAGGTGCTACCCGTTCTTTCTTCCTCTGACATCTCCCCCCAACCTTTTTCAACTGAAATTTGACCAAGGTCTCCCTCATCCGCTGAGTCTTCCATGTCCATGGACAGTTCGTCCTCCATTTCTTCATGTTCTCCTGCACCTTCCTCAACATTTCGCCTGCTACTATGCGCCCTTGTCGATCCCTGTCCCCCATGGTCCCATGCCTGCTGCGTTGGTGATGATGAACGTCTGGACCTTGGTGATGTTGTTGTCCCTTGCGCATATGAATCCTCCTGTAGTTCCTCCCCTTCATGTTGTCCCACCCCCTGACTCCGAATAGTGTTTAGCGTGTGCTCCAGCATGTAAATGACTGGAATCGTCATGCTGATAATGGCATTGTCAGCGCTAAACATATTCATCGCCATGTCAAAACTGTGCAGAAGGGTGCATAGGTCCTTGATCTGAGACCACTCCATCAGGGTGATCTGCCCCACCTCTTCATCTCGTTGGCCCAGGCTATACGTCATGACGTATTGCACCAGGGCTCTGCGGTGCTGCCACAGTCGCTGTAACATGTGGAGAGTTGAATTCCAGCGTGTCGCCACATCGCATTTCAGGCGATGAACCGGCAGGCCGAAAGACTTCTGGAGCGATGCAAGTCGCTCAGCTGCGGCGCTTGAACGGCGGAAGTGAGCAGACAGTTTTCGTGCCCTGTTCAGAAGGCCATCTAGGCCGGGATAGTGTGTTAAAAATTGCTGGACGACAAGGTTCAACACGTGAGCCATACAAGGTACATGTGTCACCTTGCCCAGGCGAAGGGCCGCACCCACGTTTGCAGCATTGTCGCACACGGCCTTACCAGGCTGCAGGTTGAGTGGAGACAACCATTTATTAAACTCGGACCGCAGAGCCGACCACAACTTCTCAGCTGTGTGACTCTTATTACCAAGACATGTCAAGCTAAAGACCGCCTGATGCCGTTGCGCTCTGCTGCCAGCATAGTAATGAGGGGTGCGTGATTCCTTCTGCGCAGTGAGAACGCTGGTGGCCTGACCAGGCAGGCTTGGGGCGGAGGTGGAGGACCCAGATGAGGTGGAGGATGCAGAAGCAGTGGCGGAACTTGGACAGACAGAGGATTGACACACAAGTCGTGGGGACGGCAAGACTTGTGCAGCAGACCCTTCACTATCTATCACCATAGTTACCCAGTTCCCAGTCAGCGACATGTAACGTCCCTGTCCATGCTTACTGGTCCAAGTATCGGTGGTGAAATGCACCCGTTCACACACAGAGTTTCTCAAGGAAGCGGTGATGTTGTGTGCGACATACTGGTGTAGCGCGGGCACACCTTTCTTAGAGGAGTAGTGGCGACTAGGCATCTGGTACTGGGGCACAGCGACAGACATAAGGTCTCTAAAATCCTGTGTGTCCACTAGGCGGAAAGGCAGCATTTCGGTAGCCAACAGCTTACAGAGGGATAGAGTCAACCTCTTAGCTTTGTCATGGGTCGCAGGAAGTGGCCTTTTATTTGACCACATCTGAGGGACAGAGATCTGGCTGCTGTGTGTAGACGGTGTTGAGTAGGGTGTCCCTGGAAAAATGCAGGTTTGTGAGGAAAGTGCAGGCGGAGACATGATGTTGCCTTCATCCAACGTTGGTGCTATCGATGTCTGAGAGAGCTGTACACACTCACTTGTTTCCCCTTCCAAACCAACTGACGACCTACCAAGCAAACTGCCTGTTGCGGTTACAGTGGTGGAAGTTGTGCGTGGAAAAACAGGTGTGACAGCTGTCCCCACAGTCCTAGAAGATGAAGAGCGCGCGGATGCACTGGAAGGGGCAGGCGGTGGATGGTTCGCTCCGCTAGGCCGCATTGCAGCACAGTGAGCTTCCCACCGGGACCTATGATATTTATTCATGTGACGATTCATGGAAGAAGTTGTCAAACTGCTGAGGTTTTGACCTCTACTAAGAGAATCATGACAAAGTTTACAGATCACATAATTTGGGCGATCTTATTCTATGTCAAAAAAGGACCAGGCTAGGCAAGGCTTAGAGGCCATGCGACCTGTTGATCCACCCCGAATAATGCTCATAGGCAGAGTGGTGGCTGAGGATGCAGTTGTAGACGTCCTACCAGTGCTCCGACTCTGTCCAGGAAGGCGCAAGGTAACTTCGTCGTCGGTTGCATCCTCCTCCACCGCCTCTGTTGACCTCCTCGAGTGTCTGACTGTGGGTTGACAGTAGGTTGGATCTAGAACTTCATCATCAATTGTTGTGTTTGCACTCCCCTCCCCCTCAGACCGAGCCTCTTCTTGCCCTGACCGAATATTTAAGTTGTCATCCCAATCGGGTATCTGCATCTCATCTTCATCAGTATGTTCCTCATTGTCTATAACCACAGGTGTTACAGTTTGTGACAAAGGGTCAACATTATGCTCAGAAACTTGGTCCTCACGGCCTGAATCAGAGTCACAAAGGTTCTGGGCATCACTGCAGACCATTTCCTGGTCTGTACTCACTGTAGCTTGGGAGCAGACCTCTGATTCCCAGGCTACAGTGTGACTGAACAGCTCTGCAGACTCAGCCATCTCAGTTCCACCATACTGTGCAGGGCTGATGGAGACTTCAGAGCTGGGAGAAAGCAAGTTTGATTGGGATGACAACTCAGAGGACTGGTGTTTGTTGGATGCGGAACTTGAAGTGGCTGAGAGGGCACTTGTTGGACCACTTGAGATCCATTCAAGCATTTTCCTTTTTTGGCCATCATCTACCTTTGTTCCTGTTGTTCATGTCCGTAAAAAAGGGAGCACATCGGATTGTCCACGGTAAGTAGTAGACATCTTACTTTTGCTGGTAGATGGTCTATCTTCAGCAGATGATAATGGAGCTTTGCCACCTTCCCCACGGACAAACCCTTTTTTTCCTTTTCCACCACGCCTCTTCCCCTTTCCACCAGCATCTGTCATTTTGCCACTCATGTTGATTGCGACAAGATTGCGCACTTAAAATGTGGTATTAAAAATTGAGAGGTGGTGTAGATTGCAGCGGTGGTCTAGCTTTATTAACAGCTGAATAATAAAGAATAATTATCCCTAACAATACAACTACGGCCCTTAAAGTGGCAGCAGTGTTTGCTAGTATAATGGCTTAGTTATAATGAGTTGGAGTGTGCAATGCAGGTAGAGGTGCTGCAAATGTCTTTTCACTAGTGGGACTATAGCAAAGTCCAATAGCCACGTATAGGATGCCACTAGGTACACTGAGTGTTTGCTAGTTTAATGGCTTAGTTATAATGAGTTGGAGTGTGCAATGCAGGCAGACGCGCTCTGCAAATGTCTTTGCACTAGTGTGACTATAGCAAAGTCCAATAGCCACGTATAGGATGCCACTAGGTACACTGAGTGTTTGCTAGTATAATGGCTTAGTTATCATGAGTTGGAGTGTGCAATGCAGGCAGACGCGCTCTGCAAATGTCTTTGCACTAGTGGGACTATAGCAAAGTCCAATAGCTACGTATAGGATGCCACTAGGTACACTGAGTGTTTGCTAGTATAATGGCTTAGTTATCATGAGTTGGAGTGTGCAATGCAGGCAGACGCGCTCTGCAAATGTCTTTGCACTAGTGGGACTATAGCAAAGTCCAATAGCCACGTATAGGATGCCACTAGGTACACTGAGTGTTTTCTAGTATAATGGCTTAGTTATGAGTTGGAGTGTGCAATGCAGGCAGACGCGCTCTGCAAATGTCTTTGCACTAGTGTGACTATAGCAAAGTCCAATAGCCACGTATAGGATGCCACTAGGTACACTGAGTGTTTGCTAGTATAATGGCTTAGTTATCATGAGTTGGAGTGTGCAATGCAGGTAGAGGTGCTGCAAATGTCTTTGCACTAGTGTGACTATAGCAAAGTCCAATAGCCACGTATAGGATGCCACTAGGTACACTGAGTGTTTGCTAGTATAATGGCTTAGTTATAATGAGTTGGAGTGTGTAATGCAGGCAGACGCGCTCTGCAAATGTCTTTGCACTAGTGTGACTATAGCAAAGTCCAATAGCCACGTATAGGATGCCACTAGGTACACTGAGTGTTTGCTAGTATAATGGCTTAGTTATGAGTTGTAGTGTGCAATGCAGGCAGACGCGCTCTGCAAATGTCTTTGCACTAGTGTGACTGTAGCAAAGTCCAATAGCCACGTATAGGATGCCACTAGGTACACTGAGTGTTTGCTAGTATAATGGCTTAGTTATCATGAGTTGGAGTGTGCAATGCAGGCAGACGCGCTCTGCAAATGTCTTTGCACTAGTGTGACTATAGCAAAGTCCAATAGCCACGTATAGGATGCCACTAGGTACACTGAGTGTTTGCTAGTATAATGGCTTAGTTATGAGTAGAGATGAGCGAACCGGTCCCGGTTCGGCTCGAGGCGGTTCGCCGAACGGGGGGTCTGGCTCGAGTTCGGCTCGTCGAACGTTCGACGAACCGAACTCGAGCCCATAGGAAACAATGGCAGGCAATCACAAACACAGTAAAACACCTAGAAAACACCCTCAAAGGTGTCCAAAAGGTGACAAACAACTCACAACACAACACAAACACATGGGAAAGTGACAAGGACATGTACTCATGCGAAAACAAAACAGCTGGACAAGGAAAAAGAGGAGGACACACAGATATAGGCATGGCACGCCCTTCTAAAGTCATGTAAAACACCGCAAGGTGACTCCAAGCGGAGTCTCCCTTTTTTCCAAAAATTGGGCCCCACACACCCACCCCTTCAGTGGCAGCAGTTGTGCCCCAGTTGTACACTTCACAGCTAGATTTGCATCAAGCACATTCAAAAATACGCCATTCTTATCCGTCCCCAGGATGACACCGGGGTAGGTAGCAAAGTCTTTCCTGATCCCAGCTCTGTTCATCTTGGCTTCTTTTAAAAACACAGCAAGCAAGGGTTACTCCAAGCGGAGTCTCCCTTTTTTCCAAAAATTGGGCCCCACACACACCCACCCCTTCAGTGGCAGCAGTTGTGCCCCAGTTGTACACTTCACAGCTAGATTTGCATCAAGCACATTCAAAAATACGCTATTCTTAGCCGTCCACAGGATGACACCGGGGTAGGTAGCAAAGTCTTTCCTGATCCCAGCTCTGTTCATCTTGGCTTCTTTTAAAAACACAGCAAGCAAGGGTTACTCCAAGCGGAGTCTCCCTTTTTTCCAAAAATTGGGCCACACAGACACCCACCCCATCAGTGGCAGCACTTGGGCCCTAGTTGCAAACAGGATGTTTTGATTTGCATCAAGCACATTCAAAAATACGCTATTCTTAGCCGTCCCCAGGATGACACTGGGGTAGGTAGCAAAGTCTTTGCTGACCCATGACTTGTTCATCTTGGCTTCTTTTAAAAACAATGTAAGCAAGGGTTACTCCAAGCGGAGTCTCCCCTTTTTTCCAAAAATTGGGCCCCACACACACCCACCCATTCAGTGGCAGCAGTTGTGCCCCAGTTGTACACTTCACAGCTAGATTTGCATCAAGCACATTCAAAAATACGCCATTCTTATCCGTCCCCAGGATGACACCGGGGTAGGTAGCAAAGTCTTTCCTGATCCCAGCTCTGTTCATCTTGGCTTCTTTTAAAAACACAGCAAGCAAGGGTTACTCCAAGCGGAGTCTCCCTTTTTTCCAAAAATTGGGCCACACAGACACCCACCACATCAGTGGCAGCACTTGGGCCCTAGTTGCAAACAGGATGTTTTGATTTGCATCAAGCACATTCAAAAATACGCTATTCTTAGCCGTCCCCAGGATGACACCGGGGTAGGTAGCAAAGTCTTTGCTGACCCATGACTTGTTCATCTTGGCTTCTTTTAAAAACAATGTAAGCAAGGGTTACTCCAAGCGGAGTCTCCCTTTTTTCCAAAAATTGGGCCACACAGACACCCACCCCATCAGTGGCAGCACTTGGGCCCTAGTTGCAAACAGGATGTTTTGATTTGCATCAAGCACATTCAAAAATACGCTATTCTTAGCCGTCCCCAGGATGACACCGGGGTAGGTAGCAAAGTCTTTCCTGATCCCAGCTCTGTTCATCTTGGCTTCTTTTAAAAACACAGCAAGCAAGGGTTACTCCAAGCGGAGTCTCCCTTTTTTCCAAAAATTGGGCCACACAGACACCCACCCCATCAGTGGCAGCACTTGGGCCCTAGTTGCAAACAGGATGTTTTGATTTGCATCAAGCACATTCAAAAATACGCTATTCTTAGCCGTCCCCAGGATGACACCGGGGTAGGTAGCAAAGTCTTTCCTGATCCCAGCTCTGTTCATCTTGGCTTCTTTTAAAAACACAGCAAGCAAGGGTTACTCCAAGCGGAGTCTCCCTTTTTTCCAAAAATTGGGCCACACAGACACCCACCCCATCAGTGGCAGCACTTGGGCCCTAGTTGCAAACAGGATGTTTTGATTTGCATCAAGCACATTCAAAAATACGCTATTCTTAGCCGTCCCCAGGATGACACCGGGGTAGGTAGCAAAGTCTTTCCTGATCCCAGCTCTGTTCATCTTGGCTTCTTTTAAAAACACAGCAAGCAAGGGTTACTCCAAGCGGAGTCTCCCTTTTTTCCAAAAATTGGGCCACACAGACACCCACCCCATCAGTGGCAGCACTTGGGCCCTAGTTGCAAACAGGATGTTTTGATTTGCATCAAGCACATTCAAAAATACGCTATTCTTAGCCGTCCACAGGATGACACCGGGGTAGGTAGCAAAGTCTTTCCTGATCCCAGCTCTGTTCATCTTGGCTTCTTTTAAAAACACAGCAAGCAAGGGTTACTCCAAGCGGAGTCTCCCTTTTTTCCAAAAATTGGGCCACACAGACACCCACCCCATCAGTGGCAGCACTTGGGCCCTAGTTGCAAACAGGATGTTTTGATTTGCATCAAGCACATTCAAAAATACGCTATTCTTAGCCGTCCCCAGGATGACACCGGGGTAGGTAGCAAAGTCTTTCCTGATCCCAGCTCTGTTCATCTTGGCTTCTTTTAAAAACACAGCAAGCAAGGGTTACTCCAAGCGGAGTCTCCCTTTTTTCCAAAAATTGGGCCACACAGACACCCACCCCATCAGTGGCAGCACTTGGGCCCTAGTTGCAAACAGGATGTTTTGATTTGCATCAAGCACATTCAAAAATACGCTATTCTTAGCCGTCCCCAGGATGACACCGGGGTAGGTAGCAAAGTCTTTCCTGATCCCAGCTCTGTTCATCTTGGCTTCTTTTAAAAACACAGCAAGCAAGGGTTACTCCAAGCGGAGTCTCCCTTTTTTCCAAAAATTGGGCCACACAGACACCCACCCCATCAGTGGCAGCACTTGGGCCCTAGTTGCAAACAGGATGTTTTGATTTGCATCAAGCACATTCAAAAATACGCTATTCTTAGCCGTCCCCAGGATGACACTGGGGTAGGTAGCAAAGTCTTTGCTGACCCATGACTTGTTCATCTTGGCTTCTTTTAAAAACAATGTAAGCAAGGGTTACTCCAAGCGGAGTCTCCCCTTTTTTCCAAAAATTGGGCCCCACACACACCCACCCATTCAGTGGCAGCAGTTGTGCCCCAGTTGTACACTTCACAGCTAGATTTGCATCAAGCACATTCAAAAATACGCCATTCTTATCCGTCCCCAGGATGACACCGGGGTAGGTAGCAAAGTCTTTCCTGATCCCAGCTCTGTTCATCTTGGCTTCTTTTAAAAACACAGCAAGCAAGGGTTACTCCAAGCGGAGTCTCCCTTTTTTCCAAAAATTGGGCCACACAGACACCCACCACATCAGTGGCAGCACTTGGGCCCTAGTTGCAAACAGGATGTTTTGATTTGCATCAAGCACATTCAAAAATACGCTATTCTTAGCCGTCCCCAGGATGACACCGGGGTAGGTAGCAAAGTCTTTGCTGACCCATGACTTGTTCATCTTGGCTTCTTTTAAAAACAATGTAAGCAAGGGTTACTCCAAGCGGAGTCTCCCTTTTTTCCAAAAATTGGGCCACACAGACACCCACCCCATCAGTGGCAGCACTTGGGCCCTAGTTGCAAACAGGATGTTTTGATTTGCATCAAGCACATTCAAAAATACGCTATTCTTAGCCGTCCCCAGGATGACACCGGGGTAGGTAGCAAAGTCTTTCCTGATCCCAGCTCTGTTCATCTTGGCTTCTTTTAAAAACACAGCAAGCAAGGGTTACTCCAAGCGGAGTCTCCCTTTTTTCCAAAAATTGGGCCACACAGACACCCACCCCATCAGTGGCAGCACTTGGGCCCTAGTTGCAAACAGGATGTTTTGATTTGCATCAAGCACATTCAAAAATACGCTATTCTTAGCCGTCCCCAGGATGACACCGGGGTAGGTAGCAAAGTCTTTCCTGATCCCAGCTCTGTTCATCTTGGCTTCTTTTAAAAACACAGCAAGCAAGGGTTACTCCAAGCGGAGTCTCCCTTTTTTCCAAAAATTGGGCCACACAGACACCCACCCCATCAGTGGCAGCACTTGGGCCCTAGTTGCAAACAGGATGTTTTGATTTGCATCAAGCACATTCAAAAATACGCTATTCTTAGCCGTCCCCAGGATGACACCGGGGTAGGTAGCAAAGTCTTTCCTGATCCCAGCTCTGTTCATCTTGGCTTCTTTTAAAAACACAGCAAGCAAGGGTTACTCCAAGCGGAGTCTCCCTTTTTTCCAAAAATTGGGCCACACAGACACCCACCCCATCAGTGGCAGCACTTGGGCCCTAGTTGCAAACAGGATGTTTTGATTTGCATCAAGCACATTCAAAAATACGCTATTCTTAGCCGTCCCCAGGATGACACCGGGGTAGGTAGCAAAGTCTTTCCTGATCCCAGCTCTGTTCATCTTGGCTTCTTTTAAAAACACAGCAAGCAAGGGTTACTCCAAGCGGAGTCTCCCTTTTTTCCAAAAATTGGGCCACACAGACACCCACCCCATCAGTGGCAGCACTTGGGCCCTAGTTGCAAACAGGATGTTTTGATTTGCATCAAGCACATTCAAAAATACGCTATTCTTAGCCGTCCCCAGGATGACACCGGGGTAGGTAGCAAAGTCTTTCCTGATCCCAGCTCTGTTCATCTTGGCTTCTTTTAAAAACACAGCAAGCAAGGGTTACTCCAAGCGGAGTCTCCCTTTTTTCCAAAAATTGGGCCACACAGACACCCACCCCATCAGTGGCAGCACTTGGGCCCTAGTTGCAAACAGGATGTTTTGATTTGCATCAAGCACATTCAAAAATACGCTATTCTTAGCCGTCCCCAGGATGACACCGGGGTAGGTAGCAAAGTCTTTCCTGATCCCAGCTCTGTTCATCTTGGCTTCTTTTAAAAACACAGCAAGCAAGGGTTACTCCAAGCGGAGTCTCCCTTTTTTCCAAAAATTGGGCCACACAGACACCCACCCCATCAGTGGCAGCACTTGGGCCCTAGTTGCAAACAGGATGTTTTGATTTGCATCAAGCACATTCAAAAATACGCTATTCTTAGCCGTCCCCAGGATGACACCGGGGTAGGTAGCAAAGTCTTTCCTGATCCCAGCTCTGTTCATCTTGGCTTCTTTTAAAAACACAGCAAGCAAGGGTTACTCCAAGCGGAGTCTCCCTTTTTTCCAAAAATTGGGCCACACAGACACCCACCCCATCAGTGGCAGCACTTGGGCCCTAGTTGCAAACAGGATGTTTTGATTTGCATCAAGCACATTCAAAAATACGCTATTCTTAGCCGTCCCCAGGATGACACCGGGGTAGGTAGCAAAGTCTTTCCTGATCCCAGCTCTGTTCATCTTGGCTTCTTTTAAAAACACAGCAAGCAAGGGTTACTCCAAGCGGAGTCTCCCTTTTTTCCAAAAATTGGGCCACACAGACACCCACCCCATCAGTGGCAGCACTTGGGCCCTAGTTGCAAACAGGATGTTTTGATTTGCATCAAGCACATTCAAAAATACGCTATTCTTAGCCGTCCCCAGGATGACACCGGGGTAGGTAGCAAAGTCTTTCCTGATCCCAGCTCTGTTCATCTTGGCTTCTTTTAAAAACACAGCAAGCAAGGGTTACTCCAAGCGGAGTCTCCCTTTTTTCCAAAAATTGGGCCACACAGACACCCACCCCATCAGTGGCAGCACTTGGGCCCTAGTTGCAAACAGGATGTTTTGATTTGCATCAAGCACATTCAAAAATACGCTATTCTTAGCCGTCCCCAGGATGACACCGGGGTAGGTAGCAAAGTCTTTCCTGATCCCAGCTCTGTTCATCTTGGCTTCTTTTAAAAACACAGCAAGCAAGGGTTACTCCAAGCGGAGTCTCCCTTTTTTCCAAAAATTGGGCCACACAGACACCCACCCCATCAGTGGCAGCACTTGGGCCCTAGTTGCAAACAGGATGTTTTGATTTGCATCAAGCACATTCAAAAATACGCTATTCTTAGCCGTCCCCAGGATGACACCGGGGTAGGTAGCAAAGTCTTTCCTGATCCCAGCTCTGTTCATCTTGGCTTCTTTTAAAAACACAGCAAGCAAGGGTTACTCCAAGCGGAGTCTCCCTTTTTTCCAAAAATTGGGCCACACAGACACCCACCCCATCAGTGGCAGCACTTGGGCCCTAGTTGCAAACAGGATGTTTTGATTTGCATCAAGCACATTCAAAAATACGCTATTCTTAGCCGTCCCCAGGATGACACCGGGGTAGGTAGCAAAGTCTTTCCTGATCCCAGCTCTGTTCATCTTGGCTTCTTTTAAAAACACAGCAAGCAAGGGTTACTCCAAGCGGAGTCTCCCTTTTTTCCAAAAATTGGGCCACACAGACACCCACCCCATCAGTGGCAGCACTTGGGCCCTAGTTGCAAACAGGATGTTTTGATTTGCATCAAGCACATTCAAAAATACGCTATTCTTAGCCGTCCCCAGGATGACACCGGGGTAGGTAGCAAAGTCTTTCCTGATCCCAGCTCTGTTCATCTTGGCTTCTTTTAAAAACACAGCAAGCAAGGGTTACTCCAAGCGGAGTCTCCCTTTTTTCCAAAAATTGGGCCACACAGACACCCACCCCATCAGTGGCAGCACTTGGGCCCTAGTTGCAAACAGGATGTTTTGATTTGCATCAAGCACATTCCAAATCCACAAGCATTTACTCTCCCCAGGATGACACAGGGGTAGTAAATTCCTTCTGGATCCATGACTTGTTCATTTTGATGAACGTCAGTCTGTCCACATTGTCACTGGACAGACGCGTGCGCTTATCTGTCAGCACACACCCAGCAGCACTGAATACACGTTCAGAGACAACGCTGGCAGCTGGACACGACAAAATCTCCAAGGCGTAAGTTGCGAGCTCTGGCCATTTTTGTAGGTTTGAAGCCCAAAAGGAGCAAGGCTCCAGTTGCACAGTCATGGCATCGATGTTCATTTGGAGATACTCCTGTATCATCCTCTCCAGCCGTTGACTATGTGTCAGACTTGTTGTCTCTGGTGGCCTTGCAAAAGAGGGTCTAAAAAAATTATGAAAAGATTCCATAAAATTGCTGTTACCGGCACCAGAAAAGGTCCTACTGGTACGGGTAGACTGTTGAAGATGACGAGACCGTCCCATGTTTGTCAAGTTACAACTGGGAGATTCACTCCCTGCACCTGCACGGTTGTTTGGTGGAAAAGCCGAGCTAAGATCTAGTAACAGCTTCTGCTGATACTCCTGCATACGTGCGTCCCTTTCTATGGCTGGAATTATGTCACAAAATTTGGACTTGTACCGGGGATCTAATAGTGTGGCAATCCAGTAGTCATCATCACTTCTAATTTTGACAATACGACTGTCATGTTGGAGGTAGTGCAACAAAAAGGCACTCATGTGTCTTGCGCAGCCATGCGGACCAAGTCCATGCTGTGTTTGTGGCATAGAGGTGCTACCCGTTCTTTCTTCCTCTGACATCTGACCCCAACCTCTTTCAACTGAAATTTGACCAAGGTCTCCCTCATCCGCTGAGCCTTCCATGTCCATGGACAGTTCGTCCTCCATTTCTTCATGTTCTCCTGCACCTTGCTCAACATTTCGCCTGCTACTATGCGCCCTTGTCGATCCCTGTCCCCCATGGTCCCATGCCTGCTGCGTTGGTGATGATGAACGTCTGGACCTTCGTGATGTTGTTGTCCCTTGCGCATATGAATCCTCCTGTAGTTCCTCCCCTTCATGTTGTCCCACCCCCTGACTCCGAATAGTGTTTAGCGTGTGCTCCAGCATGTAAATGACTGGAATCGTCATGCTGATAATGGCATTGTCAGAGCTAAACATATTCGTCGCCATGTCGAAACTGTGCAGAAGGGTGCATAGGTCCTTGATCTGAGACCACTCCATCAGGGTGATCTGCCCCACCTCTGCATCTCGTTGGCCCAGGCTATACGTCATGACGTATTGCACCAGGGCTCTGCGGTGCTGCCACAGTCGCTGTAACATGTGGAGAGTTGAATTCCAGCGTGTCGCCACATCGCATTTCAGGCGATGAACCGGCAGGCCGAAAGACTTCTGGAGCGATGCAAGTCGCTCTGCTGCGGCGCTTGAACGGCGGAAGTGAGCTGACAGTTTTCGTGCCCTGTTCAGAAGGCCATCTAGGCCGGGATAGTGTGTTAAAAATTGCTGCACGACAAGGTTCAACACGTGAGCCATACAAGGTACGTGTGTCACCTTGCCCAGGCGAAGTGCCGCACCCAGGTTTGCAGCATTGTCGCACACGGCCTTACCAGGCTGCAGTTTGAGTGGAGACAACCATTTATTAAACTCGGACCGCAAAGCTGACCACAACTCCTCAGCTGTGTGACTCTTATTACCAAGACATGTCAAGCTAAAGACCGCCTGATGCCGTTGCGCTCTGCTGCCAGCATAGTAATGAGGGGTGCGTGATTCCTTCTGCGCAGTGAGAACGCTGGTGGCCTGACCAGGCAGGCTTGGGGCGGAGGTGGAGGACCCAGATGAGGTGGAGGATGCAGAAGCAGTGGCGGAACTTGGACAGACAGAGGATTGACACACAAGTCGTGGGGACGGCAAGACTTGTGCAGCAGACCCTTCACCATCTATCACCATAGTTACCCAGTGCCCAGTCAGCGACATGTAACGTCCCTGTCCATGCTTACTGGTCCAAGTATCGGTGGTGAAATGCACCCGTTCACACACAGAGTTTCTCAAGGAAGCGGTGATGTTGTGTGCGACATGCTGGTGTAGCGCGGGCACACCTTTCTTAGAGAAGTAGTGGCGACTAGGCATCTGGTACTGGGGCACAGCGACAGACATAAGGTCTCTAAAATCCTGTGTGTCCACTAGGCGGAAAGGCAGCATTTCGGTAGCCAACAGCTTACAGAGGGATAGAGTCAACCTCTTAGCTTTGTCATGGGTCGGAGGAAGTGGCCTTTTATTTGACCACATCTGAGGGACAGAGATCTGGCTGCTGTGTGTAGACGGTGTTGAGTAGGGTGTCCCTGGAAAAATGCAGGTTTGTGAGGAAAGTGCAGGCGGAGACATGATGTTGCCTTCATCCAACGTTGGTGCTATCGATGTCTGAGAGAGCTGTACACACTCACTTGTTTCCCCTTCCAAACCAACTGACGACCTTACAAGCAAACTGCCTGTTGCGGTTACAGTGGTGGAAGTTTTGCGTGGAAAAACAGGTGTGGCAGCTGTCCCCACAGTCCTAGAAGATGAAGAGCGCGCGGATGCAGTGGAAGGGGCGGGCGGTGGATGGTTCGCTCCGCTAGGCCGCATTGCAGCACGGTGAGCTTCCCACCGGGACTTATGATATTTATTCATGTGACGATTCATGGAAGAAGTTGTCAAACTGCTGAGCTTTTGACCTCTACTAAGAGAATCATGACAAATGTTACATATCACATGAGTTGGGCGATCTTTTTCGATGTGAAAAAAGGACCAGGCTAGGCAAGGCTTAGAGGCCATGCGACCTGTTGATCCACCCCGAATAATGCTCATAGGCAGAGTGGTGGCTGAGGATGCAGTTGTAGACGTGCTACCAGTGCTCCGACTCTGTCCAGGAAGGCGCAAGGTAACTTCGTCGTCGGTTGCATCCTCCTCCACCGCCTCTGTTGACCTCCTCGAGTGCCTGACTGGGGGTTGACAGTAGGTGGGATCTAGAACGTCATCATCAATTGTTGTGTTTGCACTCCCCTCCCCCTCAGACCGAGCCTCTTCTTGCCCTGACGGAATATTTAAGTTGTCATCCCAATCGGGTATCTGCGTCTCATCTTCATCAGTATGTTCCTCATTGTCTATAACCACAGGTGTTACAGTTTGTGACAAAGGGTCAACATTATGCTCAGAAACTTGGTCCTCACGGCCTGAATCTGAGTCACAAAGGTTCTGGGCATCACTGCAGACCATTTCCTGTTCTGTACTCACTGTAGCTTGGGAGCAGACCTCTGATTCCCAGGCTATAGTGTGACTGAACAGCTCTGCAGACTCAGCCATCTCAGTTCCACCATACTGTGCAGGGCTGATGGAGACTTCAGAGCTGGGAGAAATCAAGTGTGATTGGGATGACAACTCAGAGGACTGGTGTTTTTTGGATGCGGTACTTGAAGTGGCTGAGAGGGCACTTGTTGGACCACTTGAGATCCATTCAAGCATTTTCCTTTTTTGCCCATCATCTACCTTTCTTCCTGTTGTTCGTGTCCGTAAAAAAGGGAGCACATCGGATTGTCCACGGTAAGTAGTAGACATCTTACTTTTGCTGGTAGATGGTCTATCTTCAGCAGATGATAATGGAGCTTTGCCACCTTCCCCACGGACAAAACCTTTTTTGCCTTTTCCACCACGCCTCTTCCCCTTTCCACCAGCATCTGTCATTTTGCCACTCATGTTGATTGCGACAAGATTGTGGACTGAAAATGTGGTAGTAAAAATTGAGAGGTGGTGAAGATTGCAGTGGTGGTCTAGCTTTATTAACAGCAGAATATTAAAGAATAAATATCCCTGACAATGCAACTTAGTTATAATTAGTTGGAGTGTGCAACGCAGGCAGACGTGCTGCAAATGTCTTTGCACTAGTGGGACTATAGCAAAGTCCAATAGCCACGTATAGGATGCCACTAGGTACACTGAGTGTTTGCTAGTATAATGGCTTGGTTAGAATGAGTTGTAGTGTGCAACGCAGGCAGACGCGCTCTGCAAATGTCTTTGCACTAGTGGGACTATAGCAAAGTCCAATAGCCACGTATAGGATGCCACTAGGTACACTGAGTGTTTGCTAGTATAATGGCTTGGTTAGAATGAGTTGTAGTGTGCAACGCAGGCAGACGCGCTCTGCAAATGTCTTTGCACTAGTGGGACTATAGCAAAGTCCAATAGCCACGTATAGGATGCCACTAGGTACACTGAGTGTTTGCTAGTATAATGGCTTGGTTAGAATGAGTTGTAGTGTGCAACGCAGGCAGACGCGCTCTGCAAATGTCTTTGCACTAGTGGGACTATAGCAAAGTCCAATAGCCACGTATAGGATGCCACTAGGTACACTGAGTGTTTGCTAGTATAATGGCTTGGTTAGAATGAGTTGTAGTGTGCAACGCAGGCAGACGCGCTCTGCAAATGTCTTTGCACTAGTGGGACTATAGCAAAGTCCAATAGCCACGTATAGGATGCCACTAGGTACACTGAGTGTTTGCTAGTATAATGGCTTGGTTAGAATGAGTTGTAGTGTGCAACGCAGGCAGACGCGCTCTGCAAATGTCTTTGCACTAGTGGGACTATAGCAAAGTCCAATAGCCACGTATAGGATGCCACTAGGTACACTGAGTGTTTGCTAGTATAATGGCTTGGTTAGAATGAGTTGTAGTGTGCAACGCAGGCAGACGCGCTCTGCAAATGTCTTTGCACTAGTGGGACTATAGCAAAGTCCAATAGCCACGTATAGGATGCCACTAGGTACACTGAGTGTTTGCTAGTATAATGGCTTGGTTAGAATGAGTTGTAGTGTGCAACGCAGGCAGACGCGCTCTGCAAATGTCTTTGCACTAGTGGGACTATAGCAAAGTCCAATAGCCACGTATAGGATGCCACTAGGTACACTGAGTGTTTGCTAGTATAATGGCTTGGTTAGAATGAGTTGTAGTGTGCAACGCAGGCAGACGCGCTCTGCAAATGTCTTTGCACTAGTGGGACTATAGCAAAGTCCAATAGCCACGTATAGGATGCCACTAGGTACACTGAGTGTTTGCTAGTATAATGGCTTGGTTAGAATGAGTTGTAGTGTGCAACGCAGGCAGACGCGCTCTGCAAATGTCTTTGCACTAGTGGGACTATAGCAAAGTCCAATAGCCACGTATAGGATGCCACTAGGTACACTGAGTGTTTGCTAGTATAATGGCTTGGTTAGAATGAGTTGTAGTGTGCAACGCAGGCAGACGCGCTCTGCAAATGTCTTTGCACTAGTGGGACTATAGCAAAGTCCAATAGCCACGTATAGGATGCCACTAGGTACACTGAGTGTTTGCTAGTATAATGGCTTGGTTAGAATGAGTTGTAGTGTGCAACGCAGGCAGACGCGCTCTGCAAATGTCTTTGCACTAGTGGGACTATAGCAAAGTCCAATAGCCACGTATAGGATGCCACTAGGTACACTGAGTGTTTGCTAGTATAATGGCTTGGTTAGAATGAGTTGTAGTGTGCAACGCAGGCAGACGCGCTCTGCAAATGTCTTTGCACTAGTGGGACTATAGCAAAGTCCAATAGCCACGTATAGGATGCCACTAGGTACACTGAGTGTTTGCTAGTATAATGGCTTGGTTAGAATGAGTTGTAGTGTGCAACGCAGGCAGACGCGCTCTGCAAATGTCTTTGCACTAGTGGGACTATAGCAAAGTCCAATAGCCACGTATAGGATGCCACTAGGTACACTGAGTGTTTGCTAGTATAATGGCTTGGTTAGAATGAGTTGTAGTGTGCAACGCAGGCAGACGCGCTCTGCAAATGTCTTTGCACTAGTGGGACTATAGCAAAGTCCAATAGCCACGTATAGGATGCCACTAGGTACACTGAGTGTTTGCTAGTATAATGGCTTGGTTAGAATGAGTTGTAGTGTGCAACGCAGGCAGACGCGCTCTGCAAATGTCTTTGCACTAGTGGGACTATAGCAAAGTCCAATAGCCACGTATAGGATGCCACTAGGTACACTGAGTGTTTGCTAGTATAATGGCTTGGTTAGAATGAGTTGTAGTGTGCAACGCAGGCAGACGCGCTCTGCAAATGTCTTTGCACTAGTGGGACTATAGCAAAGTCCAATAGCCACGTATAGGATGCCACTAGGTACACTGAGTGTTTGCTAGTATAATGGCTTGGTTAGAATGAGTTGTAGTGTGCAACGCAGGCAGACGCGCTCTGCAAATGTCTTTGCACTAGTGGGACTATAGCAAAGTCCAATAGCCACGTATAGGATGCCACTAGGTACACTGAGTGTTTGCTAGTATAATGGCTTGGTTAGAATGAGTTGTAGTGTGCAACGCAGGCAGACGCGCTCTGCAAATGTCTTTGCACTAGTGGGACTATAGCAAAGTCCAATAGCCACGTATAGGATGCCACTAGGTACACTGAGTGTTTGCTAGTATAATGGCTTGGTTAGAATGAGTTGTAGTGTGCAACGCAGGCAGACGCGCTCTGCAAATGTCTTTGCACTAGTGGGACTATAGCAAAGTCCAATAGCCACGTATAGGATGCCACTAGGTACACTGAGTGTTTGCTAGTATAATGGCTTGGTTAGAATGAGTTGTAGTGTGCAACGCAGGCAGACGCGCTCTGCAAATGTCTTTGCACTAGTGGGACTATAGCAAAGTCCAATAGCCACGTATAGGATGCCACTAGGTACACTGAGTGTTTGCTAGTATAATGGCTTGGTTAGAATGAGTTGTAGTGTGCAACGCAGGCAGACGCGCTCTGCAAATGTCTTTGCACTAGTGGGACTATAGCAAAGTCCAATAGCCACGTATAGGATGCCACTAGGTACACTGAGTGTTTGCTAGTATAATGGCTTGGTTAGAATGAGTTGTAGTGTGCAACGCAGGCAGACGCGCTCTGCAAATGTCTTTGCACTAGTGGGACTATAGCAAAGTCCAATAGCCACGTATAGGATGCCACTAGGTACACTGAGTGTTTGCTAGTATAATGGCTTGGTTAGAATGAGTTGTAGTGTGCAACGCAGGCAGACGCGCTCTGCAAATGTCTTTGCACTAGTGGGACTATAGCAAAGTCCAATAGCCACGTATAGGATGCCACTAGGTACACTGAGTGTTTGCTAGTATAATGGCTTGGTTAGAATGAGTTGTAGTGTGCAACGCAGGCAGACGCGCTCTGCAAATGTCTTTGCACTAGTGGGACTATAGCAAAGTCCAATAGCCACGTATAGGATGCCACTAGGTACACTGAGTGTTTGCTAGTATAATGGCTTGGTTAGAATGAGTTGTAGTGTGCAACGCAGGCAGACGCGCTCTGCAAATGTCTTTGCACTAGTGGGACTATAGCAAAGTCCAATAGCCACGTATAGGATGCCACTAGGTACACTGAGTGTTTGCTAGTATAATGGCTTGGTTAGAATGAGTTGTAGTGTGCAACGCAGGCAGACGCGCTCTGCAAATGTCTTTGCACTAGTGGGACTATAGCAAAGTCCAATAGCCACGTATAGGATGCCACTAGGTACACTGAGTGTTTGCTAGTATAATGGCTTGGTTAGAATGAGTTGTAGTGTGCAACGCAGGCAGACGCGCTCTGCAAATGTCTTTGCACTAGTGGGACTATAGCAAAGTCCAATAGCCACGTATAGGATGCCACTAGGTACACTGAGTGTTTGCTAGTATAATGGCTTGGTTAGAATGAGTTGTAGTGTGCAACGCAGGCAGACGCGCTCTGCAAATGTCTTTGCACTAGTGGGACTATAGCAAAGTCCAATAGCCACGTATAGGATGCCACTAGGTACACTGAGTGTTTGCTAGTATAATGGCTTGGTTAGAATGAGTTGTAGTGTGCAACGCAGGCAGACGCGCTCTGCAAATGTCTTTGCACTAGTGGGACTATAGCAAAGTCCAATAGCCACGTATAGGATGCCACTAGGTACACTGAGTGTTTGCTAGTATAATGGCTTGGTTAGAATGAGTTGTAGTGTGCAACGCAGGCAGACGCGCTCTGCAAATGTCTTTGCACTAGTGGGACTATAGCAAAGTCCAATAGCCACGTATAGGATGCCACTAGGTACACTGAGTGTTTGCTAGTATAATGGCTTGGTTAGAATGAGTTGTAGTGTGCAACGCAGGCAGACGCGCTCTGCAAATGTCTTTGCACTAGTGGGACTATAGCAAAGTCCAATAGCCACGTATAGGATGCCACTAGGTACACTGAGTGTTTGCTAGTATAATGGCTTGGTTAGAATGAGTTGTAGTGTGCAACGCAGGCAGACGCGCTCTGCAAATGTCTTTGCACTAGTGGGACTATAGCAAAGTCCAATAGCCACGTATAGGATGCCACTAGGTACACTGAGTGTTTGCTAGTATAATGGCTTGGTTAGAATGAGTTGTAGTGTGCAACGCAGGCAGACGCGCTCTGCAAATGCCTTTGCACTAGTGGGACTATAGCAAAGTCCAATAGCCACGTATAGGATGCCACTAGGTACACTGAGTGTTTGCTAGTATAATGGCTTGGTTAGAATGAGTTGTAGTGTGCAACGCAGGCAGACGCGCTCTGCAAATGTCTTTGCACTAGTGGGACTATAGCAAAGTCCAATAGCCACGTATAGGATGCCACTAGGTACACTGAGTGTTTGCTAGTATAATGGCTTGGTTAGAATGAGTTGTAGTGTGCAACGCAGGCAGACGCGCTCTGCAAATGTCTTTGCACTAGTGGGACTATAGCAAAGTCCAATAGCCACGTATAGGATGCCACTAGGTACACTGAGTGTTTGCTAGTATAATGGCTTGGTTAGAATGAGTTGTAGTGTGCAACGCAGGCAGACGCGCTCTGCAAATGTCTTTGCACTAGTGGGACTATAGCAAAGTCCAATAGCCACGTATAGGATGCCACTAGGTACACTGAGTGTTTGCTAGTATAATGGCTTGGTTAGAATGAGTTGTAGTGTGCAACGCAGGCAGACGCGCTCTGCAAATGTCTTTGCACTAGTGGGACTATAGCAAAGTCCAATAGCCACGTATAGGATGCCACTAGGTACACTGAGTGTTTGCTAGTATAATGGCTTGGTTAGAATGAGTTGTAGTGTGCAACGCAGGCAGACGCGCTCTGCAAATGTCTTTGCACTAGTGGGACTATAGCAAAGTCCAATAGCCACGTATAGGATGCCACTAGGTACACTGAGTGTTTGCTAGTATAATGGCTTGGTTAGAATGAGTTGTAGTGTGCAACGCAGGCAGACGCGCTCTGCAAATGTCTTTGCACTAGTGGGACTATAGCAAAGTCCAATAGCCACGTATAGGATGCCACTAGGTACACTGAGTGTTTGCTAGTATAATGGCTTGGTTAGAATGAGTTGTAGTGTGCAACGCAGGCAGACGCGCTCTGCAAATGTCTTTGCACTAGTGGGACTATAGCAAAGTCCAATAGCCACGTATAGGATGCCACTAGGTACACTGAGTGTTTGCTAGTATAATGGCTTGGTTAGAATGAGTTGTAGTGTGCAACGCAGGCAGACGCGCTCTGCAAATGTCTTTGCACTAGTGGGACTATAGCAAAGTCCAATAGCCACGTATAGGATGCCACTAGGTACACTGAGTGTTTGCTAGTATAATGGCTTGGTTAGAATGAGTTGTAGTGTGCAACGCAGGCAGACGCGCTCTGCAAATGTCTTTGCACTAGTGGGACTATAGCAAAGTCCAATAGCCACGTATAGGATGCCACTAGGTACACTGAGTGTTTGCTAGTATAATGGCTTGGTTAGAATGAGTTGTAGTGTGCAACGCAGGCAGACGCGCTCTGCAAATGTCTTTGCACTAGTGGGACTATAGCAAAGTCCAATAGCCACGTATAGGATGCCACTAGGTACACTGAGTGTTTGCTAGTATAATGGCTTGGTTAGAATGAGTTGTAGTGTGCAACGCAGGCAGACGCGCTCTGCAAATGTCTTTGCACTAGTGGGACTATAGCAAAGTCCAATAGCCACGTATAGGATGCCACTAGGTACACTGAGTGTTTGCTAGTATAATGGCTTGGTTAGAATGAGTTGTAGTGTGCAACGCAGGCAGACTCGCTCTGCAAATGTCTTTGCACTAGTGGGACTATAGCAAAGTCCAATAGCCACGTATAGGATGCCACTAGGTACACTGAGTGTTTGCTAGTATAATGGCTTGGTTAGAATGAGTTGTAGTGTGCAACGCAGGCAGACGCGCTCTGCAAATGTCTTTGCACTAGTGGGACTATAGCAAAGTCCAATAGCCACGTATAGGATGCCACTAGGTACACTGAGTGTTTGCTAGTATAATGGCTTGGTTAGAATGAGTTGTAGTGTGCAACGCAGGCAGACGCGCTCTGCAAATGTCTTTGCACTAGTGGGACTATAGCAAAGTCCAATAGCCACGTATAGGATGCCACTAGGTACACTGAGTGTTTGCTAGTATAATGGCTTGGTTAGAATGAGTTGTAGTGTGCAACGCAGGCAGACGCGCTCTGCAAATGTCTTTGCACTAGTGGGACTATAGCAAAGTCCAATAGCCACGTATAGGATGCCACTAGGTACACTGAGTGTTTGCTAGTATAATGGCTTGGTTAGAATAAGTTGTAGTGTGCAATGCAGGCAGACGCGCTCTGCAAATGTCTTTGCACTAGTGGGACTATAGCAAAGTCCAATAGCCACGTATAGGATGCCACTAGGTACACTGAGTGTTTGCTAGTATAATGGCTTAGTTATCAGTTGGAGTGTGCAGAGGACAAGAGGGTACAGTGGCAGGATTGTGGTGCTCTGGGTAGAGGAATGGAAGACTGCCTTTCTATTCCCTCCTAATGGTGAAATGCAGGTAGGAAATCCCTGACCTGGGCTACACAGACGCTGTTGCTGTTTGCAGGACCTGTCACCTATGGCTCTCTGACCCTGCCGGTTGGAGCCCTTAAAAGGACTGCTATAAAGTGCTCTCCCTAAGCTGTCTAACGCTGTGTATGCAGCGCATACAGCTGTATCGGCTATAGGACTCAGGAAGACGGAGCTGCGACAGTGATGTCTGACACCAAAGACGCAGAAGGCAGATAATGGCGTCCGTGAAGAAAATGTCCGGTTTTATAATGCAGGGACATGTGACATGCAGATCCTATCACACATGCCGTTGCTTCTCTGGCTCAAAGTCCACTTAGCTGTGTGTGTGTCTGGGATTGGCTGACATGCTGGCCCGCCCCACAAGACGCGCGCGCTTAGGGAAGGAAGACAAGAAAAAAAAAAAAAAAAAATGGCGATCGCCATTATAGAAACAGCAGTGATCTGAAGGCGCTGTTCACGCACACTATACACTGAAATGTGATAATAGTTTGATTCACAGAGTGACTTACACTATTACAGCAGAAACCAAGCTATGATTTAGCTGTTTTTTGGCTGCTAGAACCGTTCTCGAACGTTTCTAGAACTACCGAGCTTTTGCAAAAAGCTCGAGTTCTAGTTCGATCTAGAACATGCCCCAAAATCACTCGAGCCGCGAACTGGAGAACCACGAACCACGAACCGCGCTCAACTCTAGTTATGAGTTGTAGTGTGCAATGCAGGCAGAGGTGCTGCAAATATCTTTGCACTAGTGTGACTATAGCAAAGTCCAATAGCCACGTATAGGATGCCACTAGGTACACTGAGTGTTTGCTAGTATAATGGCTTAGTTATAATGAGTTGGAGTGTGCAATGCAGGCAGAGGTGCTGCAAATGTCTTTGCACTAGTGTGACTATAGCAAAGTCCAATAGCCACGTATAGGATGCCACTAGGTACACTGAGTGTTTGCTAGTATAATGGCTTAGTTATAATGAGTTGGAGTGTGCAATGCAGGCAGAGGTGCTGCAAATGTCTTTGCACTAGTGTGACTATAGCAAAGTCCAATAGCCACGTATAGGATGCCACTAGGTACACTGAGTGTTTGCTAGTATAATGGCTTAGTTATAATGAGTTGGAGTGTGCAGAGGACAGGAGGGTACAGTGGCAGGATTGTGGGTCTGGGTAGAGGAATGGAAGCCTGCCTTTCTATCCCTCCTAATAGGGAAATGCAGGGAGGAAATCCCTGACCTTGGCTGCACAGACGCTGGCGCTGTTTTCAGGACCTGTCACCTTAACTCTGACCCAGCCGGTTTGAGCCCTTAAAAGGACTGCTAGAAAGTGCTCTCCCTATGCTGTCCAGCACTGTGTATGGAGCGCATACAGCTGTATCAGCGATAGGACTCAAGACGGAGCTGCGACAGTGATGTCTGACACCAAAGACGCAGAAGAGATAATGGCGTCCTGGAGGAAAATGTCCGTTTTTATAATGCAGGGACATGTGACATGGACATCCTATCACACATGCCGTTGCTTCTCTGGCTAAAAGTCCACTTAGCTGTGTGTGTGTCTGGGATTGGCTGACATGCTGGCCCGCCCCACAAGACGCGCGCGCTTAGGGAAGGAAGACAAGAAAAAAAAAAAAAAAATGGCGATCGCCATTATAGAAACAGCAGTGATCTGAAGGCGCTGTTCACGCACACTATACACTGAAATGTCATAATAGTGTGAGTCACAGAGTGACTTACACTATTACAGCAGAAACCAAGCTAGGATTTAGCTGGTTTTTTGCTGCTAGAACCGTTCTCGAACGTTTCTAGAACTATCGAGCTTTTGCAAAAAGCTCGAGTTCTAGTTCGATCTAGAACATGCCCCAAAATCACTCGAGCCTAGAACTGGAGAACCACGAACCACGAACCGCGCTCAACTCTAGTGTCCACTAGGCGGAAAGGCAGCATTTCGGTAGCCAACAGCTTACAGAGGGATAGAGTCAACCTCTTCGCTTTGTCATGGGTCGCAGGAAGTGGCCTTTTATTTGACCACATCTGAGGGACAGAGATCTGGCTGCTGTGTGTAGACGGTGTTGAGTAGGGTGTCCCTGGAAAAATGCAGGTTTGTGAGGAAAGTGCAGGCAAAGACATGATGTTGCCTTCATCCAACGTTGGTGCTATCGATGTCTGAGAGAGCTGTACACACTCACTTGTTTCCCCTTCCAAACCAACTGACGACCTACCAAGCAAACTGCCTGTTGCGGTTACAGTGGTGGAAGTTGTGGGTGGAAAAACAGGTGTGACAGCTGTCCCCACAGTCCTAGAAGATGACGAGTGCGCGGATGCACTGGAAGGGGCAGGCGGTGTCTGGTTCGCTCCGCTAGGCCGCATTGCAGCACGGTGAGCTTCCCATCGGGCCATATGATATTTATTCATGTGACGATTCATGGAAGAAGTTGTCAAACTGCTGAGGTTTTGACCTCTACTAAGAGAACCATGACAAATTTTACAGATCACATAATTTGGGCAATCTTTTTCTATGTCAAAAAAGGACCAGGCTAGGCAAGGCTTAGAGGCCATGCGACCTGTTGATCCACCCCTAATAATGCTCAGAGGCAGAGTGGTGGCTGAGGATGCAGTTGTAGACGTGCTACCAGTGCTCCGACTCTGTCCAGGAAGGCGCAAGGTAACTTCATCGTCGGTTGCATCCTCCTCCACCGCCTCTGTTGACCTCCTCGAGTGTCTGACTGTGGGTTGACAGTAGGTGGGATCTAGAACTTCATCATCAATTGTTGTGTTTGCACACCCCTACCCCTCAGAACGAGCCTCTTCTTGCCCTGACCGAATATTTAAGTTGTCATCCAAATCGGGTATCTGCGTCTCATCTTCATCAGTATGTTCCTCATTGTCTATAACCACAGGTGTTGGAAAGGCAGCATTTTGGTAGCCAACAGTTTGCAGATGCTGAAAGTCAACCTCCAAGCCATGTCATGCCCTTCTAAAAGCATGTAAAACACAGCGAGGGGACTCCAACCACAGTCTCCCTCGTTGCCACTAATTGGGCCACACACACCCCACTTGACTGACATCGGTTGACGCCCCTTTTCAAAATGAAAAAGATGCTTTGCATGAAGCACTCTCAAAAATATGCGTGCCTTTCCCGTCCCCTGGCTGACCCAGGGGAAGAAAAGTCCTCTGAGAGCCATGACTTGTTCATCTTGGTTCTTTTAGAAACACAGCGAGGGGACTCCAACCACAGTCTCCCTCGTTGCCACTAATTGGGCCACACACACCCCACTTGACTGACATCGGTTGACGCCCCTTTTCAAAATGAAAAAGATGCTTTGCATGAAGCACTCTCAAAAATACGCGTGCCTTTCCCGTCCCCTGGCTGACCCAGGGGAAGAAAAGTCCTCTGAGAGCCATGACTTGTTCATCTTGGTTCTTTTAGAAACACAGCGAGGGGACTCCAACCACAGTCTCCCTCGTTGCCACTAATTGGGCCACACACACCCCACTTGACTGACATCGGTTGATGCCCCTTTTCAAAATGAAAAAGATGCTTTGCATGAAGCACTCTCAAAAATACGCGTGCCTTTCCCGTCCCCTGGCTGACCCAGGGGAAGAAAAGTCCTCTGAGAGCCATGACTTGTTCATCTTGGTTCTTTTAGAAACACAGCGAGGGGACTCCAACCACAGTCTCCCTCGTTGCCACTAATTGGGCCACACACACCCCACTTGACTGACATCGGTTGATGCCCCTTTTCAAAATGAAAAAGATGCTTTGCATGAAGCACTCTCAAAAATACGCGTGCCTTTCCCGTCCCCTGGCTGACCCAGGGGAAGAAAAGTCCTCTGAGAGCCATGACTTGTTCATCTTGGTTCTTTTAGAAACACAGCGAGGGGACTCCAACCACAGTCTCCCTCGTTGCCACTAATTGGGCCACACACACCCCACTTGACTGACATCGGTTGATGCCCCTTTTCAAAATGAAAAAGATGCTTTGCATGAAGCACTCTCAAAAATACGCGTGCCTTTCCCGTCCCCTGGCTGACCCAGGGGAAGAAAAGTCCTCTGAGAGCCATGACTTGTTCATCTTGGTTCTTTTAGAAACACAGCGAGGGGACTCCAACCACAGTCTCCCTCGTTGCCACTAATTGGGCCACACACACCCCACTTGACTGACATCGGTTGACGCCCCTTTTCAAAATGAAAAAGATGCTTTGCATGAAGCACTCTCAAAAATACGCGTGCCTTTCCCGTCCCCTGGCTGACCCAGGGGAAGAAAAGTCCTCTGAGAGCCATGACTTGTTCATCTTGGTTCTTTTAGAAACACAGCGAGGGGACTCCAACCACAGTCTCCCTCGTTGCCACTAATTGGGCCACACACACCCCACTTGACTGACATCGGTTGACGCCCCTTTTCAAAATGAAAAAGATGCTTTGCATGAAGCACTCTCAAAAATACGCGTGCCTTTCCCGTCCCCTGGCTGACCCAGGGGAAGAAAAGTCCTCTGAGAGCCATGACTTGTTCATCTTGGTTCTTTTAGAAACACAGCGAGGGGACTCCAACCACAGTCTCCCTCGTTGCCACTAATTGGGCCACACACACCCCACTTGACTGACATCGGTTGATGCCCCTTTTCAAAATGAAAAAGATGCTTTGCATGAAGCACTCTCAAAAATACGCGTGCCTTTCCCGTCCCCTGGCTGACCCAGGGGAAGAAAAGTCCTCTGAGAGCCATGTCCACATTGTCAGTGGACAGACGCGTGTGCTTATCTGCCAGCAGACCCCCAGCAGCACTGAAGACAGGTTCCGAGAGAACGCTGGCTGCAGGACATGACAAGATCCCCAAGGCGTACGTGGCGAGCTCAGGCAATTTATCCAGATTGGAAGCCTAAAATGAGCAGGGCTCAAGTTGCACAATAATGGAATCGATGTTTCCTTGCATATACTCATATATCTGTGTGTCCTCCTCTTTTTCCTTGTACAGCTGTTTTGTTTTGGCATGAGTATATGTCCTTGTCACTTTCCCATGTGTTTGTGTTGTGTTGTGAGTTGTTTGTCACATTTTGGACACCTTTGAGGGTGTTTTCTAGGTGTTTTTCTGTGTTTGTGATTGCCTGCCATTGTTTCCTATGCAGTTCGAGTTCGGTTCGTCGAACGTTCGACGAGCCGAACTCGAACGGGACCTCCGTTCGGCGAACCGACCTCGAGCCGAACCGGGACCGGTTCGCTCATCTCTAACCATCACTCTCTACTCCTCGTCCTTCTGCATAATTATGACCTCTTGATTACAAGAAAAAGGGGGGGGGGACTCTAAAACAGGGCAAGTCCATTCATCATACAAAAATCTGTTATTTGAACATTAAACTCAACCTGCATTTATGCATTTGGTACTATAAAATGATGACATCATTGGCTACTCATTCCCTGCAGCCACATTATGAACACTCTCCTTCACATGGAAGGAGACCTATGTGCTCCCTGGATTATGCCCATGATTACACTAATTATATGAAGCTCACGAAACTCAACTGCTCATTGAGCCCCTCTGGATGTGTGGTTCGCAACCAAAAAATCCATCGGGTCTCCCTTTGGATGATCATTTTATCCCAATCCCCTCTCCTCACCGGGACCGGGACAGTCTCTATGGTCCTAAACGAAAGAACTCCTACATCACCGCCATGACAGCTAATTACATGGCGGGCAATAGGGGTGTCTCTTTTATTCCTAACATCTCCTAGATGCTCACTAATTCTCGTTCTCAACTGCCTTTTGGTCTTCCCTACATAGTTGAGTGGACATGTACATGTGCAAAGATAGACTACACCTTCTGTCCTACAATTGGCGAAGTTTCTGTTTCTATATGTCCTCCCTGTGCTAACGCTTGTAAACTCTTTTGATGGAGTGATGAATTTACAAAAAGAGCACTTCCCACATTTAAAGGTCCCCATTCCTCTATTGTCCAGCCACGTGCCCGCTTTTTGGGGGGGGGTATACAGACTATGCACCACATGATCCTTGATTGTTCGACCCCTTCGATATGTCACGGAGGGTAAATCGGTAATTGACTCCCCAATATCTGGGTCATTCCGCAGGATCCCCCAGTATTTTCTCAGGATCCCCATTATTTTCCTATTTTGGTCGTCAAAGGTGCCAATTAGCCTTGTCTTCTGCTCTCCCTCATCCTTTTTTCTCGGAATCAATAATTTTGTCCGCTCACTCTGCCAGGCATGTTCACAGGCCATATTGACAGTCTCTAGAGGGTATCCCCTCTGTAGGAATCTATTTTTTAGATGTTTTGACTGTTTATCAAAGTCCTCAACCAAGGAGCAGTTCCTGCGTACTCGCAGGAACTGCCCCTTGGGGATACCTTTTTTCAGGGGGAGTGGATGGAAACTTTTCCAATGTAACAGGTTACTCGTAGAGTTCGGTTTTCTGTATATGTCTGTCTTTAAACGTCCATTTGTATCTTTCTGAATAAAGATGTCAAGAAACGGAATCTTATCCCCACCAATCTCGTATGTTAACCTGAGCTCTAAGTTATTAATGTTCAAATGATCTATAAATGAGATGAACGATTCCCTGGTCCCGGACCATATCACAAAGATGTCATCAATATAGCGCCCCCAGAAGGATATGGTCCGGGACCAGTGAATCGTTCATCTCATTTATAGATCATTTGAACATTAATAAAAAGGATGAGGGAGAGCAGAAGACAAGGCTAATTGGCACCTTTGACGACCAAAATAGGAAAATAATGGGGATCCTGAGAAAATACTGGGGGATCCTGCGGAATGACCCAGATATTGGGGAGTCAATTACCGATTTACCCTCCGTGACATATCGAAGGGGTCGAACAATCAAGGATTATGTGGTGCATAGTCTGTATACCCCCCCCCAAAAAGCGGGCACGTGGCTGGACAATAGAGGAATGGGGACCTTTAAATGTGGGAAGTGCTCTTTTTGTAAATTTATCACTCCATCAAAAGAGTTTACAAGCGTTAGCACAGGGAGGACATATAGAAACAGAAACTTCGCCAATTGTAGGACAGAAGGTGTAGTCTATCTTTGCACATGTACATGTCCACTCAACTATGTAGGGAAGACCAAAAGGCAGTTGAGAACGAGAATTAGTGAGCATCTAGGGGATGTTAGGAATAAAAGAGACACCCCTATTGCCCGCCATGTAATTAGCTGTCATGGCGGTGATGTAGGAGTTCTTTCGTTTAGGACCATAGAGACTGTCCCGGTGAGGAGAGGGGATTGGGATAAAATGATCATCCAAAGGGAGACCCGATGGATTTTTTGGTTGCAAACCACACATCCAGAGGGGCTCAATGAGCAGTTGAGTTTCGTGAGCTTCATATAATTAGTGTAATCATGGGCATAATCCAGGGAGCACATAGGTCTCCTTCCATGTGAAGGAGAGTGTTCATAATGTGGCTGCAGGGAATGAGTAGCCAATGATGTCATCATTTTATAGTACCAAATGCATAAATGCAGGTTGAGTTTAATGTTCAAATAACAGATTTTTGTATGATGAATGGACTTGCCCTGTTTTAGAGTTACCCCCCCCCTTTTTCTTGTAATCAAGAGGTCATAATTATGCAGAAGGACGAGGAGTAGAGAGTGATGGTTTAGCCTGCAAATAGATTTTAGGGGGCTATATATACATGATTGAACAGACTTTAGTATAGAATGTGAATTCATTGACGTTTTATTTCATGTAATGTCTGAGGTAGATCCCTGTTTGGATAAATCCTTTTTTGGAATCCAGAGATATAAATAAGGAGGGATTAGTTGATTCATTCTGAGTCCCAGGATAATAAATCATGTTGCTCCCCTTTTAACGATTAAGTAGAGGGCAAAATGACGTGGTGCTCAATATACGTATGGCCTATCTGCCAGGAGTAGAAATGGAGTGTGGGTGTGATGACGCCGGCTCTAGGTGAGCGGTTCCTGGCAGTGATATAATAGTCTAAAATGCCCCCTTCAGGATGTGAACCAGTTAACGAGAAAGACTGGGAAGGGGACGGAGTAATGAGACTCTAACCTCCGAGACCGGAAGTAGGGAAATCCCACGGGAGTCTCGGAGTACGTAACAGCCGATATTTGGGACCGGAAGTGCGGCACTGAGCATCACGTATAGGAAGGATCAGCTGATGATCAAAACACTAGGAATGAGGTAGGTTAACGCTTCCTCCGTAGCGTACTTGTTACTAAGTAACAAACCGGAAGTGAGGTAATACGACGCCGTACCTGGAGGGAGATTTAAATCACTCAGCGTTCTGAACTAATCAGACGCCATTACAATCCATACCATCGGCATGCGTCCTGCCTGTGAGACATCTGAGTGAGTACTACTGCAATTGGGATCTGTTTTTTTGACCTAAGAGAAGGAGGACTGATATATGTATACGCATTTTGTTGGTTTACAGCTGATTACAGCACCTTATTGAAGGATGGTTTCTATACTCTGCGGCACAAACAAAATGTGTACATTTGGACAGTGAAATTTGTAAGTACGGCTGGAAATGGAATTTTACTGAATGTAAATGAAATATGTGATAGACTTATATATCATATGTTATTTCACAGCCAGGTACTGCACCTCATTGGAGGATCAATTTCATGGCATGATAGTAATGTGAGTAATGGATTATTTGTGGATACGGGATGTTTTGGCTCTATGGTAAGGTGTTTAGTCCTCTAATGGAGACATTTTGATGTTTTCAGTCTGCCATCTATGCAATTACGCTATGGACAGCCCCTGATGAACCTCCGTTCAATCTGGTCCGGGAGGAAAAACGCGTCGGGCAGTGAGCTACACGCAGTAGCGAAGCAGTAGTCACTTGGCTACACTATTCTGGATTGGCATCTAGCAATTTTGGTGCATAGACGACATGGACTGTGTCTGTAGGCTAAAAATCTGATTTTGTGCTTTGTATAACATTGAATCCAAATATAGATAAAGGTAAAATCTGAATATCTATCCAACTTAGGGATCTTGAAAGTGTCTGAATGGATGTGTGAGATACTCACTGAGATAATACACTTAGGCCCACATAGTGTTCAGCAGCACTTATAAGATTGTTAGGTAAGGGCCTGAAGGGTCAGTCCACGTCGAGCGGGGGCGCCACTGCGTGTATTAAAAGAGGGTGCCGACCCCCGCGGTCAGGAAGGGGGAGAATAGGGAATTGTCCAGAATCATCCCTGTGACCTGATTATGCAATCCAAATAACATTGGTTTTAATTTGCACTTTGTGTTTGTTTTGGTTTTGATTAATAAAATATTGAATTTTATGGGGTTTTTTGTTGGGTAATAATAGGTGTAATACCCCATTTGCATCTTTCTTGGTTCACTAGTAGAAATTATTATGGCTGGATTTTTGTCCGGACCCATTGGAGATAATACTTGGCTTAATGATGCCAAGGAAGCCTTTTCTGAACTGCTCAGTGAAGAAACCCCCACACATACACAGACCCTTAGATCCATCTTCTCCGATCTTTTGATTGGATATAAAGAAAATATTACATCCTGGTGGGAGGTACAGTCCCTCGAGAACTACATTAAAAATCGTGTTGTTCCCAGAGGCCTGCGGATATCCATCATACCTGCCCCAAGATCTAGATCAACAGAACTACTGGCAAAGTGGGAGGAGGAATCCATTTCATCTTCTGTAAGATTTATGGGGATTCTACTCGAAGAGGAAAAGAATACCCTACAAAAAACCACTGTGAGATTGCAGGAACTCCTAGAGACTGCTCTCAAACATAAGACAGAGACTGACTTTGCCAGTAGGGAAGCAACCTTAAAAACCTCAGTTGAACGTTATAGACTTAGTATTAAAGATAGGAAACATAAGAGATATATAAGGGACCTCAAGGATTTCAGGGATAAGCAGGCTTATAATTTCCAGGAAAATAGTAGAAACACCTTTCCGAGTGACGTTTCATCTACTGAAGCTGAGTCCTCGGATTCAGAGAATAGGAATAATAGAAATCCCTGGGTTCCAAGAGGCTCAACGAGGAGGAGATGGAAGGGAGGCTTTGGAAGAGGGGGGGAGGAGGGGGGGCAAGGTACAATCACAACACCTATCAAGGTGGTACAGATGGCTTTGGGTCATCTGGCTCTGGATTGCCCTCTACTTCGGTGGCTCCGCCTCCTCCCGCCACCTCTTTTTTAGAGAGGAGAGAGATGAGACCCTACGATCTAAGGGAACGGGGACCACCAAAATCGAACAGGGCCTAAGCAGGGTACGGGATGAGATAGGGGTCAAGACACAGGTCATCAATTTGTCAAGTTATGAACTTTCGGAAATCGAGTTATCAGTACTGAGGGCAGGTCTGGGTTTTGTGCCCACAGTAAGATACGATGCTTTTACATGGGTAAAAGACATAAATCTGTTTATCCGGAAACTTAAATGGAAGAAATATTTTGCAGTCAACAACCGGATGAGATGTCAAAAACTGGACCTGCCACCAGATATGATGAGTGACTTTGACACCCTGATGGAATTAGAGGAGGAAGGGAACAGAACGATGGGTGAAGGCCCTTTCTCCACACTCAAAAATAAAAGCACAAAGATGCCTCCCCAGGGTGATTATGATAGTACGGAGATATTTTACAAATTGGTGACCTCAGAGTTGACTAAGATTGACCCAAAACATAATCCCGCCCCAGCGAACATGACCAAGCAAGAGAGAGAGGTTTTAAATAATTTGGAACAAAAACTCGAAATAATTGTAAAACCGTCTGATAAAGGCGGGAATACAGTGGTCATGAATAGAGGTGATTACCTACGGATGTGTTTGGCATTCCTAAACGATAAGGACACTTATGAAATGGTAAGGAAGGATCCAACTGACACCTTCAGAGGAGAACTGAAGGAGCTATTAATCATGGCTAGGGATGACAAATTGATTTCTAAAGAGGAATTTGAATTCCTACTCCCCAAACATCCTAAGATAGCAACGTTTTATACGATGCCGAAAGTACACAAGGGGCTTGATCCCTTGAAAGGATGACCAATCGTCTCAGGGATCGATGCCCTGTGCCAAAATAGCAGCACGTATATAGATCAAATTTTGCGACCATTCGTAACTGCTTTACCATCACACATCAAGGACACGATGGACCTACTTAGGAGAATAGAGGGTATAACTGTAGAGAAAGAGGCTATTTTGGTGTCGATAGATGTGGAATCTTTATATAGCCGAATCCCCCACCAATATGGACTGAGAGCCATTGACTATTTTCTCTCTTCTCGTGGAGTACAATATAACACCCACAATAAATTTGTATGAGAATTGATGGAATTTATCCTGACTAGAAACTACTTCATGTTTGATTCTAGATTCTACCACCAGCTCAGGGGCACGGCGATGGGGAGCCCATGTGCCCCCACGTATGCCAACTTGTTCCTGGGCTGGTGGGAGGATACGGTGGTTTTTAGTGAAGAGGATTCAATATGGTGCCCCCAGATTTCCTTCTGGGGGCGCTATATTGATGACATCTTTGTGATATGGTCCGGGACCAGGGAATCGTTCATCTCATTTATAGATCATTTGAACATTAATAACTTAGAGCTCAGGTTAACATACGAGATTGGTGGGGATAAGATTCCGTTTCTTGACATCTTTATTCAGAAAGATACAAATGGATGTTTAAAGACAGACATATACAGAAAACCGAACTCTACGAATAACCTGTTACATTGGAAAAGTTTCCATCCACTCCCCCTGAAAAAAGGTATCCCCAAGGGGCAGTTCCTGCGAGTAAGCAGGAACTGCTCCTTGGTTGAGGACTTTGATAAACAGTCAAAACATCTAAAAAATAGATTCCTACAGAGGGGATACCCTCTAGAGACTGTCAATACGGCCTGTGAACATGCCTGGCAGAGTGAGCGGACAAAATTATTGATTCCGAGAAAAAATGATGATGGAGAGCAGAAGACAAGGCTAATTGGCACCTTTGACGACCAAAATAGGAAAATAATGGGGATCCTGAGAAAATACTGGGGGATCCTGCGGAATGACCCAGAGATTGGAGAGTCAATTACCGATTTACCCTCCGTGACATATCGAAGGGGTCGAACAATCAAGGATCATGTGGTGCATAGTCTGTATACCCCCCCCAAAAAGCGGGCACGTGGCTGGACAATAGAGGAATGGGGACCTTTAAATGTGGGAAGTGCTCTTTTTGTAAATTCATCACTCCATCAAAAGAGTTTACAAGCGTTAGCACAGGGAGGACATATAGAAACAGAAACTTCGCCAATTGTAGGACAGAAGGTGTAGTCTATCTTTGCACATGTACATGTCCACTCAACTATGTAGGGAAGACCAAAAGGCAGTTGAGAACGAGAATTAGTGAGCATCTAGGGGATGTTAGGAATAAAAGAGACACCCCTATTGCCCGCCATGTAATTAGCTGTCATGGCGGTGATGTAGGAGTTCTTTCGTTTAGGACCATAGAGACTGTCCCGGTCCCGGTGAGGAGAGGGGATTGGGATAAAATGATCATCCAAAGGGAGACCCGATGGATTTTTTGGTTGCGAACCACACATCCAGAGGGGCTCAATGAGCAGTTGAGTTTCGTGAGCTTCATATAATTAGTGTAATCATGGGCATAATCCAGGGAGCACATAGGTCTCCTTCCATGTGAAGGAGAGTGTTCATAATGTGGCTGCAGGGAATGAGTAGCCAATGATGTCATCATTTTATAGTACCAAATGCATAAATGCAGGTTGAGTTTAATGTTCAAATAACAGATTTTTGTATGATGAATGGACTTGCCCTGTTTTAGAGTTCCCCCCCCCCTTTTTCTTGTAATCAAGAGGTCATAATTATGCAGAAGGACGAGGAGTAGAGAGTGATGGTTTGCCTGCAAATAGATTTTAGGGGGCTATATATACATGATTGAACAGACTTTAGTATAGAATGTGAATTGATTGACGTTTTAATTTATGTGATGTCTCAGGTAGATACCTGTTTGGATAAATCCTTTTTTGGAATCCAGAGATATAAATAAGGAGGGATTAGTTGATTCATTCTGAGTCCCAGGATAATAAATCATGTTGCTCCCCTTTTAAAGATTAAGTAGAGGGCAAAATGACGTGGTGCTCAATATACGTATGGCCTATCTGCCAGGAGTAGAAATGGAGTGTGGGTGTGATGACGCCGGCTCTAGATGAGCGGTTCCTGGCAGTGATATAATAGTCTAAAACGCCCCCTTCAGGATGTGAACCAGTTAACGAGAAAGACTGGGAAGGGGACGGAGTAATGAGACTCTAACCTCCGAGACCGGAAGTAGGGAAATCCCACGGGAGTCTCGGAGTACGTAACAGCCGATATTTGGGACCGGAAGTGCGGCACTGAGCATCACGTATAGGAAGGATCAGCTGATGATCAAAACACTAGGAATGAGGTAGGTTAACGCCTCCTCCGTAGCGTACTTGTTACTAAGTAACAAACCGGAAGTGAGGTAATACGACGCCGTACCTGGAGGGAGATTTAAATCACTCAGCGTTCTGAACTAATCAGACGCCATTACACTCCATACCATCGGCATGCGTCCTGCCTGTGAGACATCTGAGTGAGTACTACTGCAATTGGGATCTGTTTTTTTGACCTAAGAGAAGGAGGACTGATATATGTATACGCATTTTGTTGGTTTACAGCTGATTACAGCACCTTATTGAAGGATGGTTTCTATACTCTGCGGCACAAACAAAATGTGTACATTTGGACAGTGAAATTTGTAAGTAAGTACGGCTGGAAATGGAATTTTACTGAATGTAAATGAAATATGTGATAGACTTATATATCATATGTTATTTCACAGCCAGGTACTGCACCTCATTGGAGGATCAATTTCATGGCATGATAGTAATGTGAGTAATGGATTATTTGTGGATACGGGATGTTTTGGCTCTATGGTAAGGTGTTTAGTCCTCTAATGGAGACATGTTGATGTTTTCAGTCTGCCATCTATGCAATTAGGCTATGGACAGCCCCTGATGAACCTCCGTTCAATCTGGTCCGGGAGGAGAAACGCGTCGGGCAGTGAGCTACGCGCAGTAGCGAAGCAGTGGTCACTTGGCTACACTATTCTGGATTGGCATCTAGCAATTTTGGTGCATAGACGACATGGACTGTGTCTTTAGGCTAAAAATCTGATTTTGTGCTTTGTATAACATTGAATCCAAATATAGATAAGGGTAAAACCTGAATATCTATCCAACTTAGGGCTCTTGAAAGTGTCTGAATGGATGTGTGAGATACTCACTGAGATAATATACTTAGGCCCACATAGTGTTCAGCAGCACTTATAAGATTGTTAGGTAAGGGCCTGAAGGGTCAGTCCACGTCGAGCGGGGGCGCCACTGCGTGTATTAAAAGAGGGTGCCGACCCCCGCGGTCAGGAAGGGGGAGAATAGGGAATTGTCCAGAATCATCCCTGTGACCTGATTATGCAATCCAAATAACATTGGTTTTAATTTGCACTTTGTGTTTGTTTTGGTTTTGATTAATAAAATATTGAATTTTATGGGGTTTTTTGTTGGGTAATAATAGGTGTAATACCCCATTTGCATCTTTCTTGGTTCACTACTATCATTATAACTAAGCCATTATACTAGCAAACACTCAGTGTACCTAGTGGCATTCTAAACGTGGCTATTGGACTTTGCTATAGTCCCACTAGTGCAAAGATATTTGCAGCACCTCTGCCTGCATTGCACACTCCAACTCATTATAACTAAGCCATTATACTAGCAAACACTCAGTGTACCTAGTGGCATCCTAAACGTGGCTATTGGACTTTGCTATAGTCCCACTAGTGCAAAGATATTTGCAGCACCTCTACCTGCATTGCACACTCCAACTCATTATAACTAAGCCATTATACTAGCAAACACTCAGTGTAACTAGTGGCATCCTAAACGTGGCTATTGGACTTTGCTATAGTCCCACCAGTGCAAAGACATTTGCAGCACCTCTACCTGCATTGCACACTCCAACTCATTATAACTAAGCCATTATACTAGCAAACACTCAGTGTACCTAGTGGCATCCTAAACGTGGCTATTGGACTTTGCTATAGTCCCACTAGTGCAAAGATATTTGCAGCACCTCTGCCTGCATTGCACACTCCAACTCATTATAACTAAGCCATTATACTAGCAAACACTCAGTGTACCTAGTGGCATCCTAAACGTGGCTATTGGACTTTGCTATAGTCCCACTAGTGCAAAGATATTTGCAGCACCTCTGCCTGCATTGCACACTCCAACTCATTATAACTAAGCCATTATACTAGCAAACACTCAGTGTACCTAGTGGCATCCTAAACGTGACTATTGGACTTTTGTCTAGTTCCACTAGTGCAAAGATATTTGCAGAACCTCTTCCTGCATTGCACACTCCAACTCATTATAACTAAGCCATTATACTAGCAATTGATGCTGCTAGTTTAAGGGCCATTGTTGCATTGTCAGGGATATTTATTCTTTATTATTCTGCTGTTAATAAAGCTAGACCACCGCTGCAATCTACACCACCTCTCAATTTTTACTACCACATTTTCAGTGCACAATCTTGTCGCAATCAACATGAGTGGCAAAATGACAGATGCTGGTGGAAAGGGGAAGAGGCGTGGTGGAAAAGGAAAAAAAGGGTTTGTCCGTGGGGAAGGTGGCAAAGCTCCATTATCATCTGCTGAAGAGAGACCATCTACCAGCAAAAGTAAGATGTCTACTACTTACCGTGGACAATCCGATGTGCTCCCTTTTTTACGGACACGAACAACAGGAACAAAGGTAGATGATGGCCAAAAATGGAAAATGCTTGAATGGATCTCAAGTGGTCCAACAAGTGCCCTCTCAGCCACTTCAAGTACTGCATCCAAAAAACACCAGTCCTCTGAGTTGTCATCCCAATCAAACTTGCTTTCTCCCAGCTCTGAAGTCTCCATCAGCCCTGCACAGTATGGTGGAACTGAGATGGCTGAGTTTGCAGAGCTGTTCAGTCACACTATAGCCTGGGAATCAGAGGTCTGCTCCCAAGCTACAGTGAGTACACAACAGGAAATGGTCTGCAGTGATGCCCAGAACCTTTGTGACTCTGATTCAGGCCGTGAGGACCAAGTTTCTGAGCATAATGTTGACCCTTTGTCACAAACTGTGACACCTGTGGTTATAGACAATGAGGAACATACTGATGAAGATGAGACGCAGATACCCGATTGGGATGACAACTTAAATATTCGGTCAGGGCAAGAAGAGGCTCGGTCTGAGGGGGAGGGGAGTGCAAACACAACAATTGATGATGACGTTCTAGATCCCACCTACTGTCAACCCACAGGCACTCGAGGAGGTCAACAGAGGTGGTGGAGGAGGATGCAACTGATGACGAAGTTACCTTGCGCCTTCCTGGACACAGTCGGAGTACTGGTAGCACGTCTACAACTGCATCCTCAGCCACCACTCTGCCTCTGAGCATTATTCGGGGTGGATCAACAGGTCGCATGGCCTCTAAGCCTTGCCTAGCCTGGTCCTTTTTTGACATAGAAAAAGATCGCCCAAATTATGTGATCTGTAAAATTTGTCATGGTTCTCTTAGTAGAGGTCAAAACCTCAGCAGTTTGACAACTTCTTCCATGAATCGTCACATGAATAAATATCATATGTCCCGGTGGGAAGCTCACCGTGCTGCAATGCGGCCTAGCGGAATGAACCATCCACCGCCTGCCCCTTCCAGTGCATCCGCGCGCTCTTCATCTTCTAGGACTGTGGGGACAGCTGTCACACCTGTTTTTCCACCCACAACTTCCACCACTGTAACCGCAACAGGCAGTTTGCTTGGTAGGTCGTCAGTTGGTTTGGAAGGGGAAACAAGTGAGTGTGTACAGCTCTCTCAGACATCGATAGCACCAACGTTGGATGAAGGCAACATCATGTCTCCGCATGCACTTTCCTCACAAACCTGCATTTTTCCAGGGACACCCTACTTAACACCGTCTACACACAGCAGCCAGATCTCTGTCCCTCAGATGTGGTCAAATAAAAGGCCACTTCCTGCGACCCATGACAAAGCTAAGAGGTTGACTCTATCCCTCTGTAAGCTCTTGGCTACCGAAATGCTGCCTTTCCGCCTAGTGGACACACAGGATTTTAGAGACCTTATGTCTGTCGCTGTGCCCCAGTACCAGATGCCTAGTCGCCACTATTTCTCTAAGAAATGTGTGCCCGCACTACACCAGCATGTCGCACACAACATCACCGCTTCCTTGAGAAACTCTGTGTGTCAACGGGTGCATTTCACCACCGATACTTGTACCAGTAAGCATGGACAGGGACGTTATATGTCGCTGACTGGGCACTGGGTAACTATGGTGATAGATGGTGAAGGGTCTGCTGCACAAGTCTTGCCGTCCCCACGACTTGTGTGTCAATCCTCTGTCTGTCCAAGTTCCGCCACTGCTTCTGCATCCTCCACCTCATCTGGCTCCTCCACCTCCGCCCCAAGCCTGCCTGGTCAGGCCACCAGCGTTCTCACTGCGCAGAAGGAATCACGCACCCCTCATTACTATGCTGGCAGCAGAGCGCAACGGCATCAGGCGGTCTTTAGCTTGACATGTCTTGGGAATAAGAGTCACACAGCTGAGGAGTTGTGGTCAGCTCTGCAGTCCGAGTTTAATAAATGGTTGTCTCCACTCAACCTGCAGCCTGGTAAGGCCGGGTGCGACAATGCTGCAAACCTGGGTGCGGCCCTTCGCCTGGGCAAGGTGACACACGTACCTTGTATGGCTCACGTGTTGAACCTTGTCGTCCAGCAATTTTTAACACACTATCCCGGCCTAGATGGCCTTCTGAACAGGGCACGAAAACTGTCTGCTCACTTCCGCCGTTCAAGCGCCGCAGCTGAGCGACTTGCATCGCTCCAGAAGTTTTTCGGCCTGCCGGTTCATCACCTGAAATGCGATGTGGCGACACGCTGGAATTCAACTCTCCACATGTTACAGCGACTGTGGCAGCACCGCCGAGCCCTGGTGCAATACGTCATGACGTATAGCTTGGGTCAACGAGATGCAGAGGTGGGTCAGATCACCCTGATGGAGTGGTCTCAGATCAAGGACCTATGCACCCTTCTGCACAGTTTCGACATGGTGACGAATATGTTTAGCGCTGACAATGCCATTATCAGCATGACGATTCCAGTCATTTACATGCTGGAGCACACGCTAAACACTATTCGGAGTCAGGGGGTGGGACAACAGGAAGGGGATGAACTACAGGAGGATTCATATGCGCAAGACACAACAACATCACCAAGGTCCAGACGTTCATCATCACCAAGGCGCCAGGCATGGGACCATGGGGGACAGGGATCAACAAGGGCGCATGGTAGCAGGCGAGATGTTGAGGAAGGTGCAGGAGAACATGAAGAAATGGAGGACGAACTGTCCATGGACATGGAAGACTCAACAGATGAGGGAGACCTTGGTCAAATTTCAGTTGAAAGAGGTTGGGGGGAGATGTCAGAGGAAGAAAGAACGGTTAGCACCTCTATGCCACAAACACAGCGTGGACTTGGTCCGCATGGCTGCGCAAGACACATGAGTGCCTTCTTGTTGCACTACCTTCAACATGACCCTCGTATTGTCAAAATTAGAAGTGATGATGACTACTGGCTTGCCACACTATTAGATCCCCGGTACAAGTCCAAATTTTGTGAGATAATTCCAGCCATAGAAAGAGACGCACGTATGCAGGAGTATCAGCAGAAGCTGTTACTCGATCTTAGCTCGGCTTTTCCACCAAACAACCAGGCAGGTGCAGGGAGTGAATCTCCCAGTTGTAACTTGACAAACATGGGATGGTCTCGTCATCTTCAACAGTCTACCCGTACCAGTAGGACCGTATCTGGTGCTGGTAACAGCAATTTTATGGAATCTTTTCATAATTTTTTTAGACCCTCTTTTGCAAGGCCACCAGAGACAACAAGTCTGACACATAGTCAACGGCTGGAGAGGATGATACAGGAGTATCTCCAAATGAACATCGATGCCATGACTTTGCAAATGGAGCCTTGCTCCTTTTGGGCTTCAAATCTAGAAAAATGGCCAGAGCTCTCCAGTTACGCCTTGGAGATTTTGTCGTGTCCAGCTGCCAGTGTTGTCTCTGAACGTGTCTTCAGTTCTGCTGGGTGTGTGCTGAAAGATAAGCGCACGCGTCTGTCCAGTGACAATGTGGACAGACTAACGTTCATCAAAATGAACAAGTCATGGATCCAGAAGGAATTTACTACCCCTGTGTCATCCTGGGGAGAGTAAATGCTTGTGGATTTGGAATGTGGCGTATTTTTGAATGTGCTTGATGCAAATCTAGCTGTGAAGTGTACAACTGGGGCACAACTGCTGCCACTGAAGGGGTGGGTGTGTGTGGGGCCCAATTTTTGGAAAAAAGGGAGGCTCCGCTTGGAGTAACCCTTGCTTACATTGTTTTTAAAAGAAGCCAAGATGAACAGAGCTGGGATCAGGAAAGACTTTGCTACCTACCCCGGTGTCATCCTGGGGACGGTTAATTATGGCGTATTTTTGAATGTGCTTCATGCAAATCTAGCTGTGAAGTGTACAACTGGGGCACAAGTGCTGCCACTGAATGGGTGGGTGTGTGTGTGGCCCAATTTTTGGAAAAAAGGAAGACTCCGCTTGGAGTCACCTTGCGGTGTTTTACATGATTTTAGAAGGGCGTGCCATGCCTATATCTGTGTCTCCTCCTCTTTTTCCTTGTCCTGCTCTTTTGTTTTCGCATGAGTATATGTCCTTGTCACTTTCTCATGTGTTTGTGTTGTGTTGTGAGTTGTTTGTCACCTTTTGGACACCTTTGAGGGTGTTTTCTATGTGTTTTTATGTGTTTGTGATTGCCTGCCATTGTTTCCTATGCGGTTCGAGTTCGGTTCGTCGAACGTTCGACGAACCGAACTCGATCGGAACCTCCGTTCGGCGAACCGACCTCGAGCTGAACCGGGACCGGTTCGCTCATCTCTAGTGTGTGCCCGTGTGTGCCCCACTGCATGTGAGTATCACCGCTGCTGTGTGTGTGTGTGTGCCCGTGTGTGTGCCCCACTGCATGTGAGCACCGCCGCCGCTGCTGCTGTGTGTGTGTGCCCGTGTGTGTGCTCTACTGCATGTGAGTACCGCCGCTGCTGTGTGTGTGCCCGTGTGTGTGCCCCACTGCATGTGAGCACCGCCGCCGCTGCTGCTGTGTGTGTGTGTCCGTGTGTGTGCTCAACTGCATGTGAGTACCGCCGCTGCTGTGTGTGTGTGTGTGTGCCCGTGTGTGTGCCCCACTGCTTGTGTGCCCGTGTGTGTGCTCCACTGCATTTGAGTACCGCCGCTGCTGTGTGTGTGTGTGCCCGTTTGTGTGCCCCACTGCATGTGAGTACCACCGCTGCTGTGTGTGTGCCCGTGTGTGTGCTCCACTGCATGTGAGTACCGCCGCTGCTGTGTGTGTGTGTGCCCGTTTGTGTGCCCCACTGCATGTGAGTACCGCCGCTGCTGTGTGTGTGTGTGTGCCCGTTTGTGTGCCCCACTGTATGTGAGTATCACCGCTGCTGTGTGTGTGTGTATGCCCGTGTGTGTGCCCCACTGCATGTGAGTACCGCCATTGCTACTGCTGATGCTTTCTACACGGCTGTGTATCTAATCCTCTCCTGTGTGATGCTGTCTGCACGGCTGTGTATCTAATCCTGTCCTGGGTGATGCTGTCTGCACGGCCGTGTATCTAATCCTCTACTGTGTGATGCTGTCTGCACGGCTGTGTATCTAATCCTGTCCTGGGTGATGCTGTCTGCACGGCCGTGTATCTAATCCTCTCCTGGGTGATGCTGTCTGCACGGCTGTGTATCTAATCCTGTCCTGGGTGATGCTGTCTGCATGGCCGTGTATCTAATCCTCTCCTGGGTGATGCTGTCTGCACGACCATGTATCTAATCCTTTCCTGGGTGATGCTGTCTGCATGACCGTGTATCTAATCCTGTCCTGGGTGATGCTGTCTGCACGGCTGTGTATCTAATCCTAGCCTGTGTAATACTGTCTGTTGAGCCATGTATCTAATCCTATCCTGTGTCTGTGATACAGTCTGCTGAGCCGTGTATCTAATCCTATCCTGTGTGATACTCCTGCTGTCCTTGGTGACACTTTAGACATTTCTGGTCACCAACAAAATGGCTGTGCACTGTGTCCCTACATGTCATTCTCTGTTATCCTTTGTAAACACTCAGATTGGGAGGGGGACGCGTGCCATCACACACAGAAGAGCAGACTCCGCCCACTTTTACTGAGCTTTTTTCTACAGTTGGATTTCTGTAGGATTTCAGAAGCTGCCCCCCTAGTGTTTAACAGTGGAAACAGTGGAAAATATTAAACTTTTTAATTTTTTTTTATATTTTGCTCAATTAAAAAAAAATAATATTTAAACAAAACATTAAAATATTATTACTTTACATTTTTTCAGGTATTTAATTTTTTTTTTTCTGACGATACATTCCCTTTAATATTTCAAAGCCAATCAAAAAGAAAATTTCAGCACACTGTATGCCAATCCTTGAAATCGCAAGAAAAGTTACAATGTGATCAACAGAAGTCACCGATCTTCCTTTCCACCAGTTGTTGACATTGACGCCAATAATGAAGGAATCTATCACCAGTCCGGGAATGAGAGTGATAATCTCAGGGGCCAGAAGACTCCAAATCTCCGCTTGCAAATCGCTATCTGCAGAATCAGCCATCTCTCCTGCACTATGAGGATCCTGGTAACACAGCGAGGCTTTTATAGAAGGTTAAATGACAAAATGTTTATATTTATTAAAATACTACATTATTTACTAGTAAAATAACAAACAAATCACATAGACTTTGAGCCGGAGCACGTCCAGAAATGCAAAGATGGTCACACAATATAACGTTAAAAACTAATTTTGCAGCTTTATGACAGAAATAGAGAAATCACCTATAGAGTCAGTTTGCAAATATAGGGCAGCATTCAACTCATTAAAAAACAGAATTATTTTATGTTTTGTACTCCAGAGCTGCACTCCCGATGCTATACTATCCTTTACTTCAAATGCTCCTGTCCATAAATAATTTGTTCTTCCCCCTCCTCCCAATGGAAGGAAGGGACAGGGCTGTGATGAGAACACAGTTAAAAACAGACAGGGGAAAACTAAAATTCAGACCCTTTGCAAACTCACAGGAACAAACATTGAGACTAAGGAAAAAAGTAAGAGTAGTAAGGTAGCAACAAAAGACAACAAGGGTTAACACCACAGCTTCTCACAGCAATAAAATACAACCACTAGTAAATCTTCAGCAAAACACCTTACCAGACCAGTACAGTATAGCTATGATAAGGCCTTAATTTAGGTTGATGCCATTCAGTCGTGCATCCCTCTTAAACTGTCTGCAGTCCAAATTATGAGTCACTTGTGGTAGCATGCATAACCACACTCTTTCATACACACCAGAGAGACGTACTTGGATATGAATAGAAAGTAAGACTGACTTTAATACGGAAGTTGTACGGATATATATAACCGGGCGTATTGGCTAGATGCCAAGAATACGTAACACATCTGCTATTGGATAAAGTAGAACAGCTTATTCTGTGATATACAATTTACTGTAATGTGCTTGGTTCCTCATTTATATTAAGCAATGTCAGCATGATTCACTTGTCACAAGAATAGCCCAGACTGTCTGTCTGAGTCTTATGCCAAGAGATATGTGGGGTACAGTTCAAACACCATCTTAAATCTTGTTCTTTATGGATATCTCCATATAATTCTTATATACTCATAATAATTCATAATCTTGTCCATAACAGTCCCCCCTTTGGAGATAGCCAAAAAGTCTTTCCTTACTTTTCCAGGTCTATTGATCTGTCCTAATGCCGATGGTTACCTCACTCACATACGAGATACCCCATCCCTTGTGGATGAATCTTCCCACCCAACAGACTATGCATAGGAAGGCAGATCCTGACCGTATTCTCTAGACTGTCCTCATGGCTATTTTCCGCTGGCACATGTTATTCAGGAAAGGGGGGGAACGTGGCAGTAGTCCTCTAATGGGCTAATATTTATCAGGGTTGGTTTCACTCAAAGTCTCATGCTCCTCAGTCCTCAGGCGGTAATGGTGGGATATCATCAAAGGTGGGATGCACAGTCGTCTTCTGGTCCATATGCTTAGATATCATCGTCCTGGCACAAAGTATCGGGTAGAAGAGGGAAGACAGCCATCTCCTGGTCTCAGGCAGGTCCGACATCTCTTTGTAGTGGAATGCATGGATCTTCGTCCGGAAGAAAAAGAGTGAGAGAAGAGAGAGGAAGAGAGAGAGCGAGAAAGATTGAGAAGAGAGGAAGAGAGAGAGAGGAAAAGAGAGAGGAAAAGAGGAGAGAGAAAAAGAAAAGAGAGAAAAATCTAGATCTGGTTGGATCTGGAGGAGAAAACTCAAAAACGTATATTAGGCAAATGTTTAAACAAACAACAAGCTTAGTTGAAGTATCTGGGGTACTTCTAAACAGGATTTCATAGGGTCTCAACCTAGTGGTCCCTGCTGGGGTGTGTCTGACACTGAACAATTCAAGGGGAAGACTCTCATGCCCTTGCCTTCTACACTGCCCCATCCTCCCAACCTTCCCTCTATTCTGTGGCTGGTATGGGGTGTGTAGAGTCAGTTCTGTGTCTAAGGCCTGCCATATCTCTTTGGCTGGCAGTGAAAGCAGGTCACTAGCAACTTTCTATGGTCTCCGGGAGCCCACAGCTGCACCCTATCTCAGTCCTCTTCTTCTTCTGGGACTTGCTCTTGTAGGGTCAGGACAACGTTTTCTCAAGACTTTTCATCTTTCCTTTCTTCTTCACATCGGGGTCATTTGAAAAGCACAGATTGACTGACTGTTTCTTTGGTAAGTGGTCTTGGGGCTTCTTTGGATGTTCTGTCAGTGAGGGCACTTCTTACTGCTTCCCTTGACTCCTCCAATGTAGGCCTCAACCCTGCTCACCGCGACTCTGTCTGGCAATAGCAAAGCTTCCATCCGTTCTTCTATGGCCTCATGGCGGCGTACAGTTCCATTGGCAGTGATCAAGTCTGTTGTCCTCCACAGAGTAGATGCTGGCTGCCATCTTGCAGGCTTCAGCGAGAGCACATACATCTGCTTCTTCACAGACAGGCATGCGGGTAGCGACTGCTCTATCAGCACAGCGTCTTCTGCTACCAGCACCATACCCATGTGGAACCGTCTTCTTAATGCACATCTTGATCCATCCACAAAGGGGTTAAGTCAGGGTCCAAAGGTGTATCCGTCACTGTATCGAATCCAGAGTTTCCTCAGCTATGCCAGAGTCGACTACCTCTTCCACCAAGGTGTCAGAGGTGGGACACTCCCCCCTTGGAAGAGGGAGAAGTTCAGCAGGATTAAGGACCGCACACCGGGAGCTGGTGGCTTTGTCAGGGAGCAGTGATGTCATACGGGCACTGATCTTCAACTGGTGCTTTAGGTAGGTGTTCAATCTGACTGAGTAGTGTTCAAAGGGCTGCTGTCTTCCTCCATGGCAAACATGTAGAATGACTTCTGGGCTGGAGATGACGTGATGATACTCTTCAGGTGACTGTGACTGTAACGCAGGAGTTACCAGCTGTAGTTGTTTGCATATGGGCTCTCGGAGACCTGATACAAAGGACTATACCTAGGTTTGTAAGAAAGAGCAATGGGTGTAACTTTGGGGTCAGGAGAACACTGAAATTCTAAAAACTAAGACTCCGTAAAACCCCGGGGAAAGAGAAAAGAGCACAAGAGGGTTTGGAAACTACCAGCAGCACCCCCTGACTACATCTACGCAACTAGGAAAAAGCAGTGGAGCGTATCTACTCTACCTCCCCTGTGCTGACCCTGTAACTGGGGGCCCTGCACTCTCCCTCATCCCGACGGTAGACCTGATGGTGGTCAGGGTTGAGCCTCCAGCGTATCCCTCTCTCCTGTCAGACCCTTCAAACTAAGACACAAAGGATTACTGGGTGCTGCCAACGAAAACCCTAATATATGCCAACTCCTGATGATCAATGTCCCTTTGGGACCACATGAACCTCCACCCTCTCTATCAGGGAACTGAGATTGTGCAAGGTATCAGGCAGGATAACATACAAGTGAGAATATCTCAAACCAGGCTAAGCAGCAACTGCCATAGGCAGAAAAATATTTACTGTCCACCAGGACTAATAGTGAGCAGTCTATATGGCCTACTAAATTGTATAACATACAACAAAAACAAACATGCAAAAGTGAAGGGAAAAGGTTTCCACAGGACTATCAGCAATAACCTCTGCTAAGGTTCATTAGTGGGAACACTGTGGGAAAAAGTTCATTAGTGGTAAAAACTGCATATATGACCAAAAATGGAGTGTGTGTGTTCCAGGTCCCTGTCTCCCCCCTCTGCAGTCCCTGCTATGTCAGCAATAAACAGAGCAGTGGCTGTGGCTGCTGAAACAAAAATGGGGAACTGGGTGTCGGCTGGACTAAAATGGCGTCTAAAGATGAACTATGTAGTGTCTGAGTTAAAATTTCCACTTAAAGATAATTACCGATAAGAAACAGCCGCTAAAAGAGGAAGTAGGTGTTGGCCAAAAATGGCGTCTGAAGAGTCCTGGGAGGGAGTGACATGTATTGTGACATCTACATTCAGGAGGTATTCAATCTGTCACTGGGAAAATGGATTATATAGGGACCCCTGGGCTGACCCTGTAACTAGGGACCCTGTGCTTGCCCTCATCTCGACGGTAGACCTGATGGTGGTCAAGGCCGAGCCTCCAGCGTATCCCTATCTCCTGTCAGCCCCTGCAATAATATCCCCATACCATACCCCGGGCTGGGTAAAACACTGAGTGACAGAAAGAAATCTACATTCAGAACAGAAAATAATGGGGTGGGCTTACGTGGACACAGTGCTCCACAGACAGCACACAAGTCCACCCTATATATCAGCTTATGTTTCTTATTTTCACAGACAGGTAAAATACACATAGTGTAGTTGCTAGATTAAGAATTACTCATCAATTCTCATCTAATCTTCCCCCTTGGGAGAATTCTCCATTTCAACATTCGTACATTCACAGGACACTGAAATAGAAACTAACACTTCCCTTTTTTTTTTTCTTCTTTCCTCCTTTCAATTTCAGCCCTATGGTGTTATACACCAAAAACTGCGTACATTATACATAAAACATCTTCCAGTGTCACTTGGGTGATAAGGTACACGCACCCTCACTGTAAACCTGGCTCCATTACTGGCCAGAAAGAATCCCCAGCTTTAATCTGGGTGAAAACATCTTTCAGGGAAAACTATATATGAGATATTATGTCAGGGAGAGAATTCACGATATACATACACCTCCATGAGAACGGTCTATCGAATACTCAATAATTCCGACTAAGACCAAAGTTTAGGGGTCTTCCCCAATGTATTCAATTCTAGGTAAGAATACATTGACATCCACTAAAACAAGACCAGTGAGTATGCATACAACGTTCAACTCACTGCTTAGCAGGAAAACCGTACCAGGTAACAGTCTAACAGTCAGTGCTCTTTCATCCACTTTTTCCTTAACACTGCACCTGTACATAGACAACCCCCCCTTTCAAATCTTCTATCCCCGAAGATCAGGTCCAAGGTATCAAACATCAATTATTGATGACACGTCACTCATAGGTATTAGTGATGAGCGAGTATGCTTGTTACTACTCGGTACTCAAACGAGTATCACTGTACTCGGGCTACTCGGCGGGGACCGAGTAATCTCGCGATACTCGTGCTGTACTCGTGGTCTTCATCCCAGCATGTTGGCGCTCTTTTGAGAGCCAGCCCTCATGCAGGGATTGGCTGGCAGACCACTGCAATGCCACAGCCCTGTTAGTTGTGGAATTGCAGTGATTGGCCGGCCTGCACAGCGTGACCGAGCCTTTATACCGGCGGGCGCGCTGTGCTCTGCTCACAGCCATCCAGATAGTCAGTGCAGGGAGAGTGTTGCTGCTTCAGGGAAAGGTTTGCGGCCCTTTATAGTTCGTTCCGGAGCAGGGCTGCAAACAGTGTGACCAGAAGTCCTTCTTAGGACTATTATAGTTGTATACAGGCTGACAGGGTATAGCCAGGTCGGAGTACAGTAGCAGAGTCCTTCTCAGGACTATTGTTGCTGTATACAGGCAGGGTATAGCAAGGTCGGAATACAGGCTAGTGACCAGAAGAGTCCTTGTCAGGACTATTGTAGCAGTATACAGGCAGGCAGGCAGGCAGGGTATATAGCCATTCCTAGTGGTGACCGTATACCAGCCTTCATCATATCTGGGGCTGGTGTAGACAGTCTAAACCAGTCCAGATAGTGTCAGACTTCTCAGTAATTGTCGCTCCTAAAAACCTGTTAGGTTCTTAGTGCGTCCGTGCTTGCATTTAAAAACCGCACGTGTGTGCCTGTCGGTGGCAGCGTACAGGTGCACTTGTGTGTGTTTTTCACAAACTAATATATAACGCACAAGTCTAGTGAATAATACACGTCAGTCAGCAGTGTCTGATAGTGTCAGACTTCTCAGTAATTGTCGCTCCTAAAAACCTGTTAGGTTCTTAGTGCGTCCGTGCTTGCATTTAAAAACCGCACGTGTGTGCCTGTCGGTGGCAGCGTACAGGTGCACTTGTGTGTGTTTTTCACAAACTAATATATAACGTACAAGTCTAGTGAATACACGTCAGCACAGCATTGCAAAATGCGCAAGGGCGTTGGCAAGGAACAAGGAAGTGGACGTGATGGTGGTGCAGGCAGAGGCCGAGGTCGTGGGCAAGCTCTAATTTCGCCACAACAAAGGGCCACATCTAGTCGCTCGAACGTCCTGTCCCAAATTCTTGGGGACCGCAGCAGTACACCGCTCTTGAACCAAGACCAGTGTCAACAGGTTGTTAGTTGGATAGCGGATAATGCTTCCAGTCAGATTGGCACCACCACAAACACTCTGTCTTCCACACGGTCAAGTGTCAGTAGCCGTGATACTGCACCGCACAATTCAGAACCTGATCCTCCTTCCTACCACAAGGCTGAGAACACGTCCTCGGACATTACTGATCCCACACTTGGACACTCGGAAGAGCTGTTCACGTTTCCATTCGCACATTCTGGCCTCTCGCCAGCTCATGTTGAAGTGGGTCATGAGGAGATCGTATGTACAGATGCCCAAATATTTGAGCAGCCACGTTCTCACGAAGTTGGCAACGTATCTCAACAAGGGGTAGACGATGATGAGACACAATTGTCAGGAAGTCAGGAGGAGGAGCAGGGTGCGGAAGAGGAAGACGACGTGGTGGATGATCCAGTAACTGACCCAACCTGGCAGGAGGATATGCAGAGCGAGGACAGCAGTGCACAAGGGGAGGGAGGCGTAGCATCCCAACAGGCAGTAAGAAGCAGGGTGGTGGCTCCAGGCAGAAGTTAGGCAACCGTTCCCCGGAACAACAACACGACACAAGGTGCCTGTACAAATGTTAGGTCTTCCCGAGTCTGGCAGTTTTTTAAGTTGGCTCCAGATGATTCTAAAAAGGCCATTTGCAACACCTGCCGTGCCAGCATCAGCAGGGGTACCAAAACTAGCAGCCTGACCACCACCAGCATGATCAGGCACATGTCAGCCAAGCACCCGACTTTGTGGGAAGTACAACAGAGTCGAGGAGCAGTGCTTGCTGATGTCACTGCTACGTCTTCGCTTGTTGTGCATGCGAGCCAATCCCCTGTCCATGCTGCCTGCAAACAAGCCTCCTCCGGTCCTGCACCTGCAGTTGCCTATGCAGAAATAACACCATCATCAAGCACGTCCTTGTCCCAGCGCAGCGTTCAGTTATCCATTCAGCAAACCTTTGAACGCAGGCGCAAATACACTGCCAACGCCCCACATGCCACAGTTCTAAATGCTAACATTTCGCGACTGCTTGCGCTGGAAATGTTGCCTTTTAGGCTGGTGGAGACAGAAGCATTCCGCGACCTGATGGCGGCAGCTGTCCCACGTTACTCGGTCCCCAGCCGCCACTATTTCTCCCGGTGTGCCGTCCCCGCGTTGCATAACCACGTGTCACAAAACATCACACGTGCCCTGAACAACGCTGTTTCACCCAAAGTCCACCTAACCACAGACACGTGGACAAATGTTTGTGGGCAAGGCCGCTACATCTCATTGACGGCACACTGGGTTAATATTGTGGAAGCTGGGACCCAGTCTGAGCGAGGGACGGAACACGTCCTTCCCACACCAAGGTTTGCAGGCCCTACCTCAGTCAGGGTTTCACCCACACTCTACAGCTCCGGAATGTCATGCTCTTCAGCCTCCTCCTCCTCCTGCGCATCCTCATCCACTTTACCTTCCACACCAGTCCCAAGCTGGAAGTACTGCAGCACTGCCTCGGCGAAGCGGCAACAGGCTGTGCTGAAGCTTAATCTGCATAGGTGACAAACCCCACAATGCAGAAGAGGTGTGGACAGCTCTGAAACAGCAGGCAGATCACTGGCTCACACCTCTGAACCTAAAGCCAGGAAAGGTCATGTGTGACAATGGCCGGAACCTGGTGGCGGCTTTGAGGCGAGGCCAGCTGACACATGTTCCATGCGTGGCCCATGTGCTCAACCTCGTGGTTCAGCAGTTTCTAAAGTCATACCCAGAGCTGTCTGATCTGCTGGTAAAAGTTCGCCGCCTGTCTGCACATTTTCGAAAGTCACCTACTGCTTCAGCCGGCCTTGCCGGCTTTCAGCACTATTTGCATCTTCCGGCTCACAGACTGGTGTGTGATGTCCCCACACGTTGGAATTCAACTCTGCACATGTTGGTCAGGATATGTGAGCAGAAGAGGGCAGTTGTTGAGTACTTGCATCACCTAAGCCGTCGGGAAATGGGTCAAACTCCACACATAACACCTGAGGAGTGGAGATGGATGTCTGACCTATGTACCATCCTCCAAAACTTTGAGGACTCCACCAAGATGGTGAGCGGTGATGACGCCATTATTAGCGTCACCATACCGCTTCTCTGCCTTCTAAAACGGTCTCTTCTCAAAAACAAACATGATGCATTGCAGGCGGAGCGCGATGAGTTGCAGCAAGAAACAGTAGTGGGTGTGGGTGATAACACACAGCCCAGCCTCGTCTCATCACAACGTGCAGTGGAGGACTATGACGAGGAGGAGGATGAAGACATGGAGCAACTCTCCGGCCAAATTGAGGATATGACATGCACACCAGTCATATCCTCGGTTCAGCGTGGCTGGCCAGAGGACAGGGTAGATGAGGAGGAGGAGGAGGAGGAGGAGGAGGACAGCATGTTCAGTCATCGTGTTGGTCAGGATACTGAAGTACTGGCTGTTAAGAGTCTGGCGCACATAGCTGACTTTATGGTAAGCTGCCTGTCTCGTGACCCTCGCGTTAAGAACATCTTGGCCGACAATCATTACTGGTTGGTAACACTGTTAGACCCATGCTACAAGGAGAACTTTATGTCTCTTATTCCCGAGGCGGAGAGGTCAACCAAAATGCAGCAGTTCCGGAAGGCCATAGTCACGGAAGTAGGCAAAGCATTCCCCTCACAAAACGCTAGCGGCATAGGTCAGGAATCAGTGGACAACCAAGGCGTACAGCCGAGAGAGGCACAAGTCCAATCCGACAGAGGTAGGGGAACAGTCTTTAAGATGTGGGACAGTTTTCTCAGCCCCTCACGTACCACAGCCCCTGAGGTGCGGGGTAGTGCCACAAGAAATCCTAAGTTTGCCCAGATGCTCAAGGAGTACCTTGCAGATCGAACAACTGTACTCCGACATTCCTCTGTGCCTTACAATTATTGGGTATCCAAGGTGGACACGTGGCATGAATTGGCTCTCTACGCCTTGGAAGTCCTGGCCTGCCCTGCCGCTAGCGTTTTGTCAGAGCGTGTTTTTAGTGCTGCAGGTGGAATCATAACAGATAAACGCACCCGCCTGTCAACTGAAAATGCTGACAGGCTGACTCTGATCAAGATGAACAAGGGTTGGATTGGGCCAGACTTCACCACACCACCAGCAAATGAGAGCGGAATTTAAAGTTTGAAACGGGAATTTGCCATGTACCTCCACTCACCCATGGGTACACACTTCTGAACTTTGGATAATCGCTGGACTGCTCCTCCTTCTCCTCATGCGCCACCATGATGACCGTTACAATAGTTAGGCCTTTGTTTCAGGTATACCCCCAGTGGTAAATTTTTTCGCCCATTCTTTCAGAATGGACATTACAACGACAGGAGACCCGCTCCTTTGCAATGGGAACAATGTTTTGAGGCCCTCATGCACGTCTCTATCCAGGGACAACGTGGAGCCTCCCAATTTTTGGCTGCCCTGCCAAAGGGCTATACTACAATACACCCACTTCCTGACAATGGACACTTCTGGTTTACAGGCCCTCATGCACGTCTCTATCCAGGGACAACGTGGAGCCTCCCAATTTTTGGCTGCCCTGCCAAAGGGCTATACTACAATACACCCACTTCCTTACAATGGGCACTTTAGGTTTACAGGCCCTCATGCACGTCTCTATCCAGGGACAACGTGGAGCCTCCCAATTTTTGGCTGCCCTGCCAAAGGGCTATACTACAATACACCCACTTCCTGACAATGTACACTTCTGGTTTACAGGCCCTCATGCACGTCTCTATCCAGGGACAACGTGGAGCCTCCCAATTTTTGGCTGCCCTGCCAAAGGGCTATACTACAATACACCCACTTCCTGACAATGGACACTTCTGGTTTACAAGCCCTCATGCACGTCTCTATCCAGGGACAATGTGGAGCCTCCCAATTTTTGGCTGCCCTGCCAAAGGGCTATACTACAATACACCCAATTCCTTACAATAGGCACTTCAGGTTTACAGGCCCTCATGCACGTCTCTATCCAGGGACAACGTGGAGCCTCCCAATTTTTGGCTGCCCTGCCAAAGGGCTATACTACAATACACCCACTTCCTGACAATGGACACTTCTGGTTTACAGCCCCTCATGCACGTCTCTATCCAGGGACAATGTGGAGCCTCCCAATTTTTGGCTGCCCTGCCAAAGGGCTATACTACAATAGACCCACTTCCTCAAAATGGGCATATTAGACTCAAGAGGCCTTCATGTACGTCTCTTTTCAGGGACATCGGAGTGCCACACAATGTTTTACGTAAAATCTTTCATGTATTAATCTCAAAAAGTAACATACACCAGCTCTATCTCACTATTGGGTATGTGCCCTTAACATTTCTGCCATGAAAATTCATTTTGGTGTCATTTTGGAAGGTTTTCTGGTGAGTCCGTAAAAATGGCGTAAAACGCGGACAAAATTGTTCACAGCTGTGACTTTTGAGTGATAAATGCTTCAAGGGGTCTTCCCCATGCTGTTGCCATGTCATTTGAGCACTCTTCTGAGACTTTTGTGACATTTTTAGGGTTTCTACATGCTGCCGGGGGTCATTTCATAAAAATACTCGGGTCTCCCATAGGATAACATTGGGCTCGGTGCTCGGGCCGAGTACACGAGTATCTTGAGATGCTCGGCCCGAGCCTCGAGCACCCGAGCTTTTTAGTACTCGCTCATCACTAATAGGTATATATCTCAGTGTTCCTTCACAAGGACTGCAGCCTCTTGAGGCTTCCATGTCACATATTTAGGGCGTTCTTGTCTGGGACTATCGGAATAATGGTGCGATGCCATGTGTGGCCTGACGTCCTCAAATAAGGACAGCACCTGTGGTTTACCTCTACTAGGGACAGTGTTGGTGGTGGGGTGGATCATTGTTAAATCATTGTCATCTTCCTGCCCCCCCCTCGGTGTCTTCTGTTGTTCCAGCAACAAATAGGCCAGTGGCCTTGGGACTTAAGATGGCTGGAAAAGAGAACTAGGTGCGGCCCGACCTGAAATGACGTCTGGGCAGACTAGGGAGGGCGTTTGGTGGGCAGGGGGACAAACTACACAAGTCCAACCCTCTGGGGACGACTTATGAGGAGGGGGGCATTGTTTCCTAATGGGCTTGGCTACTTCCTGAGGTGCCATTTTCTGAGCTGGTGCAATATAGAAATATCTACTATCTCCATCCCATTCCTCTTTCCATGCCAATTTTCTAACATCTTTTGACGTTCTATACCATGCCTCAGCATCCATAAGGAGATCTTTATCTTTCAAGATCCCTCGCTTTTTTAACAAAACATCTTTCCATTCCTGCTCCTCTAATCTCCCTTTCTTGGCAGTGATTCCTGCCACCTTCAAGAGCGACTTCATATTTTTAACATACTTCCTTCCTTCTCGTTCGCTTACTAATTCTTCTGCCGTTAACTTGACAGGTGTGGACTGATTAGACCCCATGCTTCAAGGGTATACGACCTAAAACTAACACGTCAACCTGGATTTCTGATCTGCCGTAATCCACTTCCTCTTCGGGACCAGCGACTATACACTTCCACAGAATACACAGAATTTCTACCTCAGTCCACAAACCACAAACACAAACAGGCTGTCCTACCAGGAAGAAGTGTCACGTGGGTGATAGATACTAAATTCACCCTCACTATCTCTTACTTCATGTACTAGCAACCTCTGTTCACACTATATACACCTTCCTCGAACGGTCCGTCCAGAACATCAATAATACTGTTTAAAACCAAAGTCAAGGGATTCTGCCAATGTTCCTCCTACCTAGGATCGCAGAGAACATCAAATTCCACCGGATACAGTCAGGGTCTTACCATGACGCTGTACCGGCCAAAACCAATCCCCCTATCGTCTCCTCTCTGTGGAAGACGCACCAGGATTCTGCCAATGTTCCTCCTACCTAGGATCGCGGAGAACATCAAATTCCACCAGACACAGTCAGGATCTCACCATGACACTGTACTGGCCAAAACCAATCCCCCTATTGTCTCCTCTCTGTGGAAGACCACCAGGATACAGTCAGGACTCTTACCATGACACCTGTACCTGCCCTTTAGATTTATCAATTACTGACTATCGACCGGACACGTCACACACCAGTGTATACACTATATACATAAACAGTTAATTTTTCCAAGTTTCTCCTTCACTCATAGAAGAAACAGCTTCAATATATCAAAGTACATTCTCGTGACACCACTTCCTCTTTTTCAGGCAGCCAGCCTTGCTGCAAACACAGTGATTAGAGCGATACCAGCAAGTACTCCACCTGCTGCAAATAGACAGACATTTCAACAGGTAGACACAGGTCAACACAATGACATAACAATAAGGACACTATATACACCATCCAGGTGGCTGATCTCACCTGCAGATATAACCATATATATCCATATATCCAGCGTATATAACAACTTCCTCATTTTCCCCTGCAGTTAAGTCAGAGAAAAATAAAACATAGAACTTCAGCTTTTCTCCTAGAGCAGACAAAAAAACCTCAAACCACATTACATTTCATGTGATTTACAATTACATTACATAAATTACAGACAGCTTAAGGTGAACCTGACCACCTTGGTGTGAGATCTCTTAGGACGGCTTATCTCATGCGAGATGGCGGTCATTAGGTGTCTAGACTGGGACAGCCCAACCCCCCTTCGAAATGCAAGTACACGCATGAGGTTGCAAGGTGAGATTACACAAATGTTCTCACCTGCAGCTGGAGTGCGCATCTCCACCTCTCGCGTAGTTGCCTTTCGACTGAAGGTGTCAGCACGGCCGTCCGCCATCCAGAGCTCCGTCCTAAGGTACGTTGGGCGCCAAATGATAAGGCCTTAATTTAGGTTGATGCCATTCAGTCGTGCATCCCTCTTAAACTGTCTGCAGTCCAAATTATGAGTCACTTGTGGTAGCATGCATAACCCCACTCTTTCACATACACCAGAGAGACGTACTCGGATATGAATAGAAAGTAAGACTGACTTTAATACGGAAGTTGTACGGATATATATAACCGGGCGTATTGGCTAGATGCCAAGAATACGTAACACATCTCCTATTGGATAAAGTAGAACAGCTTATTCTGTGATATACAATTTACTGTAATGTGCTTGGTTCCTCATTTATATTAAGCAATGTCAGCATGATTCACTTGTCACAAGAATAGCCCAGACTGTCTGTCTGAGTCTTATGCCAAGAGATATGTAGGGTACAGTTCAAACACCATCTTAAATCTTGTTCTTTATGGATATCTCCATATAATTCTTATATACTCATAATAATTCATAATCTTGTCCATAACAGCTATAGCTGGCATTAATGCTATAGTTAAGCGAGCATACTGTGGTGTGAAAAAGTGTTTGCCCCTTTTTGATTTCTTTTTTCTTTTGCATGTTTGTCTCACTTAAATATTTCAGATCACCAAACAAATTGAAATATTATACAAAGATCACACAATATGCAATTTATACTGTAAATGAAGGTCTTTATTATTAAGGGAAAAAGAAATCCAAACCTACAGGGTGCTGTGTGGAAAAGTGATTGTCCTCTAGACTTAATAACTGGTTGGGCCTACTTTAGCAGCAACAACTGCAATCAACCGTTTACAATAAATGGCAATGCAACACTCTTAAGTATTTTTAGCCCAATCATCTTTGAAGGATTGTTGTAATTCAAATGAATCAGGAACTTTCCAAGCATGACCCGACTTTTTACGGTCATGTCACAGCATCTCAATTGGATTAAGGTCAGTTCTTTGACTAGGCATATCCAAACGCTTAATTTTTAATTTCTTAAGCCGTTCGAAAGTGGACTTGCTTTTGTGTTTTGTATCATTGTCCTACTGGCTAACCCTAGTGCGCTTCAGCTTGAAGTCATAAAAAGATGGCTGGACATTCATCTTCAGGATTTTTTGGAAGACAGCAGAAATCACGGTTCCATTTTCCAAAGCAAATCTTCCAGGTCCTGAAGCAGCAAAACAGCCCCAGACTACCACACTACCACCATCATATTTTACTGTTTGTATGATGTTAAATATCTGAAATGCTGTGTTACTTCTATGCCAGATGTAATGGGATATACATCTTCCAAAAAGTTCAATTTTTGTCTCGTCAGTCCACAGAGTATTTTCTAGAATGTGGATCATCAATATGTTTTCTGGCAAAATTGAGACAAGTCTTTATGTTCTTTTTGTTCAGCAGTGGTTTTCTTCTTGGTACTCTGCTGCTGATGCTGGCCATCTTTGACCAGTTCCTTTCTTATGGTGAAGTCATGAACACTAAACTTAACTGAAGGCCTCCAGTTCTTTGGATTCTGTTATTGGGTCTTTTGTGATCTCTTTGATGAGTCATCACTGAACTCTTGGGATAATTTTGGTCAGCCGGCATTCCTGGGAATATTCACCACTGTTCCAGGTTTTCACACTTTGTCGATATTGGCTCTCACTGTAGAGATAGATCACTTTGTCATTTGTTCCTGAATTTCTTTGGATTGTGGCATGATGGTTGGCTCTAGATTAAGGATGGGCGATCCCCCCAATGGTCGGGATCGGGGAGACTCGCCCGATCATTTTGTAAAGATTGTGATCGGGATCAAGATAACACGATCTTGCGTCCCGATCACCAATCTTTGAATGTACAGTTATGTGATGGGGTGGGGGGGCCTGTAAAATAAAGAATGCAGGTAATAATAAACATTGTCATTATACTTACAATCCATCTTGCAGACTCTGTCTCCCGCCGCTTCTCCTTCCGAGTATGATCATCTCTATGCCACCCGGTAACAAAAGGACCATCTGTGACATCATAGCATGTGACCAGTCACATGTGACTATTGTGTTATCTCATTGACTACAGATTGGGTCATATGGCTATGACGTCAAGCTAGTTCCTGTCAGTGTATCTCGCCGGTACGCGGTGCTCGCCCAAGCGTCTCAGTACTCAGTATACTCAGAGAGCGTCAGGCACATGCTTATCTTCCTGTCCCTGCATGTCCGAGGTAAAGCTGTGGAGAAAGGAAGCGCAATAGGGTCTTACCCGGTATATGTCCGGGGAAAAATTAAAAGAAATGCACTCACCTCAAGGAGTTGTGTCAGTCACAACCCCTGAAAAAGCTTATGTAGTTGAGATGAAATTTACTGCAGCACCCTTGGTTGATAACAGAGAACAATAGTGATAGGGGTTTATGCCGCACTATTTACCAGGAAGGAGGACAGGAAGATGATCAATGTTCCTTTATTGTAGCTTTTGACAAAAGCTACAATAAAGGAATATTGATCATCTTCCTGCCCTCCTTCCTGGTGAATAGCGCGGCATAAACCCCTTTCTCTATTGTTCTCTGTTGTCCGTGCATGTCGGCGTTCTTCACAGAGTCAGCCCACATGCAGGGACTAGTTGCCACAGCCGGTGAGTAGCGGCATCGGGAGTCAGGCAATTGGAGATCACCGTAGCTATAGTAACCTGCCTATCAGGTTACTATGGCAATGGTGGAAGCGGTGACGTCATCGCTTCCCAACCTGCAGCCTCTGCTTACTCATTGAGTGATTACACAGCACAGAGGAGCAGAAGAGTTCTTCCTTCCCTGTGTTGTCTGATATAGCAGAGCTAGATTGGTTGAAGAAGACAGAAGACCAGGATCTTGGAGGGGTGAGAGGGAGTAAAAAAGAGGGAGTCCTGAAGTGTTTCTGTGTATTTATTTCTAATAAAGTATTTTTTTCTCTGTGTGATGTCTTTTTTTAACCCTTTATTGGAGAGTCTTAATGCCCAGGTCAAACTTGAGATAAGGAGAAACACACGACCAATATCCAAATTGCAAAGGTGAAATCTTTATTAACAAAGGGGTAGGTGCGGGGCGGCACGGAACAAGTAGGGACACAGACCATCAATCTCCAACCATTATGCATTGCATATAAACATTATTCTATGCTGACATGATATAATCATCTGCACATATATGTATAACCAGACATAAAAGTAAACCACAAAGGGTAGAAAAAATGGGTATATAACCACAAAGAGAATTCAATCAAACAGAGATGTATTACTGTATGATGAAGAATATTTCATATATAGTATATCAATATAGATCCTTACAACCAATTATACATACATGATATCCACTATCAATATGAGGGTACTAGAAGATGGTAACAAATTACATGCATAGCCACACAAGTCAAAGAGGGAGGAAGGATGACACTGACGGACGGAAGGAAAATTCGTTCACATCCTAACAATGAAAGTCCCCGATCAGCACTGAACTATAGCTGAAAGGTTAAGGTTAAATATTACTATACCCAACCTGCGTATATAATTACATCAGGGAGACACTTTCAAGGTTCAAATATGTGGAGAAAGAGCAGTGGCAGACTCTACCTGGGAGACTTGGGGAGGTCAGAGAGAGGCGTCCGTGTCCTTCCCGACGGCCGTTTCGGCGGTGAAGCCTTCGTCAGGGGGCGTGGACAAAGTGAGGGGAAGTGCAGACTAAAAAGAGGACGTCAACCAATCAGCACCGGTTGACGTGCTAGTGACGCAAGTAGTATCCAAGGCAGCGCGGGACGCATAGCGCCTGACCGCGCCGCCACCCGTCCGACAGTTCCGGTCACATGATCGCCACGTGTGCGCATCACGTGGCCATCATGCGAGCGGACGTCACACAGAAAAAGGCGGCGCGGCGGCGTAGCAACCAACACCGCTCCCGGACATGCGCACCAGCACTCAAACAGGTGATATGGAAATAGGGTTTTAACATTGATATGTAAAGATTGGAGTATGAGGATATAAATATATATCTCAAAATCGCCCCCATATGTTGCAACAAGACTCCTATTATAGATGCAAACATAATTCACATCTATTTTTATATACAATACAGAGGGCCATCTATACATATATATATACATATGTATATGTATATACACACATATACATATATGTGGAATATCAGGGAACATGCCAGATGATAGATAAACATGACATTATACATAGTGGCTGGTGTGGGTGAATATTTTGCACTAAAGATAGAATAGCACATATAATATCTGTCATGCGTAATATTAACCATGACAGTAGGCACAGTACTCCCACATCAAGTCATATATGTCCAAAAGAATGATGAACATATTACATGAATTGTCCAAAGTCGTTAAACTTCTGGCATGATGCAGCCAAATATCTTCATGATAGAGACATAGAAACCTCTTCATATGGTGCAATACTCCAACTTCCATCTTCAATGCTGAATCATAAAAACGAAGGGAAGACGCCTAAAATATAACAAGATTAAAATAAGTACTTAAAATAAAACAGCCGGAAAACCACTTCCTGTTACTAAAAGGAGACCACGGGTATCACAAAAATGGGGCATAGTAAATATTCTCGTTCAGACCTAGAGGGTGAAGAGTTTTCTGTGTCCAGATCCATCTTGTCTCCATCCGGGCTAACTTCTGACTAATCTTTCCCCCACGGATGTTCAAATCAAGGCGGTCAATGCCCCTGACCCTTAAAAGCGTCGGATCACATTGATGGTATTGTCTAAAGTGACGTGGGATGGTTTTAAGTGATAGGATATCCGAGCAGTTGGCCGCTGCGACAATCCCATTAACGTGTTCCCGAATACGTACTTTAAACTGCCTAGTTGTTAAACCGACATATATTTTGGGGCAGGGGCAGATGGCATAGTAGATGACCGCCGATGTGGTACAGGAAATGAATTTCTTAATGGGGAAAGTATTTTCACCTGTAGAGTCCGTAAACGTGTCTATCCTGTCCACATTTGGACAGGCCATGCAGCGACCACAAGGTGCACAGCCAGTGCGGGGGGCCACAGGACCAAAGGGGGGGAGCTGAGTAGCCTCGTCATAATGACTGGCGACAAGGTGATCACGAAGGTTTTTAGATCTACGAATACTCAGCATTGGCCTATCAGGGATCATCTGGGCCAAAATCGGGTCGGCCTGCAAAACCGGCCAAAATTTTTGCAGGCACGATCTCATGGCCGAAAATTGACCATGATAGTCTGTGACAAATCTCAGGGTTTCCTGCGATTGAGGTTTCTGGGGAGCATACAACAGGGAGTGACGTGTAGAATGTCTCGCCCTGTTGTAGGCTCTTTTCACACACCGCTTGCTGTAACCCCTATCATAGAATCTATGCTTGAGGTCTAGGGCTCGGGTTTCGAAGTCAAGATCGGTGGAACAGATCACTACATAATTTATTAAAATTATATATTAATTTTTCATACAACTATATATTGTGTGTGAGTGTATATATATATATATATATATATATATATATATATAGTATATATATATATATATATATATATATATATATATATAGTCATATGTAAAAGTTTGGGCACCTCTATTAATGTTAACCTTTTTTCTTTATAACAATTTGGGTTTTTGCAACAGCTATTTCAGTTTCATATATCTAATAAATGATGGACTCAGTAATATTTCAGAATTGAAAGGAGGTTTATTGTACTAACAGAAAATGTGCAATCTGCATTAAAACTAAATTTGACAGGTGCATAAGTATGGGCACCTCAACATAAAAGTGACATTAATATTTTTTAGATCCTCCTTTTGCAAAAATCACAGCCTCCAGTTGCTTTCTGTAGCTTTTAATGAGTTCCTGGATCCTGGATGAAGGTATTTTTGACCATTCCTGTTTACAAAACAATTTTAGTTCAGTTAAGTTTGATGGTCGCCGAGCATGGACAGCCGCTTCACATCATCCCACAGATGTTCAAAGATATTCAGGTCTGGGGACTGGGATGGCCATTCCAGAACATTGTAATTGTTCCTCTGCATGAATGCCTGAGTAGATTTGGAGCGGTGTTTAGGATCATTGTCTTGCTGAAATATCCATCCCCTGCGTAACTTCAACTTCGTCACTGATTCATGCATATTATTGTCAAGAATCTACTGATACTGAGTTGAATCCATGCGATCCTCAACTTTAACAAGATTCGCGGTGCCGGCATTGGCCACACAGCCCCAAAACATGATGGAACCTCCACCAAATTTTACTGTGGATAGCAAGTGCTTTTCTTGGAATGCCGTGTTTTTTTGCCTCCAGGGATAACGCCTTTTTGTATGACCAAACAACTCATTCTTTGTTTCGTCAGTCCACAGGACCTTCTTCCAAAATGTAACTGGCTTGTCCAAATGTGCTTTTGCATACCTCAGGTGACTCTGTTTGTGGCGTGCTTAAAGAAACGGCTTCTTTCGCATCCTTCTCCCATACAGCTTCTCCTTGTGCAACGTGCGCTGTATTGTTGACCGATGCACATTGACACCATCTGCAGCAAGATGATGCTGCAGGTCTTTGGAGGTGGTCTCTGGATTATCCTTGACTGTTCTCACCATTCTTCTTCTCTGCCTTTCTGATATTTTTCTTGGCCTGCCACTTCTGAGCTTAACAAGAACTGTACCTGTGTTCTTCCATTTCCTTACTATGTTCCTCACAGTGGAAACTGACAGTTTAAATCTCTGAGACAACTTTTTGTACCTTTCCCTGAACAACTATGTTGAATAATCTTTGTTTTCAGATCATTTGATAATTGTTTTGAGAAGCCCATGATGCCACTCTTCATAGGAGATTCCAATAGGAGAAGAACTTGCAAGTGGCCACCTCAAATACCTTTTCTCATGATTGGATACACCTGCCTATGAAGTTCAAAGCTCAATGAGGTTACAAAACCAAATTTAGTGCTTCAGTAAGTCAGTAAAAAGTAGTTAGGAGTTTTCAAAACAAGAAATTGATAAGGGTGCCCATACTTATGCACCTGTCAAATTTAGTATAAATGCAGATTGCACATTTTCTGTTAATACAATAAACCTCATTTCAATTCAGAAATATCACTAAGTCCATCATTTATTAGAAATATGAAACTGAAATAGCTGTTGCAAAAAACAAAATTGTTATAAAGAAAAAAGGTTAACATTAATAGGGGTGCCCAAACTTTTACATGTGACTGTATATATACATATATACGGCTATGGCAAAAATTAAGAGACCACTGCAAAATTGTCAGTTTTTCTGATTTTTACCTTTATATTTTAGAGTAAAATGTAGATTGTTCTTTTATTCTATAAATTACTGACAACATGTCTCCGAATTTCCAAGCAATACATTTTTGTTTTTATTTTCTGAAAATACTGATTTATAGAATAAAAGAGCAATTTATAGGTTACTCAAAAATACAAAGAGAAAAATCAGAAAAACTGAAAATGTTGAAGTGGTCTTTTAATTTTTGCCAGAGCTGTATATATATATATATATATATATATATATATATATATATATATATATATATATATATATACACAGTGCTGGCCACAAGTATTAGCACCCCTGCAATTCTGTCAGAGAATACTCAGTTTCTTCCTGAAAATGATTGCAATCACAAATTTTTTGGTTTTATCTTCGTTTAACCCCTTCAGCCCCGGGGCACTTTCCGTATTTGCGTTTTTGTTTTTTGCTCCTCTTCTTCCGAGAGCCGTAACTTTTTTATTTTTCCATCAATCTTGCCATATGAGGGCTTGTTTTTTGCGGGACATGTTGTACTTTTAAATGAAACCATAAGTTTTACCATATGGTGTACTGGAAAGCAGCAAAAAAATTCCAAGTGTGAAAAAATTGCAAAAAAAGTGTGATCGCACAATAGTTTTTGGGATGTTTTATTCATGGTGTTCACTATATGGTAAAACTGATGTATGGGTATGATGCCTGAGGTCGGTGCGAGTTTGTAGACACCAAACATGTATAGATTAACTTGTATCTAAGGGGTTAAAAAAAATTCACAAGTTTGTCCAATAAAAGTGGCGCACGTTTTGCGCCATTTTCCGAAACACGTAGCGTTTTTATTTTTTGGGATCTATGGCTCAGTGATGGCTTATTTTTTGCATCTCGAGCTGATGTTTCTAATGGTAGCATTTTTGCGCAGATGCTACGTTTTGATCGCCTGTTATTGCATTTTGCGTAAAACTTGCGGCGACCAAAAAACGTAATTTTGGCGTTTGGAATTTTTTTGCCACTACGCCGTTTACCAATCAGATGAATTGATTTTATATTTTGATAGATCGGGCATTTCTGAACGCGGCGATACCAAATATGTGTATATTTATTTATTTTTTAACCCTTTAATTTTCAATGGGGGGAAAGGGGGGTGATTTGAACTTTTAGGTTTTTTGGTTTTTTTTTTAATTTTTTAAAACTTTTTTTTTACTTTTTTTATTTTATTTTACTAGTCCCCCTAGGGGGCTATAGCGATCAGCAATCCGATTGCTGATCGCTATCTGCTGATCACAGCTATACCGCTGTAAACAGCAGAAATAGTCACTTTCTTTTTTCCTCTGCTCCGTGCCGAGGAAGAATGAAAGTGAAACTTCATAGCTGCAGGCATCATCACATGACCCTGTGCTACGATGGCAACCACCGAATGTCACGTGATCATTCACGTGACGTCCGGAGGGGGCGGTGGTAAGTAGAAAACATGGCCGCGTGCATATAGATCTCGCTGCCAGACTTTGGCAGCGAGATCTATGGGGTTAATGTTCCGGGTGGAATGCGATTCCACTCGGAACATGTAGGCACACATGTCAGCTGTTGAAAACAGCTGATATGTGTGCCGATCCACGCCGCCTGCCCGCGGCAGGGGGCGGGGCTTACCGGGACACGATCCATAACAGAAAGATCCGTCCATGGTCGTGAAGGGGTTAATTTGTCTTCAATGAAAAAAAAAAAATATGTCAAAAAGCCAAGTTGGATATAATTCCACACCAAACATAAAAAAGGGGGAGGACAAAAGTATTGGTACTGTTTGAAAAATCATGTGATGCTTCTCTAATTTGTGTAATTACCAGCACCTGTAACTTACCTGTGGCACCTAACAGGTGTTGGCAATAATAAATCACACTTGCTGCCAGTGGACATGGATTAAAGTTGACGCAACCTCTGTCCTGTGTCCTTGTGTGTACCACATTGAGCATGGAGAAAAGAAAGAAGACCAAAGAACTGTCTGAGGACTTGAGAATCCAAATTGTGAGGAAGCATGAGCAATCTCAAGGCTACAAGTTCATCTCCAAAGACCTAAAAGTTCCTGTGTCTACGGTGCACTGTGTCATCAAGAAGTGTAAAGCCCATGGCACTATGGCTAACCTCCCTAGATGTGGAAGGAAAAGAAAAATTGACGAGAGATTTCAACGCAAGATTGTGCGGATGGTGGAAAAAGAACCTCGACTAACATCCAAACAAGTTCAAGCTACCCTGCAGTCCGAGGGTACAACAGTGTCAACCCGTACTATCCGTTAGTGTCTGAATGAAAAGGGACTGTATGGTAGGATACCCAGGAAGACCCCATTTCTTACTCCGGGACATAAAAAAGCCAGGCTGGAGTTTGCCAAAACTTACCTCATAAAGCCTAAAATGTTTTGGAAGAATGTTCTCTGGTCAGATCAGACAAAAGTAGAGCTTTTTGGGAAAAGCCATCAACATAGTTTACAGGAAAAATAAAGAGGCATTCAAAGAAAAGAACACGGTCCCTACAGTCAAACATGGCGGAGGTTCCCTGATGTTTAGGGGTTACTTTGCTGCCTCTGGCACTGGACTGCTTGACTGTGTGCATGGCATTATGAAGTATGAAGACTACCAACAAATTTTGCAGCATAATGTAGGGCCCAGTGTGAGAAAGATGGGTCTCCCTCAGAGGTCATGGGTCTTCCAGCAAGACAATGACCCAAAACACGCTTCAAAAAGCACTAGAAAATGGTTTGAGAGAAAGCACTGGAGACTAATAAAGTGGCCAGCATTAAGTCCAGACCTGAACCCCATAGAACACCTGTGGAGAGATCTCACAATGGCAGTTTGGAGAAGGCACCTGTTACGGTCGCTGTGGCTCTGGAGACTATGTCCGGATTTCTTGCTACTGCACATGTGCAAGCGCTAGAGACTAAGGCGGGCTTTGCACACTACGACATCGCAGGCCGATGCTGCGATGCCGAGTGCGATAGTGCCCGCCCCCGTCGCAGCAGCGATATGTGTTGATAGCTGGCGTAGCGAAAGTTATCGCTACGCCAGCTTCACACACACACTCACCTGCCGTGCGACGTCCCTGTGGCCGGCGACCCGCCTCCTTGTTAAGGGGGCGGGTCGTGCGGCGTCACTGCGACGTCACACGGCAGGCGGCCAATCAGAGCGGAGGGGCGGAGATGAGCAGGATGTAAACATCCTGCCCACCTCCTTCCTTCCGCATATCCTACGGAAGCCGCAGTGAGGCCGGTAGGAGACGTTCCTCGCTCCTGCGACTTCACACACAGCGATGTGTGCTGCCGCAGGAGCGAGGAACAACATCGGACCATTGCGTCAGCGTAATTATGGATTACGCCGACGCTGTACCGATGATACGATTACGACGCTTTTGCGCTCGTTAATCGTATCATCCAGCCTTTACACACTGCGATGTCGCATGCGATGCCGGAAGTGCGTCATTTTCAATTTGACCCCACCGACATCGCACCTGCGATGTCGCAGTGTGCAAAGTGCCCCTAAGTCTTATCTTGGAGCCATTGCACATGTGCGGGTGACATCATCGCTGACACGAGGTCACATGTCTCTGACATCTTCTAAGCTGATTGGCCACTGGTCATGTGCTTGTGACACATGGTCACATGTCTCTGACACCTTCTATGCCGATTGGTCGCTGGTCATGTGCTTGTGACGCTTTGCTCGGTGATAGGCCAGTGTGATGTCATTGCTGTCATTCTGGCAGCGGATTGGCTCTGGTGTCCTCCATCTTGGATGAGGCACAGAGTCTATATAAGACCCTGACGCACGCCACCCGGCGCTTAGTCCTCTTGGTTCATGCATGAGGGTAGACGCCCTGTGCACGTCCCTCAAGGCATCTCTCTGTCTATGTTAGGTGACCAGGCACCGGCAGGGTAGCGTTCTTATACCTTACAGCTTCGGCTGCAGTCCGTATCCTTACCTCTTAGTGGAGCGGACATAGGCAGGTGCCTGAGGCACATCGTCCGGCTGGGCCTTGTGATTCTACTCCTAGATGGACGTTGCCGCTAGGGTAACGTTCCTTATACTGCGTCTGGCAGTTGTTCGTATCCTCGCACACTAGGGGAGCGAACATAGGTAGGAGCTTTGTGCGGCTTATGCTGCTGTCCGTCTCTTTTGCACCACTAGAAGAGCGGACCTAGGCAGGTGCCATATCTAGTGGTTCGTGTCCTCGCACACTAGTGGAGCGAACGCAGGTAGGAGCTTTGTGCGGCTTACGCTGCTGTCCGTCTCCTGGCACCACTAGAGGAACGGACCTAGGTAGGTGCCATTTCACACTCACTGCTTTTGTCTCTGTGATCTTTAACAGAGACCATTCCGCACACCCTCCAAGTAAGGGAGGAATTGCCTTATTTACTAATTATATTCCTCTGTGAGTTTAACAGAGGTATTGCACTCTGCACTTGTGCTATTATTTTTTACAGTGGCACACTTATATACCCCTTATCCTCTGCCATAGTCTGCAGCAGAGTCTTTGCACGGTGGACCCTGACTGTCTGACATTCCTTTAGGTTTTATTATCAGACAGCCCCCCGTAACAGCACCCTTCAAATCTCAGGGGCCTGGAGCAGTTTGCCAAAGAAGAATGGTCTAAAATTCCAGCAGAGCATTGTAAGAAACTCATTGATGGTTACCGGAAGCGGTTGTTAGCAGTTATTTTGGCTAAAGGTTGGACAACCAAGCATTAGGCTAAGGGTGCCAATACTTTTGTCTGGCCCATTTTTGGAGTTTTGTGTGAAATGATCAATGATTTGATTTTTGTTTCATTCTCTTTTGTGTTTTTTCATTGCAAGCAAAGTAAATGAAGATAATAATAACAAAGAATTTGTGATTGCAATCATTTTCAGGAAGAAACAGAGTATTATCGACAGAATTGCAGGGGTGCCAATACTTTTGGCCAGCACTGTAAATATATGTGTGTATATATATATATATATATATATATATATATATAATGTAAATGACGAAATACAAAATACAGGGAAGCCTAGAAGCCTATTACTTTTTTTTTAATTTAAAAAAAAAAAATGCATGGGCTCCTGTGTCGCCCTGGGCAAGCCAGGGGACACAGGTCACACACCACCACACCCCACATCTCAGGTAGGAACATCTAAGCTAACCAAAAATCCTTGTTGCCTTCCTCCAGAGACTGATGATTCACACCAGGGGGTGGGCCAGGCGGTTGGCTCCGCCCACCGAGATCACAGCTCTGGAGGCGGGAAGTACCAGGCAGATTAGCCCAGGCAGGGCTTGAGTGAGGAGTAGATAAGCTAAGTGAAGGTGAAGGAAGAAAAGTAGTAAAGGAGGAAAGCAAGAGTGGTGACAGGACAGAAAGAGTGTGCAAAGCCTGAAGAGTCCAGCTAAGTGCAGGGCAGGTCAGCAAGGTCAGCAACAGCGGTGACTGTCTGAAGGGGGACCGTTTGGAAGTTCCTGGAAGGACCCCGTAGGCTGTGTGCCCGGTGGTCTGGAGCAGTGTTCCGAAGGACAGTCAGCACCAGGGCAGGGTCCTCTCAGGCCCCGGCAAGGCTTGGAGTCGCCACAATTTGCCGAATCCGTCAGTGAAGAAAACGTAGATCCCCCAACAACCAAGACCCGATTGAAGGCAACAGTCCAGCCAGTGTAAGAGAGACACCGCCACCGCCAAGGCACAAGTTTCTTAGGGCCAGCGCCTGCGGGCAAAGAGTAGAGCTCCCCCGGTCCAGCTTGAAGCCGGGGAGCGGGTTACCGGTGGGGACCCATCGCAACCAACAAGTACACCAAGGTGCTAGGAAAAGGGACATCACCGTCATCTACCGGGAGAGCAAGTGCAGCCGTCCGTGGGACCGTCTTACCAGCCGTCTGGTTTACCGTAAAAACTGTGTCAACGTCTCAGGCTGAGTGAGTACCACAGTGCCGCAAGGCACAGCGCTGCCCCCGCGTCCCTGCGCCCACCAGGCCCTGCACCTCCCAAGCCATCACCGGGCCCCGGGATCACCAACCCCTACCCACGGAGGGGCAACACAACACCTGGCTGCTCCGCATCACCATCCCCGGGATCCCCGTATTGAGCAGCGGTGGTGAAATCACCACAACCGTGGGTGGCGTCACGGACTATAAACAATCCCCACACCCAACAAACCCCTTTCACTCACGGGCGAGGAGTGCCGCTCGAGAAACCCCCGGGATCCGGCCTACAGCTCGAGCCACCACTGAGCAGCGGCCGCCGGACCCGAGCAGAAGGGGTGAGCGTAGTGTTCTGACACCCTCCTCCCCGCCCGCGACAACTTGGCGTCACGAACAGGATCTTACCGCTCTGCCTTTTGGTAGAGGTGCGCCTTGTTACCGCCGGAGGTATCCGGCAGAAAAATTTCAGAAGCCACCATCTTTGGCGCGAAAAGTTCCCGCTCGAGCGTCTTCTCGAGCAGTAGAGGCGCGAAGGCCAAAACCCCGCCCCGAGAGAGGAGGGGCCGAAAAGAGCTAAGGGGGACGCGATGGCGGCTGGCTGCAGGTAGCTGCAGCTATAAAAGCAGGGACGCCAGGACTCTGCAGACTTACTGGGTTCCTGGAAGGCACGATTGCCAAGATGTACAACCCAACTCCCAACGAGGAAGCCCCCGCGCCCGGCACGGTGACGTGGTTGAGGGACCGGACCGTCCCGCTGAGTAACCGTCTGCAGGCTCATATGCAACTCCTCCTGGAGGAGTGGGAGACCGACATGGCGGACATGGTGGCTGCTATGTGGAGACGCGAGGTTGAAGAGGAGTTGGAGGAGCGGGTAAGCGACCCACGCCCCTGTATTCATGAGGGATCGGCCGTTGGAGCTGAGGGGCCCGGCCGGCTTCCGCTCACCCTGCCTCTCTCCCCGCTACCCGTGATAGTTGCTGCCGCCCCGCCATTAGGCCCGTTACCTGCCCAACCGGTAGCGATACCCTGCCCAGCCGCTCCGGTGGACCAGCCGGCTGCAGACGTCCACGACGGCCCTGAAGTGCACCAAGGGGAACCGCTATAACTGCGGCCCTTCAACAGCGTGGTGCCAGAAGTCCCAGTAGAGACTGTGCCAGACCCTGAGCCCGGGACCGTGGCCTGGATGAGGGCCCGGGTGATTCAGTTCCACCAGCGTCAACAGGAACAAATCCTCCAGATGATGGAGCAGTGGACCAGCGAAGTGGAGATGCTGACTACTACTGCCCCGAGGTACGGAGGGGGAATGGATGTAGTAGAACCGACTGGTGACCCACGTCCCTATGTCCTGCCTGGACCGGCCGCTGCGGCTGAGGGGCCCGGCCTAGTCTCGGCCTATGCATCACCCTTGCCGCTACTTATGGGGCACCTCAGTGTAAGCTCGCCTAATCCGCTGCTCCGTGCTACCGCAGAAGAGGCTGAAGTGTTGGATGCTGGAGGCCAGGAGGCTGCGGCAGCTGGCGGCAACCCGCCTGACGCAGGAACAAGAGATGATGACTCCTGCCCCAGCTCTGGGACCGCTGTTGCAGTTGAAGGAGCGAGTGAGCGTTCCCATTATGTAGGAGCCCCAGTGGTCGTCCATGCCCCGTGTACCGGTGGAAATGGGTACCGGGTGCCCCTGTCACCGCAGGCATGTCAGTGCATGTTGGATATGCTGGCGGAGGGGGATGGAGCTGCGTTAGCTGAATATCCGGAGTAGGGCAGCGGATGCCCGATGCAGCAGTCCCTGTTGGGACCACCACTTTGTGTTTGTTTGTTTAAAAGAGAATGATAAGTGAAATTACCGAAGAAGTTACCTGATTTGCGTGTGATTGCAACCGGCTGGAGCCGACACCGTTGTCCCCGTAGGGACCGTTTAAAAAGTTATTTTGCATGGGAACTATCCATGGACAAGCCCGTGAACTTGCAGGGCACCCACAAACGTTCAGTGGCTTGTAAATATGTTGTTTGCAGTTACCGTTTTCCGCAATGCCGCCTCCGGAGAGGCAGGTTGGAGGGAGGGCCCTCAGCAGAGCAGGCTAGGGCCCAGCCACCAAAGGAACCGGTGGCTACCCTCTGGAGGGAAGGACAGATCCCGCTCGGGTACCGTGTGCTGGACTGTGGGTCAAGGGGTGCTGCCTGGGCTTTAGGGGCAGCATCAGGGCCAGGTTGCTTGGGTGGGAGAGAGCGGAAACCGTAACCGTAAACCGTTTGCAACGTTAAAGAAATGTGCCTCCCGTCTTGGGAAGAGTTATTAAAAATGTAAATATGTTATATTATTATTATGTTATCTTTTACAGAAAAATAAATCCGGTGTTGGACGGCAGCCCGCGGACGGACTGCATTTTGCTAAGGGGGAATGTGTCGCCCTGGGCAAGCCAGGGGACACAGGTCACACACCACCACACCCCACATCTCAGGTAGGAACATCTAAGCTAACCAAAAATCCTTGTTGCCTTCCTCCAGAGACTGATGATTCACACCAGGGGGTGGGCCAGGCGGTTGGCTCCGCCCACCGAGGAGATCACAGCTCTGGAGGCGGGAAGTACCAGGCAGATTAGCCCAGGCAGGGCTTGAGTGAGGAGTAGATAAGCTAAGTGAAGGTGAAGGAAGAAAAGTAGTAAAGGAGGAAAGCAAGAGTGGTGACAGGACAGAAAGAGTGTGCAAAGCCTGAAGAGTCCAGCTAAGTGCAGGGCAGGTCAGCAAGGTCAGCAACGGCGGTGACTGTCTGAAGGGGGACCGTTTGGAAGTTCCTGGAAGGACCCCGTAGGCTGTGTGCCCGGTGGTCTGGAGCAGTGTTCCGAAGGACAGTCAGCACCAGGGCAGGGGCCTCTCGGACCCCGGCAAGGCTTGGAGTCGCCACAATTTGCCGAATCCGTCAGTGAAGGGGACGTAGATCCCCCAACAACCAAGTCCCGATTGAAGGCAACAGTCCAGCCAGTGTAAGAGAGACACCGCCACCGCCAAGGCACAAGTTTCTTAGGGCCAGCGCCTGCGGGCAAAGAGTAGAGCTCCCCCGGTCCAGCTTGAAGCTGGGGAGCGGGTTACCGGTGGGGACCCATCGCAACCAACAAGTACACCAAGGTGCTAGGAAAAGGGACATCACCGTCATCTACCGGGAGAGCAAGTGCAGCCGTCCGTGGGACCGTCTTACCAGCCGTCTGGTTTACCGTAAAAACTGTGTCAACGTCTCAGGCTGAGTGAGTACCACAGTGCCGCAAGGCACAGCGCTGCCCCCGCGTCCCTGCGCCCACCAGGCCCTGCACCTCCCAAGCCATCACCGGGCCCCGGGATCACCAACCCCTACCCACGGAGGGGCAACACAACACCTGGCTGCTCCGCATCACCATCCCCGGGATCCCCGTATTGAGCAGCGGTGGTGAAATCACCACAACCATGGGTGGCGTCACGGACTATAAACAATCCCCACACCCAACAAACCCCTTTCACTCACGGGCGAGGAGTGCCGCTCGAGAAACCCCCGGGATCCGGCCTACAGCTCGAGCCACCACTGAGCAGCGGCCGCCGGACCCGAGCAGAAGGGGTGAGCGTAGTGTGCTGACACCCTCCTCCCCGCCCGCGACACTCCCACTTTTGATCGCCAGTCAGGTAAAGCCAGGCGGCTGGGGGCTGGGATTCTCGGCAGCCCGCAGCCGCACTTGCATCTTGCATTGCATCACCCCGCACGGACTAATCTCCGGACAGGAGCGCATCAGCTGCATGGAAACACATGCAGCCGACCGCTCCTGTGGGGAGACTGTGCACCATGATGCAACACTCGCACAGTGACAATGAAAGTTCAGTTACCAGGACTGTCGATGATCTCATAGTCATGTGACCAGTCTGTAAGACAGTCAACATTCACACCAGACGGTCACACTTTGACATCATTGAAGGTCCTGCAAGTCACTGCTGGTTACTAGCGGCACAGCAATGATCGGACTCAGAAGCAGGAGCTGCCAGGATTCCAAAGGACACATCGCGGGACCTGTATGTAAAATGACAATGTTTTTTAATAATGTGTTTTTTTTACAGCCCCTGGACCCGATCTCGACCTGATCTCGACCCGATCTGTAACACAAGCTTCCCAGGAAAGCTCGTGGTTGGGATCTGAAGCTCTGACCTGGGGGAGGAGTTAGATGAGTGACAGTCGGGAGTTGACCATTGGAGAGAGAGGAGTTCGAGCCAGTAGTTTGAGGAGAGCACACTGTTTTTTCCTGAGGTCAGGGATCTGAGAGTAGCTTGGTCTAAGGGAATGGAGTCTGATAAAGAGGCAAAAAGGAGGAAGATTCTGGAGAGTGGAGCTAAACCGGCTCACCCCAGAATGGCAAGCTAGAAACCGGACACCGGAGTCTGTGGCTGCTCAGGTACTCGAGCCCCGGTAGCTAAATCCTAAGGGCAGGGGATTTACAAGACTCTTGGACCCACAGACCACCTGAAGGCAAAGCCAGAAAGTAGTGACCGAGAGCTGTTGTCAGCAAACCGGTACCTGCGATGGCCCGCGCAGCCTGCCGTACGGGTGAGAGACTTACCACAAGTGACAGAGGAGAGGGCTGCAGCCTAGCTAACGTAGCAGGGGTCCTGAAAACCAGGAAAGATCATAGCGGGTAGGACTCAAACCCATCTGTCTAGGGAAACTTCCCCGACCGCTTCCAGGCTATTCGGACCACCATCATCACCACCTGAACCAGTGTCCCAGGACTTCCTCACCTGTTACCAAGTAAAGTGAAAGTGCAGTCCTTTTTAGTTATTGTCCACATTCCTGACCCTGCACCCTGAAGCCCACCAGTTGCTAAAAAATAGACTGCCCCGGAGTCCTGCTCCACCTGTGGGGAGCAATATCACCTCAGCTGCGCCATCATAATCTGCTCCAGGGAATACACAGCCAACATAGCCACAGTACTACAGGTGGCATCACAAACCTTTACTTTCAACTACAACTTCGATCATCATAATCATCATCCATTTAGTATTGAAAGACACCGCCAGGATCACGGAACTGGGCTTCGCCGCCTCAACATTACCGGACTACTCCAGACTGGTAACAAGTATGCCCCGGCCCTGGAGCTGGGCATGTCATGTACATACATTTACATTACGGATCCCGTGCTGATCATGAGTTACATCCTGTATTATACTCCAGAGCTTCACTCGCTATTCTGCTGCTGCAGTCACTGTGGTGTACATATATTACATTACTGATCTTGTACTGATCCTGAGTTTCATACTGTATTACACTCCAGAGCTGCACTCATTATTCTGCTGGTGCAGTTGTGGCACCCCTGCAGATTTAGGCACCCCTGCGGCTTCAGGCACCACAGAGTACTGCACCTCACTTAAGGTGCAGTATTCATTTTGGATGCGGAGGAGGTCGTCATCGATAACATCTACGCACAACAAGCAAATAACACGGGGATTCTGTCACTGGCACCAGGCTAGGGTAGGTGCTGGGGAGGGCCATCACGAGGTATGGGACCTCATGCCCACTAGACAGGAACTCGGGAGATGGGGCACCTACAGGGAAAGTGAGGAGCCATTCAACACACATCAGTCAGTCAGCACCGGACAGTGACCATGTGAGGTCGCACTTGGGAGGAACAGGAAGACAACGAACAGTTTGGGGCCCGTGGTCTGGGTCTGAAGGCTCGACCTGGGTTCTTAGGAGAAGAAGGGGGATCCCAGGGTTCACGGGGAGTGCAGCAGGCACCCGTGATCCATTCCATGGCCCAGGAGCTGGGGGTGGAGGGAGACTAACAAAAGGAAACTAACTGAAGGGACCGCCAGTCATGACTTCCGAAGTATCCGGGATCGGCTGGAGCCCATCACAGCAGGGATTGGCATGTCCAATGGCAGGGTGCGAGCTGTGAGTAAAGAAACCTTGCACTGCACCGCCTGTGTCGAGTAGTTACTGCTGGCGCCCTCACCATCGCGCCTCCAGCTCTGTCAACATCTGATAGACTACTACCACCGTTATCCTCCCTGGAGCATAGCTCTCCCGGTGGAGAGCTGCACCAACTGAGCTGCGTAGTCATCCACCCCAGAAGAGAGAATCGATCTCGCAGCGGCGGCTAACATTGGCTGCACACTATGGGTGACATCATGAACTACAACTCCCAACATCCCAGTCACCAGCCTTTTATTGACATCACCTGGGGTCAAGGAACCTGGCAAGGCCACCACGGCATCCCAGCAGCAGAAGCACCACGGCCCGGCGACTAGTAGCAACCGACCCCGTGGGCGTGTCACAGTCACTGTGTACATACATTACATTACTGATCCTGAGTTACCTCCTTTATTATACTCCAGAGCTGCACTCACTAATCTGCTGGTGCAGTCACTGTGTACATACATTACATTACTGATCCTGAGTTACCTCCTGTATTATACTCCAGAGCTGCACTCACTATTCTGCTGGTGCAGTCACTGTGTACATACAATACATTACTGGTCCTGTACTGATCCTGAGTTACCTCCTTTATTATACTCCAGAGTTGCACTCACTAATCTGCTGGTGCAGTCACTGTGTACATACATTACATTACTGATCGTGAGTTACCTCCTGTATTATACTCCAGAGCTGCACTCACTATTCTGCTGGTGCAGTCACTGTGTACATACAATACATTACTTATCCAGTACTGATCCTGAGTTACATCCGGTATTATACTCCAGAGCTGCACTCACTATTCTGCTAGTGAAGTCACTGTGTACATACAATACATTACTTATCCAGCACTGATCCTGAGTTACATCCGGTATTATACTTCAGAGCTGCACTCACTATTCTGCTTCTGCAGTTACTGTGTACATACATTACATTAGTTATCCTGTACTGATACTGCATCCTGTATTATACCTCAGAGCTGCACTCACTATTCTGCTTCTGCAGTTACTGTGTACATACATTACATTAGTTATCCTGTACTGATACTGCATCCTGTATTATACCTCAGAGCTGCACTCACTATTCTGCTGGTTGATTCACTGTGTATATACATTACATTTTTAATCCTGTACTGATCCTGAGTCATATCCTTTGTTTTACCTCAGTGCTGCAATCACTATTTTAGTGGTGTAGACAACACATACTCTATACACAATGCATAACTTATCCTGTAAAAAATTCAGAACCATAAAAACTCCTGGCTGTGTGTGATCCTGTATATACTGTACAATGCATAACGAATCCTGTAAAAGATTTGTGAAAGTGAAGTATGATACACAGAAATCCAGAAATCTCACACACTAAATTGCACAAATCTGACTATATTAGGTATTAATAACACAATATACATTACAAAACATATTCTTCAAGGTAACCAGTAAAATAGGCACGAGTAAGTATACAATAAAGAGTAAATTCAATATTAATGTAAAGATTTTTTTTTCCCACCTCTATGAGTTTTCAAAGATACATTATGTAGTAAAAACAAGCACAATTGAAAACTACAACTTGTGTCATGGAAAAAGTCTATTTTGAAAATACAGTTAAGGCCACGTTTCACTAAGCGACATCGCTAGCAACATCGCTGCTGAGTCACGGTTTTTGTGACGCAACAGCGATCTTGCTAGCGATGACGTTGTGTGTGACATCCAGCAACGACCTGGCCCCTGCTGTGAGGTCGCCGGTTGTTGCTGAATGTCCTGGACCATTTTTTAGATGTTGCTCTCCCGCTGTGAAGCGCACATCGTTGTGTGTGACAGCGAGAGAGCAACAATCTGAATGTGCAGGGAGCAGGAGCCGGATTCTGGCAGCCTGCGGTAAACTGTAACCAAGGCAAATATAGGGTAACCAAGCGAAGTGCTTTGCTTGGTTACCCGATATTTACCTTGGTTACTAGCGTCCGCCACTCTCAGGCTGCCAGTGCCGGCTCCCTGCTCCCTGCACACGTGGCCAGAGTACACATCAGGTAAATAAGCAAAGCGGTTTGCTTATTAAAATGATGTCTACTCTGGCTATGAGTGCAGGGAGCCAGCGCTAAGTGGTGTGTGCTGGTAACTAAGGTAAATACCGGGTAACCAAGCACTTGGTTACCCAATATTTACCTTAGTTACCAAGCGCAGCATCACTTCCACGTGTCGCTGGTGGCTGGAGGCTGGTCACTGGTCGCTGGTGAGATCTGCCTGTTTGACAGCTCACCAGCAACCATGTTTGACGCTCCAGCGATCTCTGCCAGGTCAGATTGCTGGTGGGATCTCTGGAGCGTCGCTTAGTGTGACGGTACCTTAAAGTCCAAAATTATTTGGACAGTGACACAAGTTTTGGTATTTTTAGCTGTTGACCAAAACATTTTCAAGATGCAGTTTTATAATCAATATAGAATTAAAGTACCAACTCTCTTTAATTTTAGGGTATTCATATCCTAACTGGAGTAAGAGTTTAGGAATTACAGCCCTTTAATATGTAGCTGACTCTTTTTCAAAGGACAAAAAAAAAATTGGACAAATATCTGAAAAAACGTTTTAATGGGCTGCATCGGCAATTCCCTCATTAACCCATTTCAAATTAAACAAGTAAAAGGTCTGGGGCTGACTCCAGATGTGGCATTTGCATTTAAAAGCTGTTGCTGTGAACCTATAACATGCGGTCAAAGCAGCTCGCAATGGAAGAGAAACAGATAATCAGACTTAAAAAAATTCAGTAATCCATCAAAGTGATAGCAAAAATGTTAGGAGCAGACAGATCAACAGTTTGGTACATTCTCCAAGTAAAAGGGTGCACTTGTAAGCTTGGGAACTTAAAAAAGCCTGGACGTTGCCGGTGGGAAAGATCACAGAATCCATACCATGATGAAAAAAACCTCCCTTCACAACATTTACCCAAGTGAAGACCCACTCCAGGAGGTAAGAGTTTCAATATCTAAGTCTACCAAAAAGAGAACATATCATTAGAGAAAATGCAGAGCGCTCACCACAAGGTACAAATCATTATTCAGCCTTAAAAATAGATCGACCAGATTTGACATTGCCAAAAAAAAATTTAAAGAAGCTAGCACAATTTGGAAAAGCACAAATAAAACTAAGATTAACCTCTACTACAATGATGGGAACAAGAAAGTGTGTAGAAGGCTTATAACAACTCATGATACAAAGCACAGCACATCCACTGTAAAACATGGCGGAGGCGGTGTGATGGCTTGGCATGAGTGGCTTCCAATTGCCCTTGGTCACTAGTGTTTGTTGATGATGAGACTGAAGACAGAAGCAGCTGGATGAAATCTGAAGTGTACTAGGCAATACTTTCTGCTCAGATTAAGCCAAATGTAGCAAGGTTGATTATAAGGCTCTTTACAGTAAAGATGGACAGTGATCCAAAAGCAATCCTGGAATTTTTTAAAGCAAAGAGGTGGAATATTTTTCAATGGAAGAGTCAATCACCAAATCTCAACCCCATCGAGCTACATTTCACAAGCTTAAAAGAAAACTTAAAAATGAACAAAATCTACAAATGAAGTGCACTAACAGCCGGCAAAGCCTCACAAAGGAGGAAACCCAGTGTTTGATGATGTCCATGGCGTCCAGACTTCAGACTGTCTTTGTGTGCAAAGGATTCTCTACATAGGATTAAAAATGAACATCTAATTTATGGTAAAATAAATTTGTCCAATTACTTTTGAGCCCCTGAAATGAGGAGGTTTTGTAGAAAAATCGATGCAATTCCTAAACGTTTCACTGTATATTTTAGTTTGCATCTTGAAGATTCGGTCACTGTCCAAACATTTCTGGACCTAACTGTATATCCACACGGCCTGGTTGTCAGAATGCAGAAATAAGAAACAATATTAAAAGCAACAATAAATGTAATTTTTAAAGAATTTTTAAAGGGAATATGTGAGCAGGGTTTTACTATGTAATCTAAAGGCAGCTTGCTGTAAGGGTTATTAAATAGAATTCAGCTTTGTGTTTGTTATCATTCATAATGTTTAATTTTAATGTTTATTCTAGCACTAGGACCGTATTGCTGGACTATGTTTTAACATTCACTGCAGTCTGACAGACCATCTCTTTTGATTATCAGCTCATTGTCAATGTACAATATCAATAGAGAGCCTTGTGTGGGCGGGGAAGATCTCTCTGCGCTGCTGCATTGCTAAACCTAAAACGTTTAATTCTGTCACAACCTCTGCACTCAGTAATCTTTGGGTCTCTTTGCCTAGATCACGATTCTTTCATATAAGGTAGCCAAAACCTGCTGACAGATACCCTTTAAATTAGTTACAAATTAAACAACTATCACCTGCTCCTCTATGTGTAATGTGGTGTTTCCTTCATCCACTACTCAACTTTGTACACCGGAGAATGATGGAAATAATTACAGCATGGTTAAGTGGTGAGATTGATGGGGTCTCACTGATTATGCATCTTATACACAACAAGTTCTAGTAACAGGGAAAATCAAATATGACCCTTTAATATGATCTTGAAAAAAATTACTCTAAATGGCCCTTTATTTTATGCTACCATAAAATTAGTTGAAATATTTTGTAATTAGTTGGTTCTCAGGGAAAATCAGATTATTGTTGCATTCATTTTAGGTATCAATAAGCAAAAAATTGTCTTGAAATGTTTAAGTAAAACTATATTAAAGCAAAATCTGATACAATCAATGAACAGTCCAATAAGAATTGGCCTCTAATATAAACTTATAAATAGTGATGAGCGGGCACTACCATGCTCGGGTGCTCAGTGCTCGTAACTAGTGATGAACGAGCACTACCATGCTCGGGTGCTCAGTACTCGTAACTAGTGATGAGTGGGCACTACCATGCTCAGGTGCTCAGTGCTCGTAACTAGTGATGAGTGGGCACTACCATGCTCAGGTGCTCAGTGCTCCTAACTAGTGATGAGCAAGCACTACCATGCTTGGGTGCTCAGTACTGGTTGTGACGACATGGACTCTCATGGGTTAACGTTTCTTAAAATTCAGCCAGACAGGATGATAGATTGTTTATAGATGGGGGATAAGTCCCTCATTGTTTTTACAAGACTCTTGTTGACTCATGTAATTGTGTTGGCCACTGAAAGCCAGACGTATTGTTTCTCCAGACTCTTCCAGTAATCATTGTATTGTAGTTGTGTATTGCTAATGTAATTACCTTAGTAGCCATTGTCTAGTCGGTGACTTCCAGACTACATGTATACCCTCAGTCTTTCTGTAGACATCATTTGGATGAACATTGTCCATGCAGCTTGAGATTCATCCAATGGGAGAGGCGATCTTGTCCAACCAATCGATGAGGACGCACTGTATCCAAGTGGAAGGCTGTGGCTATAAAAGGGATTTCTTTAAGCCACCAGGTGGTTGTTGGTGGATGCTGATGGATCCAGTCTAAGCTCTTTGGAGCTGACTAGAGGATTAGGATATCTTATGGCTTCAATCTAGGGACTCCAGTTCCGGTTGGAGACCATATCCACAGCCTAGGGATTTCGACTCCGGCTGCCAGGATTGTATCATCAAACCAGAGAATACTTAAGGAGGAAACCCAGGTTGGGACAAATCAGTCACCTGGTACAGACTTTGCAGACCTCAGACAGCTTCCTAAATCTGGCATTATTCCTTTCTCGGTGGGTGCCCGCCAAAAGCGGGGTGCTGCTGGATTGGAGTAAATAGCCCTGGGACCTCTGAGGCATGGACATTCTAAATCCCTGGTGAGCCAGCGGAAGGGTGAGACTCTGTTGTCTGTTACATTTGTGTGTTTTGCTAGTTATGTGTTATGTGCTGTTAATTGTTTGGGGATCCAATAAAGTCTAATTATTGTGGTTCCCTCACCCTGTGTTGTCTGAGTAGTGTTACGCCCACGGTTAAGGAGGCTGGCATTCAGTTGGGATGAGCCCTGAGCCACGCTGTCTTTCTAAAGGCGGGTTTTAGTGGACGAGAGCACCCACTGAGCCCCGTGTCTCCACACTGGTAACTAGTGATGAGCAGGCACTACCATGCTCAGGTGCTCGATACTCGTAACCAGTGATGAGTAAGCACTACCATGCTCGGATATTCAGTACTCGTAACTAGTGATGAGCGAACACTACCATGCTCATGTGCTCAGTACTTGTAACTAGGGATGATCAAGCACTACCATGCTCAGGTGCTCTGTACTCGTAACCATTGATGAGTGAGCACTACCATGCTCAGGTGCTCTGTACTCATAACTATTGATTAGTGAGTACTACAATGCTCGGGTGCTCAGTACTCGTAACGAGCGAGCACTACCATGCTCGAGTGTTCTGTACTTGTAAGTAGTGATGACCGGGCACAACCATGCTCAGGTGCTCTGTACTTGTAACTAGTGATGAGTGAGCACTACCATGCTCGGGTGCTCAGTACTCGTAACTAGTGATGAGCAAGCACTACCATGCTCGGGTGCTCTGTACTCGTAACTAGTGATGAGGGAGCATTACCATGCTCGGGTGCTCAGTACTGGTAACTAGTGATGAGCGGGCACTACTATGCTCGGGTGCTCAGTACTGGTAACTAGTGATGAGCGAACACTACCATGCTCGGGTGCTGGGTAATCGTAACTAGTGATGAGCGGGCACTACCATGCTCGGGTGCTCAGTACTTGTAACTAGTGATGAGTGAGCACTACCATGCTCGGGTGCTCAGTACTCGTAACTAGTGATGAGCGGGCACTACCATGCTCGGGTGCTCAGTACTTGTAACTAGTGATGAGTGAGCACTACCATGCTCGGGGGCTCAGTAATCATCGCCAGCATTTGGAAGCTCAGATAGATTTGACTTGTATATCGAGTATAATGGAAGTGAATGGAAAACTTGAGCATTTTTCGGAAGATCTCAAGCCACCTATTGACTTTGTTTAAGCTATGCATCAAGACCTTCTAAGCGTCCAACTGCTTGTTATGAGTGTTGTGGACCTGAGAAAAGTAATGCTTTCTCATCACTACTTATAAAATGAGATGAGCGGACCAGTATAACTTTGGTTCGGTGGGTTTAACTGGGTTTTAAATAAAATTTGGATTGAGACCCAGACTTGACCTGATCCCCAATTGAGGGAACTAGTAGGGCAGTTCAGATCTCTGACAACATGCAGTCAGCCTTAAACAGTGCACATCTGGGGGTGGGCCAGGTTTTTCGAATTTCTTTAGGGGGTGCACACTACTTCCGATCACACTGTTGTTACCCCCAGTGTGAGTTATTCAAATATGCAAGTGATGCTCGCGTGAGTGATGTTCATACGTACAGTGCCTTGCGAAAGTATTCGGCCCCCTTGAATTTTTCAACCTTTTTCCACATTTCAGGCTTCAAACATAAAGATAAAAATGTTAATGTTCTGGTGAAAAATCAACAACAAGTGGACACAATTGTGAAGTTGAACAAAATTTATTGCTTATTTTAAATTTTTGTAAAAAATAAAAAAACCTGATAAATGGAGAGAGCAATATTATTCATCCTCTTTAAGTTAATACTTTGTAGTGCCCCCTTTTGCTGTGATTACAGCTGTAAGTCGCTTGGGGTGTGTCTCTATCAGTTTTGCACATCTAGAGACTGAAATTCTCGCCCATTCTTTCTTTGAAAACAGCTGGAGCTGAGTGAGGTTTGATGGAGGCGTTTGTGTACAGCAGTTTTCAGCTCTTTCCAAAACCTCTTGATTGGGTTCAGGTCTGGACTGTGACTTGGCCATTCTAACACCTGGATACGGTTATTTGTGAACCATTCCATTGTAGATTTTGCTTTATGTTTGGGATCATTGTCTTGTTGGAAGACAAATCTCCGTCCCAGTCTTAGGTCTTTTGCAGACTCCAACAGGTTTTCTTCAAGAATGGTCCCGTATTTGGCTCCATCCATCTTCGCATCAATTTTAACCATCTTCCCTGTCAGTGCTGAAGAAAAGAAGGTCCAAACCATGATGCTGCCACCACTATGTTTGACAGTGGGGATGGTGTGTTCTGGGTGATGAGCTGTGTTGCTTTTACACCAAACATATCGTTTGGCATTGTGCCCAAATAGTTCGATTTTGGTTACATCTGACCAGAGCACCTTCTTCCACATGTTTGGTGTCTCCAGGTGGCTTGTGGAAACTTTAAACATCACTTTTTATGAATATCTTTGAGAAATGGTTTAGTTCTTGCCACTCTTCCAAAAAGGCCAGATTTGTGCAGTGTGCGACTGATTGTTGTCCTATGGACAGACTCTACCACCTCAGCTGTAGATCTCTGCAGATCATCCAGAGTGATCATGGGCCTCTTGGCTGCATCTCTGATCAGTCTTCTCCTTGTTTAAGATGAAAGTTTGGATGGATGACCGGGTCTTGGTAGATTTGCAGTGTAAGATACTCCTTCCATTTCAATATGATCGCTTGCACAGTGCATCTTGGGATGTTTAAAGTTTTGGAAATCCAGCTTTAAACTTCTCCACAACAGTATCCTGGACCTGCCTGTTGTGTTCCTTGGTCTTCATGATGCTCTCTGTGCTTTAAACAGAACCCTGAGACTATCACAGAGCAGGTGCATTTATACGGAGACTTGATTACACACAGGGGCTTATATTTATCATCATCAGTCATTTAGGACAACATTGGATCATTCAGAGATCCTCAATTAACTTCTGGAGTGATTTTGCTGCACTGAAAGTAAAGGGGATGAATAATATTGCACGCCCCAATTTTCAATTATTTATTTTTTACAAAAGTTTAAAATAAGCAATAAATGTCGTTTACCTTCACAATTGTGTCCCACTTGTTGATTCTTCATCATTACATTAACATTTTTATATTAATTTTTGAAGCCTGAAATGTGGGAAAAGTTTGAAAAATTCAAGGGGGCCGAATACTTTTGCAAGGCACTGTAAGGCCCCTGAAAATGAACTCTGATTTTTTTGTAATGTCTGAATAGAGAACATCAGGTTCGCTCATCACTACTTATTAACTTAAAATAGTCTCTATAGCTAAAGAAAACAATAAGTCTGATAACAGCAGATTTCAATTAGTTTGTTGGTTGTAGCTATGATTTTTCTTTCAATATTTAAATGGGAAAATGTAAAGTTGAATAGCTGGCTGGTGTCAACTAACAACCACAATAAGGGCAGTTTAGCAAGTGATTCACATTATTTGTCCCATCTTCTCTTTTGCCCTTCTCATACATTTAGCTTCCAGAATCATCATCAATAAGCAGAATGTTCAATGTTTATCCAGGCATAACCACATATGGATCCAAAACCCAACAGGGCCACATTGGTTTGGATGGAGTGAGTTGTAGATCCAGCCACATCCACATCTATATGTATTCAGTTCTACCTGAAAACAATGAGGCGTCGATGTGCTTCACTAAACTCATTGCTTCTTTATTATGCTAATTTGTGAAGATCATAACCCTTATTATGACACAATTATAAATCATTGTATCACTAATGAGCTATCACTTCTATGTTCTCTCCGGTTTCTGTATATTTTTTTGGGAATATGAATGCTATTAAATTCTGCAGGATCTCGGACATCTGACTCCGGAGTCTGGCCGTTGTGTAGATCAGGTAGGAGGAATGTAGAACTGGGAGAAAATCCAACACAATATAAGGCCATGAGATGCTTGCACAGTAAAAATAGTAACAAAAAGCACAAATAAAATGACCAGTAAGGTACATAGTGTTATATATGAAAGTGAAGAATACTAATTTCATGGCAGAGTAATAGGTCTCCAAGTTGATGGATAAATTACTGCTCATCTTCATCTTTACTGTGTGATGATACAATGAGGAGAAGAGGAGGGCGGAAGAGAGAAGATAAAAAAGTAGTGGGAAAATGGTTCCTGTAGTGAAATTAATTATAGAACTTATATGAATGCAATTTATCGTTGTATTGTATATTCCAGTATTGGTCATTTCAGCATATTCCATCCACAAGAGCATCAAACTGTTGACACCAGCGAGACATTCTGAGGCCACAATGAAGAGACCGGTCCGGGGTAATATCACGGTTCTCAGATACAGGAACAGTCGGGTGCAGATATTGGAGATCTTCAGACATAAAACAATGAAGAGCAAAGTTGTTAACCAAATATTGGAAAAATGTGAAAAAAAATAAACTGTATCAACAATAAACATATTTATGTCTGAATCCGTTCCTCTCATTAATAGTTCAAAGCCAATCAAATAGAAACTATCAGTACACTGTATGCCAATCCTTGAAATCCCAAGAAAAGTTACAATATGATCAACAGGAGTAATTGATCTTCTTTTCCACCAGTCGTTGACATTAGTGCCAATAATAAATAAATGTATCAGCAGTCCAAGTATGAGGGGGATAATTTCAGGGCCCAGAAGACTCAGAATCTCCACTTGCAAGTCACTATCTGTGGAATCAGCCATCTCTCCTGCACTATGAGGATCCTGGTAACAAAGCGAGGCTTTTATAGAAGGGTGAAGGACAAAATGTTTACATTTATTAAAATGCTACATAATTTACTAGTAAAATGAAAAAGAAATCACTGAAACTCCGAGCTGGAGCACGTACACAAATGCAAAGGAGATCACATAACATATTGTTAAAAAGTAATTTTGCAGATTTACAACAGAGAACAATAAATCACCTCCAGAGTCAGCTTACATATATATATATATATATATATATATATATATAGCAGCATTTAACTCATTATAAACCAGCATTATTTCCTGTTTTATGCTCCAGAGCTGCACTCACTGTTCTGCTGGTGCAGTCACTCTGTACATTTATTACATGACTGACCCTGTTCTGATCCTGAGTTACCTCCTTGGTAAAACAATAATGTAACAATTTATTAAGATTGCATCAGAATAATGTTCAATTATAGAATAGCAGATACAATATTACCCTGTTCTGTTGATTCAAATAATGTAAATCATAGTACATAAAGAAGTAAACATCAATACATTACCTAAGTATTGTAGCATTCCTTCCCTACCAAAGGGATCATGGTCAGCGAGAAGGAAATACTCTGGTATCACCATCACAGAAAAAGTGTGTCCACTAATTCTAGAATGTCCCTAACTCGCTGAACAGGGTCCCCCTTTCTTATACACAACTCTCACATCCTCCTCCTTCATATCTGCGCAGTATGTTGTTTTTCACAAAGTTTAAGTCAGCACAGTGTTTCAAGGTTGTCTGTTACTAACATAATAACCCAAAGTTAGTTTGCAAGGTTTGTTTGCTATTGTCTAACATCTCAAAGTTCACTGGTATGTTTTTTTCACCAAGTTAACTCCTCATGTTCAGGCATAACACTCTAGGATTGTAGCATATGGAAATCATGAGCTCCATAATCACCTATTCTGAAGACTGGATACCTATTTTAATCCAATCACACACACATATTTGTCTCATTTGTATTACAACCATTGCTACATGAAACCATGGACAATTTTTGGTCTCCTTTGTCTCTGAGCATTATACTATTATTGAACACAAGATCCCCTTGTTCAAACAACAAAAACATTAATTGTTCATACAGTTTTTATCTTTTCCATTGTTTTTGTGATTTTTTTTTCCAGCACATATTTAATAATACATATTATCTGGAAAATCCCACAATGCCGAATGTTGCAATACTAATCGATGAACTAAATCACAACAACCAGGACTTTGTCCAACAGGACTACAATAACCCACATCTGGATTACCACAAGTTTCTTGTCCTGGTGTGTATTTAGACGACTCGTTTACACATCAAATTCCCTTGTATATTACTACAAGATTCATTAGTCCTGTTCACAAACATCTCAGTAAATGTCCATGAATTATTATGAGTAAACCTTTCCAGCAATATAGGTTTAAAAGCATCCGCCGTATTTAACCCCTTCACGACCTTGGACGGATCTATCCGTCCAGGATCGTGTCCCGTTAAGCCCCGCCCCCTGCTGCGGGCAGGCGGCGTGGATCGGCACACATTTCAGCTGTTTTCAACAGCTGACATGTATGCCTGCTAGCCGTGGGTGGAATCGCTTCCACCCGCGGCCATTAACCCCTTAAATCTTGCTGCCAAAGTCTGGCAGCAAGATCTAAATGCGCGCGGCCATGTTTTTTACTTACCGCCGCCCCCACCGGAAGTCACGTGTGTTATCACGTGACTATCAGTGGTTGCCATCGTAGCACAGGGTCATGTGATGACGCCTGCAGCTATGATGTTTCAGTTTCATTTTCCCTCGGCCGAGAGCAGAGGGAAAAACAAAGTGACTGAATCTGCTGTTTACAGCTGTATTGCTATGATCAGCAGATAGATAATAGCGATCGGATTGCTGATCGCTATAGCCCCCTAGGGGGACTAGTAAAATAAAAAAAAAGTAAAAAAAAAGTTTTAAAAAATAAAAAAAACTAAAAAAACCTAAAAGTTCAAATCACCCCCCTTTCCCCCCATTGAAAATTAAAGGGTTAAAAAATAAATAAAAATACACATATTTGGTATTGCCGCGTTCAGAAATGCCCGATCTATCAAAATATAAAATCAATTAATCTGATTGGTAAACGGCGTAGTGGCAAAAAAATTCCAAACACCAAAATTACGTTTTTGGGTCGCCGCAAGTTTTACGCAAAATGCAATAACAGGCGATCAAAACGTAGCATCTGCACAAAAATGGTACCATTATAAATGTCAGCTCGAGACGCAAAAAATAAGCCATCATTGAGCCATAGATCCCAAAAAATAAGAACGCTACGTGTTTCGGAAAATGGCGCAAAACGTGTGCCACTTTTATTTGACAAACTTGTGATTTTTTTTTTAACCTTTTAGATATAAGTAAACCTATACATGTTTGGTGTCTACAAACTCGCACCGACATGAGGCATCACATAGATACATGAGTTTTATCATATAGTGAACACGGTGAATAAACATCCCAAAAACTATTGTGCGATCACACTTTTTTTGCAGTTTTTCCACACTTGGAATTTTTTTGCTGTTTTCCAGTACAATATATGGTAAAACCTATGATTTCATTTAAAAGTACAACTCGTCCCGCAAAAAACAAGCCCTCATATGGCAAGATTGACAGAGTAATAAAAAAGTTACGGCTCTCGGAAGAAAAGGAGCAAAATACAAAAACGCAAAAACGGAAAGTGCCCGGGGGCTGAAGGGGTTAAAGTTGATTTGAAACTTATTTGTATGTTGTCTGTGGGTACAGTTACCAATTTAGTCAATCCTGTTTTTATTTCTTGGCACCCATGATCCTCCTTTGAATGCCAAGTATTGTAAGTTTGTATTAGTTTTGCTCATATTTCCTAGATTTACCCATCCAGAGAGTGGGTACATATCCAGCAATCCGTATGTTGACTACTGTTCAATGCCTCATAAATCACTTAATGATGTATTAAGAATAGATTGGCCATTGGCTCCTTCTGGTAGAAATTCTTCCATCCATCCATCCATCCATCCAAAAAAGGGAGTACCAGGACCCATAGCCACCACATTTCACACTTCATTTTCTAGATTAACCAATCTGCACCAAGGATTCCATAAACTGGTTTTCACTTCTGTAATCAAAAGACAGAAGCATTGTTCCCACAAATAGCATTTTTCTTGGGGAAAATACTCCAACTTCTCAACCCCATTTCTAATAGGGTACGATCTTTCCCTACCTCAGCTTCAGAAGGCGGTCCTTGAACATTTCGGATCCTGATTTTGGCACCTACATTTGTGATATTTGAGGACACAAAACCCTTGTCCCCTCTAAGGGCTCAGTAGGAGCGCTTCCTTCCTCAGCCTGGACTACAGATAAAGGTATCAGCAGCATCTGTGTCATTTGCTGATCCTTTTCAATGATTAAAGGCTCTTCTCACATATTAATCATTAGTACCTTAATTTCACCTTGATAATCTGCATCAATTACTCCACCCACCCCCCCCCACTGCTCATTTTAAAGCAAATCTAGATATTGTAGCTATTTGCCCATAATGTCCTTTTGGAATCTGACATTCCAAACCTGTGAGAATGACTCCCACCTTACCTGGTGTTAGTAACACAACCTTAGTAGAATTAAGATCCAACCCTGCAGACAAAGGGGTAGATCTCTCTGGTACTACCGCTTTTTATCCTTCAGTGGATGTTTTGAGTATTGATTCCTCCGTATCTGAGATGAATACTGCATCCCGGATGTGGCGCCTGAAACTGCAGGGGCACCACACATTACATTACTTATCCTGTACTGATCCTGTGTTACCTCCTGTATAATACTGCAGAGCTGCACTCACTTTTATGCTGGTGCAGTCACTGTGTACGTACTGTACATTACCTTACTGATCCTGTACTGATCCTGAGTCACATCCGTTATTATATTCTACAGCTGCAATCATTTTTCTGCTGGTGCAGTCACTGTATACATCCATTACATTACTGATCCTGTACTGTTCCTGAGTAGAGATGAGCAATATTCTGAAGGTTCAATTTGTTGAGCTCAACCGGACAAGTGATGCATTTGCCGAACCGTTATCGAACCAAATTTTGAACCTTTATTGAACCTTTTCGAACCCCATTGAATTCTATGGGAGGCCAAACATAAGGTAGAGAAAACACCTTTAGGGGGTCAAAAAGCTTCCAAAACAGCAAAAATATGATTTCCAGAGCAGCACCACTGTTCTGGCACAGCCATTAACTTCCTAAACTATTGACATAAGAAACATAGAGATGGATGAGAGACAGGTATAGGGCTGGTGCTCCCATTCTTTTGCCAGTACAGATAAGACACAACTTTGAAACCTATCTTGTAGGGATGGGTGATCCCCCCGATGGTCGGAATTGGGGAGACTCGCCCAATCATTTTGTCAAAATCTGGATCGTGATCGAGATAACAAGATCTTGCATCCCGATCAATGATCTTTGACTTTACAGTTATGGGATGGGTGGGGGGCTGTAAAGTAAAGAATACAGTTAATAATAAACATTGTAAATAAACATACTTACATGTCCCATCCTCTGTCTCCTGGCGCTTCTCCTTCCGAGTCCGATCATCCCTGTACCGCCCGGTAACCAAAGGACCTTCTGTGATGTCATAGCATGTGACCAGTCACGTTTGAAAGTTGTATTATCTCATTGGCTACAGACCGTTCACATGGCTATGACGTCATGCTAGGTCCTGTCAGTGCATCTCGCCGGTACACGGTGCTCACCCAAACATCTCAGTACGTGATATACTGGGCGAGCGCCGCGTACTGGCGAGATGCTCGGGCACATGCTCGGCTCCCCATCCCTGCATGTCAGTGCTCTTTACAGAGTCAGCGCACATGCAGGGATTAGCTGCCACAGCCGGTGAATAGAGGCACCGGGAATAAGGTGATCGGAGATCACCGTTGCTGTAGTAACTTGCCCGTCAACTTACTATGGTAACGGTGGTAGTGGTGACGTCACCACTTACCAACCCGCAGCCTCTGCTCACTCTTTCAATGATTAGATGCACAGGGAGCAGCAGCGTTCTTCCTCCCCTGTGTTGTCTGATACAGCAGAGCTGCATGGGTTGAAGAAGACAGAAGACCAGGATAGTGGAGGGGTGAGAGGGCGTAATAAACATGGAGTCCCTTAGTGTCTGTGTATACTTTTCTAATAAAGTATTTTTCTCTGTGTGGTGTCTTTTATTAACCCTTTATTGGAGATTCTTAATGGCCGGGTCAAACTTGGCCTGACATTAAAAATCTCTGGCTTAAAACTAGCTGGTGAAACAAAGCTGGTATTAACTCCTTATTACCCAGCGTGCCACCTGGCAGCAGGGTTTCTGGGAGAGTTGCATACAGCTCTGGAAGATGGTGCTTCTATAAAAGCGCCATTTTCTGGGGCGGCTGTGGACTGCAATTCACAGCGGGGAGGGCCCAGAAAGCTTAGGCCATCCTGCGCTTCGGATTCCAATCCCAAGTGGCCTAGTTGTACTTGGCTGGATACCCAGGTGAAGCCCACATTATATATTTTTTTTTAAATGATTTCGTGAACTTCATGAAATAATTAAAAAAGGGCTTCCCTATATTTTTGGCTCCCAGCCAGATACAAAATGGCAGCTAGGGGTTGGGGCTGTTACGGGGGGCTGTCTGATAATAAAACCTAAAGGAGTATCAGACAGCCAGGGTCCACCGTGCAAAGACTCTGCTGCAGACTTTGGCAGAGGATAAGGGGTATATAAGTGTGCCACTGTAAATAATAATAGCACAAGTGCAGAGTGCAATACCTCTGTTAAACTCACAGAGTTTATATATATATATATATATATATATATATATATATATATATATATATATATATATATATATATAATTTGAAAATAAAGCAATTCCTCCCTTACTTGGAGGGTGTGTGGAATTGTCTCTGTTAATGATCAAAGAGACAAAAGCAGTGAGTGTGAAATGGCACCTACCTAGGTCCGTTCCTCTAGTGGTGCCAGGAGACGGACAGCAGCGTAAGCCGCACAAAGCTCCTACCTGCGTTCGTTCCACTAGTGTGCGAGGACACGAACCACTAGATATGGCACCTGCCTAGGTCCGCTCTTCTAGTGGTGCAAAAGAGATGAACAGCAGCGTAAGCCGCACAAAGCTCCTACCTCTGTTCGCTCCCCTAGTGTGCGAGGACACGAACAACTGCCAGACACAGTATAAGGAACGTTACCCTAGCGGCAACGTCCACCTACGAGTAGAATCACAAGGTTCAGCCGGACCATGTGCCTCAGGCACCTGCCTATGTCCGCTCCACTAAGAGGTCAGGATACGGACTGCAGCCGAAGCTGTAAGGTATAAGAACGCTACCCTGCCGGTAGCGCTCACCTAACATAGACAGAGAGATGCCTAGAGGGACGTGCACAGAGCGTCTACTCTCATGCATGAACCAAGAGGACTGAGCGCCGGGCGGCGTGCGTCAGGGTCTTATATAGACTCTGTGCTTCATCCAAGATGGAGGACACCAGAGCCAATCTGCTGCCAGAATGACAGCAATGACGTCACGCTGGCCTATCACCAAGCAAAGCATCACAAGCACATCACCAGCAATCCAATCGGCATAGAAGGTGTCAGAGACATGTGACCACGTGTCACAAGCACATGACCAGCGGCCAATCAGCTTAGAAGGTGTCAGAGACATGTGACCTTGTGTCAGCGATGATGTCACCCGCACATGTGCAATGGCTCCAAGATAGGACTTAGTCTCCAGCGCTTGCACATGTGCAGTAGCAATAAATCCGGACATAGTCTCCAGAGCCACAGCAACCGTAACAGGGGCAGCCCGTACCTGCCTGCTGCACCTGGCCAGTATACAAAAATATGGCGAAGCCAACGTCATTTTTCTTTTTTAGTTTATGGGCAAAACGCTTAAAAAAATGGCTTCCCTGGATTTTCCATTGCCAGTGAAGGTAACAGAAAACACTGGCGGTTAGCAGCCAGTAGCTGCTTGGATTGCGCTTAGCAATAGAAAATCCAGCGGGAGCCTACGCATTTTTTTTTTGAGTGCTACGTCATTTTTTTAAATTATTTATTTTTATACAACTATATATTGTGTACATTATATATATATATATATATATATATATATATATATATATATATATATATATATATATATATATAGCTATATATATATATATATACAGCTTCGACACAAATTAAGAGGCCACCGGAAAATTGACAGTTTTTCTGATTTTTCATTTTTCTCTTTATATTTTAGAGTAAAATGTAAATTGTTGATTTATTTTATTAACTACCGACAGCATGTCTCCGAATTTCCAAGCAATACATTTTTGTTTTTATTTTATGAAAATACTAATTTATAGAATAAAAAAGCAATTTATATTTTGCTCAAAAATATAAAGAGAAAAATCAGAAAAACTAAAAATGTTGCAGTGGTCTCTTAATTTTTGCCAGACCTGTATATATATATATATATATATATATATATATATACCGTATTTTTCGGATTATAAGATGCACCGGACTTTAAGACGCACCCTGGTTTTAGAGGAGGAAAATAGGAAAATAAAACTTTAAGCAAAAAAATGTGGTCATGACACGCTGTTATGGGGCGAGGATTTGCTGCTGACACTGTTATGGGGGTAATGTCCCCAAATTCTCTACTAAGGTACCCCATCCTGGTAATGATCCTCCTGCCTTGTATATGATCCTGCTATAAACCCCCATCCTGCTTATATACCAGCATCCTGCTCATATTCCCCCATCCTATTCATATACCCCATCCTGTTCATATACCCCCATCCTGTTCATATACCCCCATCCTGTTCATATACTCCCATCCATCCTGCTCATATACCCCCATCCTGTTCATATACCCCCATCCTGTTCATATACCCCCATCCTGTTCATATACTCCCATCCATCCTGCTCATATACCCCCATCCTGTTCATATACCCCCATCCTGTTCATATTCCCCCATCCTGCTCATATACTCCCATCCTGTTCATATACCCCCATCCTGTTCATATACCCCCCATCCATCCTGCTCATATACTCCCATCCTGTTCATATACCCCCCATCCTGTTCATATACCCCCCATCCTGTTCATATACCCCCCATCCTGTTCATATACCCCCCATCCGTCCTGCTCATATACTCCCATCCTGTTCATATACCCCCATCCTGCTCATATACTCCCATCCTGTTCATATACACCCATCCTGTTCATATACTTACTTCCATCCTGTTCATATACCCCCCATCCATCCTTTTCATATACTTCCATCCTGTTCATATACCCCCCATCCCTCCTGCTCATATACTCCCATCCTGCTATATGCCCCCATCGTGCTCATATACCATCCTGGTATATGGCCTGTATCCTATAGCACAAAGAAAAAAAAACAAATGTTTATACTCACCTTTTCCTCACTCCCTGCAGCACCGATCATCTTCCTCTCTGCACCACTGACCTGTGTGTGTGGAGCCGCTCCCCTGCAGCACGCGATGTCTTCCTGTCTGTGCCGATCAGCTGACCGGCACAGACAGGAAGACATCGCGTGCTGCGGGGGAACGGCTCCACACACGGGGACGGGTGAGTGTACTTATTCACTGCACCCCGCGCTGATAATGATGTGCGGGGGGCAGTGAATACAGCCGCACATGATCACTCCAGACTGTGATTGCCAGGGGTGATCATGTGGACCCACTCTTTACTATGCGCGCGTCCCCGCTCATCCTCCCGCCCACCTGTCAGCGCCGGCTTCTGCGCTGAGAAATGGGCGGGAGGATGGGCGTGCATATGTAATGAGCGGGCACACGTGGTCACAGCAGGCTGCTACAGCCTGCTCGTGCCCCCGATGACCCGCTCCACCGCAGCACCTCATTCCCCGCAGCCACAGTCAGACCATAAGACGCACCCCCAACTTTCCCCCAACACTTGGGGGAAAAAAAGTGCATCTTATGGTCCGAAAAATACGATATATATATATATATATATATATATATATATATATATTAGTGTAATGACAAAAAATTTTTTTATGAAACCATGTGCAATGGAGGAACTTTTATGAGTAATTTAAGAATAAGTATTGCTTTTTTTGTTTTTTTAAAAAAGTTTCCCCTTTCATTCAAATGAAATAAGGCAAAAACTATTTTTTCCTCCAAAAAAGGACATGCAATTTTGCATTATTGAAACGATAATAGTAATAACTAAGCAACTTTTATTATTCGTTTTTTAACAAATACGGTATAAAACAGTTAATTATAAGTACAATATGTACAAAAGAAGTGTTTAAAAATAATTTTTTCCTATGAATTTTAGATTCAAAAAATCAATTTTTTTCGATTTCGCATGTAGTTTCTCCATCAGTTTTACAGCACGTTCAGCATTTTGGTTAGATCTGGGAATGTCAATTAATGACTAGTGATGAGCGAGTACTAAAAAGCTCGGGTGCTCGAGGCTCGGGCCGAGCATCCCAAGATACTCGTGTACTCGGCCCGAGCACCGAGCCCAATGTTATCCTATGGGAGACCCGAGTATTTTTATGAAATGACCCCCGGCAGCATGTAGAAACCCTAAAAATGTCACAAAAGTCTCAGAAGAGTGCTCAAATGACATGGCAACAGCATGGGGAAGACCCCTTGAAGCATTTATCACTCAAAAGTCACAGCTGTGAACAATTTTGTCCGAGTTTTACGCCATTTTTACGGACTCACCAGAAAACCTTCCAAAATGACACCAAAATGAATTTTCATGGCGGAAATGTTAAGGGCACATACCCAATAGTGAGATAGAGCTGGTGTATGTTACTTTTTGAGATTATTACATGAAAGATTTTACGTAAAACATTGTGTGGCACTCCGATGTCCAAAACGCACGTTTTGTGCTTTTTACTAGCGATGTCGGTCATTTTTTTTTTCATTCTATCTCCCGTTGGTCGGTCTCGCTCTGTCGGTCTCTCTCTGTCTTGTCTGTCCCCCTCTCACAGTCTGTCGGTCATTCTCCCCCCTCTCTGTTACTTACCGTTCCCCGATCACTGCCGCAGCGCTGCACGGCTGTTCACTAAACTCCGGCGGCTTTTCCTCTTTTGAAAAAGCCAGCCGCCTATTAAACAATCTCGTATTCCCTGCTTTCCTGCTTTTCGGCGCCTATGATTGGTTGCAGTGAGACACGCCCCCACGCTGAGTGACAGGTGTCTCACTGCACCCAAACACAGCAGCCGGTGTGTGTGTGTATACTGTGCAGTGAAATAAATAATTAAATAATTAAAAAAAACGGCGTGCGGTCCCCCCAATTTTAATACCAGCCAGATAAAGCCATACGGCTGAAGGCTGGTATTCTCAGGATGGGGAGCTCCACGTTATGGGGAGCCCCCCAGCCTAACAATATCAGTCAGCAGCCGCCCAGAATTGCTGCATACATTATATGCGACAGTTCTGGGGCTGTACCCGGCTCTTCCCGATTTACCCTGGTGCGTTGGCAAATCGGGGTAATAAGGAGTTAATGGCAGCCCATAGCTGCCACTAAATCCTAGATTACTCATGTCAGGCGTCTCCCCGAGATTCCTTCCATGATTAATCTGTAAATTACAGTTAAAAAACACACACACCCGGAAAATCCTTTATTAGAAATAAAAAACACTAACAAAGTCCCTCATCACCAATTTATAAACCCCGACAAACCCTCCATGTCCGGCGTAATCCACGGACCTCCAGCGTCGCGTCCAGCTGTGCTGCATGAAGGTGACAGGAGCTGCAGAATACACCGCCGCTCCGGTCAGCTTCACACAGCAACTGAGGTGAGTATAGCGATCAGCTGAGCTGTCACTGAGGTTACCTGGATCCAGCGGTGGATGCAGCGGTGGCCGCGGGTAACCTCAGTGACAGCTCAGCTGATCGCGCTACTCACCGCCGCTCCGGTCAGCTCCATGCAGCAACTGAGGTGAGTATAGCGATCAGCTGCTGTCACTGAGGTTAATCGCGGCCACCGCTGGATCCAGCGGTGGCCGTGAGTTACCTGACTGACAGCAGCTGATCGCGCTACTCACCTCAGTTGCTGTGTGAAGCTGACAGGAGCGGCGGTATATTCTGCAGCTCTTGTCACCTGAATGTAGCAGAGCTGGACGCGACGCTGGAGGACTGTGGAGTACGCCGGACATGGAGGGTTTGTCGGGGTTAATAAATTGGTGATGAGGGACTTTGTTATTGTTTTTTATTTCTAATAAAGGATTTTTTCGGGTGTGTGTGTTTTAACTGTAATTTACAGATTAATCATGGAAGGTATCTCGGGGAGACGCCTGACATGATTAATCTAGGATTTAGTGGCAGCTATGGGCTGCCATTAACTCCTTATTACCCCGATTTGCCAACGCACTAGGCTAAATCGGGAAGAGTCGGGTACAGTCCCAGAACTGTCGCATCTAATGTATGCGGCAATTCTGGGCGGCTGCTGACTGATATTGTTAGGGTGGGGGGCTCCCCATCCTGAGAATACCAGCCTTCAGCCGTATGGCTTTATCTGGCTGGTATTAAAATTGGGGGGACCGCACGCCGTTTTTTTAAATTATTTATTTATTTATTTTACTGCACAGTATAGACACGCCCACCGGCTGCTGTGATTGGGTGCAGTGAGGCACCTGTCACTCAGCGTGGGGGCGTGTCTCACTGCAACCAATCATAGGCGCCTGTGGGCGTGGAAAGCAGGGAATATGAGATGGCTGTGTGGAGAGCACAGCGCGCCCGCCGGTATAAAGGCTCGGTCACGCTGTGCAGGCCGGCCAATCACTGCAATTCCACAACTAACAGGGCTGTGGCATTGCAGTGGTCTGCCAGCCAATCCCTGCATGAGGGCTGGCTCTCAAAAGAGCGCCAACATGCAGGGATGAAGACCACGAGTACAGCACGAGTATTGCGAAATTACTCGGTACCCGCCGAGTAGCCCGAGTACAGTGATACTCATGCGAGTACCAAGTAGTAACAAGCATACTCGCTCATAACTATTAATGACTCCTTGATCAACCAGTGCACCTTCAAACACTTAATTGCCTTCTTGCACTTTGTCTTGGTGAGTGAAGTTAACAGTTCATTGAAGGACGCTTCGTTGTAGTGTTGCGACTGGAGCCAGGCATTTGCCCATTCATAGCAGATGAAGTCGCATGCTATACCGAGGACGCGGCGCCACTCTGGTAACATAAAAAATGCTATAACAGCATCAGAGATGAGCAAACCGGCCGTGGTTCGGCTGGAGTTTGGTTCGCTGGACAGAGGTCTCGTTCGAGTTGGGTTCGGAGAACCGGTTCGGTGAACCACTCGAACCGCATAGGAAACAATGGGAGGCAATCACAAACACATAAAAACACCTAGAAAACACCCTCAAAGGTGTCCAAAAGGTGACAAACAACTCACAACACAACACAAACACATGGGAAAGTGACAAGGACATATACTCATGCGAAAACAAAACAGCGTTACAAGGAAAAGAGGATGAGACACAGATATAGGCATGGCATGCCCTTCTAAAATCATGCAAAACACCGCAAGGGTTACTCCAAGCGGAGTCTCCCTTTTTTCCAAAAAATTGGGCCACACACACACCCACCCCTTCAGTGTCAGCACTTGTGCCCCAGTTGTACCCTTCACAGCTAGATTTGCATCAAGCATGTTCAAAAATACGCCATCCTTAACTGTCCCTAGGATGACATCGGGGTAGGTTGCAAAGTCTTTGCTGATCCCAGATCTGTTCATCCTGGATCGTTTTTAAAAACAGTGTAAGCAAGGGTTACTCCAAGCGGAGTCTCCCTTTTTATCCAAAAATTGGGCCACACAGACACCCACCCCTTCAGTGGCAGCACTTGTGCCCCAGTTGTACACTTCACAGGTAGATTTGCATCAAGCACAATTAAAAATACGCCATCCTTAACCGTCCCCAGGATAACACCGGGGTAGGTAGCAAAGTCTTTGCTGAACCATGACTTGTTCATCTTGGCTCCTTTTTAAAAACACTGCAAGCAAGGGTTACTCCAAGCGGAGTCTCCCTTTTTTCCAAAAATTGGGCCACACAGACACCCCTTTAGTGGCAGCACTTGTGCCCCAGTCGTACACTTCACAGGTAGATTTGCATCAAGAACATTAAAAAATACGCCATACTTAACCGTCCCCAGGATGACACCGGGGTAGGTAGCAAAGTCTTTGCTGAACCATGACTTGTTCATCTTGGCTCCTTTTAAAAAACACAGCAAGCAAGGGTTACTCCAAGTGGAGTCTCCCTTTTTTCCAAAAATTGGGCCACACACACACCCACCCCTTCAGTGGCAGCACTTGTGCCCCAGTTGTACACTTCACAGGTAGATGTGCATAAAGCACATTCCAAATCCACAAGCCTTTACTCTCCCAAGGATGACACAGGGGTAGTAAATTCCTTGTGGATCATGACTTGTTCATTTTGATGAACGTTAGTCTGTCCACATTGTCACTGGACAGACGCGTGCGCTTATCTGTCAACACACACCCAGCAGCACTGAAGACACGTTCAGAGACAACGCTGGCAGCTGGACACGACTAAATTTCCAAGGCGTAAGTGGAGAGTGTGACGACATGGACTCTCATGGGTTAAAGTTTCTTAAAATTCAGCCAGACGTATTGTTCTACTGTGTGGTAACTCATGTTTGCTTAACTATTGTTTGGGACCAGACCCTTCGGAGCATTCATTGTATTGTAGTTGTGAATTGATAATGTAATTACCTTAGTAGCCATTGTCTAGTCGATGACTTGTCGACTCCATGTAGATATACTGAGTCTTTCTATGCACATCATTTAAATGAACATTATCCATGCAGCTTGAAATTCATCCAATGGGAGAAGCAATCTTGTCCAACCAATCGATGAGGACGCAGTGTATCTTAAGGGAAGGTTATGGCTATAAAAAGGACTTCTTTAAGCCACTAGGGTTGATGAAGGTTGATGGATGCTGATGGCTCCAGTCTAAGCTCTTTGGAGCTGACTAGAGGATCAGGATAATTTATGGCTTCAATCTAGGTACTCCGGTTCCGGTTGGAGACCATATCCACAGCCTAGGGATTTCGACTCCGGCTGCCAGGATTGTAACGTCATACCAGGACTACCTAAGGAGGACACTCAGGTTGGGACAGTTCAGTCACCTGTTACAGACTTTGCAGACCTCAGACAGCTTTCTAAATCTGGCATTATTCCTTTCTCGGTGGGTGCCCGCCAAAAGCGGGGTGCTGCTGGATTGGAGTAAGTGGCCCTGGAACCTCTGAGGCAAGGACATTCTAAATCCCTGGTGAGCCAGCGGAAGGGTGAGACTCTGTTGCCTGTTACATTTGTGTGTTTTGCTGGTTATGTGTTATGTGCCGTTAATTGTTTGGGGATCCAATAAAGTCTAATTATTGTACTTCCCTCACCCTGTGTTATCTGAGTAGTGTTACAACCACGGTTAAGGAGGCCGGCGTTCAGTTGGGATGGGCCCTGAGCCACGCTGTCTTTCTAAAGGCGGCGGGTTTTAGTGGACGAGAGCACCCACTGAGCCCCGTGTCTCCACAATTGGTAGCAGCAGTGGGATACTACTCAGCCTGGTTTACCCAGGGGAGCTGAAGTGGACTGGTGTTTTCGGACACCGTCCAGGGCTCAACAACCAGGGAGGCACATAAGCATACCCAGCAGGCCATAGGGGAGGCATTCAGGTTTTGGACGCTGCCATGTCCAACCCCACCAGCTCAGCCATGGGACAAGGACAAGAGAGGAGTTACGACCGCTGCAGTAAATGGATGCTACAGGATCTGTGCCAGAGGCGAAAGATTATCTACTGGAACGCTGAAAGTCGGTCAGCCTTGATCCAGAAATTAGTCCGTTGGGATGCCCAGAAGGATGCAGAGGACGATGAGGATCCCGCCGATATTGACCCAGAGGATTTAAACTATGTGCCACATCATGGATCTAGTGACAATCGGGAATCAACCTTGTCCAAAATGGCCCAAGCCACAGCGTTGTTGGATGCATTGGGGCCTAGATCCTCAAGAGAAGAGAGGGCTTATGTTCTGGAATATGTTTATGGGATTCCAGCTGCAGTACTGCTAATACCAGCCAGTCGAGAAGGATGGTCCCGCTACCCAGCAGAAGCTGCGCCAAAACAAAGGACTACAAACAGGGCCTGTGACTCGCCCAATCTATGGCGCTGTTATACATGTGGGCGCAATGAACATATAGATAAAGATTGTCTCCAAAACCGAGGCCGCATGCTTGGAGCCCGTCTGACACTCCAACCAGTCAACATATGCCGAGATGAACCAACGAGACCTGAGGAATGCTACTCCCAATAAACACCAATAGCTGAGGAAGTGGTTTATCCAGTCCACACCCTACGGCAGGCCGGACACCGTACACCAGCCAACCTCCATCCCCACATCCAGACGGTCAAGGTCGGTGATATACAGGCTCAGGGACTTCGAGACATTGGATCTTCCATCACTCTGGTAAGCCCAGTTATTGTTTCCCCAGAAGACCCTTTACCAGATTCCCAATTATCCATCTCCCTGGCTGAGGGCCAGCGCTCAGACGTCCCTCTGGCATGTGTGCAGTTGGACCTAAGGACCGACCAGAGAGAGGTCGAGGTGGAGATTGTGAACAGCCTCCCCATACCTGTCATTGTGGAGACTGACCAGAGCAAGGCTGATGTGGAGCTTATGGACACCGTCCCCACACCAGTTACTTCGGGAAAGGACCAGGGAGAGGTTGATGTGAGACTTGTGAACATACTCCCCACACCTGTCATTGTGGAGACTAATCAGAGCAAGGCTGATGTGGAGCTTATGGACACCGTCCCCACACCAGTTACTTTGGGGTCTGACCAGGAAGAGGTCCATATGGAGTTTATGGACAGCCTCCCCACACCTGTTGTTTCAGGGTTTAGCCAGGAGGAAGTTGAAGTGGGGTTCATAGATGTCCCCACCAAGCCTATTGTTTCGGATACCACTCAAAGGGAAGTGAAAGTGGGGCTTGTGAATTACCTGCTCACACCAGTCATTTTGGAGAATGACCTAGGACAAGGACTATCCAGTCAGTTTGAAGCAGCCATCACCCACCTCCAAGCCAAGCAGGACCCTGATGTGGATCTTTCTAACATCTTTTCCAGGGATGGTTTGCATTCCCGGTCTCCATCATCCATTTCTGAGCCAAGAATCGTGAGTAAGCCTAACCACACTGTGGCTATTGACTGGGGGAGGATTGATAGTGGGAGATTTGTGCAGGCCCAACTCATGGACCCCACCTTAGTGCTTGTCCAAAATATGGCTGCTCAACTTGGGGGAGGTAATCAGGGGGAGGTGTATAGATGTGAGCCTCTGATGCTGACCACACCATTAAAAATGACAATGCCGTCAAGAGGAGAAGGATGATCGGAAGCCTATCATGCCTGGCTAATATTAAGAAGGGGAAGGAATGTGACGACATGGACTCTCATGGGTTAAAGTTTCTTAAAATTCAGCCAGACATATTGTTCTACTGTGTGGTAACTCATGTTTGCTTAACTATTGTTTGGGACCAGACCCTTCGGAGCATTCATTGTATTGTAGTTGTGAATTGATAATGTAATTACCTTAGTAGCCATTTTCTAGTCGGTGACTTGCCGACTCCATGTAGATATACTGAGCCTTTCTATGCACATCATTTAAATGATCATTATCCATGCAGCTTAAAAATTCATCCAATGGGAAAAGCAAACTTGTCCAACCAATCGATGAGGACGCAGTGTATCCTAAGGGAAGGTTATGGCTATAAAAGGGACTTCTTTAAGCCACCAGGGTTGATGAAGGTTGATGGATGCTGATGGATCCAGTCTAAGCTCTTTGGAGCTGACTAGAGGATCAGAATATCAGGTTGGGACAGTTCAGTCACCTGTTACAGACTTTGCAGACCTCAGACAGCTTCCTAAATCTGGCATTATTCCTTTCTCGGTGGGTGCCCGCCAAAAGCGGGGTGCTGCTGGATTGAAGTAAGCGGCCCTGGAACCTCTGAGGCAAGGACATTCTAAATCCCTGGTGAGCCAGCGGAAGGGTGAGACTCTGTTGCCTGTTACATTTGTGTGTTTTGCTGGTTATGTGTTATGTGCCGTTAATTGTTTGGGGATCCAATAAAGTCTAATTATTGTGGTTCCCTCACCCTGTGTTGTCTGAGTAGTGTTAGGCCGGCGTTCAGTTGGGATGGGCCCTGAGCCACGCTGTGGCGGCGGGTTTTAGTGGACGAGAGCACCCACTGAGCCCCGTGTCTCCAGAGAGAGCTCTGGCCATTTTTCAAGATTTGAAGTCCAAAATGAGCAAGGCTCCATTTGCAAAGTCATGGCATCAATGTTCATTTGGAGATAATCCTGTATCATCCTCTCCAGCCGTTGACTATGTGTCAGACTTGTTGTCTCTGGTGGCCTTGCAAAGGATGGTCTAAAAAAATTATGAAAAATTCAATAAAATTGCTGTTACCAGCATCAGATACGGTGCTGCTGGTACGGGTAGACTGTTGAAGATGACGAGACCGACCCATGTTTGTCAAGTTACAACTGGGAGATTCACTCCCTGCACCATGGTTGTTTGGTGGAAAAGCCAAGCTAAGATCGAGTAACAGCTTCTGCTGATACTCCTGCATACGTGTGTCCCTTTCTATGGCTGGAATTATGTCACAAAATTTGGACTTGTACCGGGGATCTAATAGTGTGGCAAGCCAGTAGTCATCATCACTTCTAATTTTCACAATACGAGGGTCATGTTGGAGGTAGTGCTGCAAGAAGGCGCTCATGTGTCTTGCGCAGCCATGCGGACCAAGTCCACGCTGTGTTTGTGGCATAGAGGTGCTAACCGTTCTTTCTTCCTCTGACACCTCCCCCCAACCTCTTTCAACTGAAATTTGACCAAGGTCTCCCTCATCCGCTGAGTGTTCCATGTCCATGGACAGTTCGTCCTCCATTTCTTCATGTTCTCCTGCACCTTCCTCAACATTTCGCCTGCTACCATGCGCCCTTGTTGATCCCTGTCCCCCATGGTCCCATGCCTCCCGCCTTGGTGATGATGAACGTCTGGACCTTGGTGATGTTGTTGTCTCTTGCGCATATGAATCCTCCTTTAGTTCCTCCCCTTCCTGTTGTCCCACCCCCTGACTCCGAATACTGTTTAGCGTGTGCTCCAGCATGTAAATGACTGGAATTGTCATGCTGATAATGGCATTGTCAGCGCTAAACATATTCGTCGCCATGTCAAAACTGTGCAGAAGGGTGCATAGGTCCTTGATCTGAGACCACTCCATCAGGGTGATCTGCCCCACCTCTGCATCTCGTTGGCCCAGGCTATACGTCATGACGTATTGCACCAGGGCTCGGCGGTGCTGCCACAGTTGCTGTAACATGTGGAAAGTCGAATTCCAGCGTGTCGACACATCGCATTTCAGGCGATGAACCGGCAGGCCGAAAGACTTCTGGAGCGATGCAAGTCACTCATCAGCGGTGGTTGAACGGCCAAACTGAGCAGACAGTTTTCGTGCCTTGTTCAGAAGGCCATCTAGGTCGGGATAGTGTGTTAAAAAATGCTGGACAACAAGGTTCAACACGTGAGCCATACAAGGCACGTGTGTCACCTTGCCCAGGCGAAGGGCCGCACCCAGATTTGCAGCATTGTCGCACACGGCCTTACCAGGCTGCAGGTTGAGTGGAGACAACCATTTATTAAACTCAGTCTCCAGAGCTGCCCACAACTCAGCTTCTGTGTGACTCTTATTTCCAAGACATTTCAAGCTAAAGACCGCCTGATGCTGCTGCGCTCTGCTGCCAGCATAGTAATGAGGGGTGCGTGATTCCTTCTGCACAGTTTAAACGCTGGTGGCCTGACAAGGCAGGCTTGGGGCGGAGGTGGAGGACCCAGACGAGGTTGAGGAGGCAGAAGCAGTGGCGGAACTTGGACAGACAGAGGATTGACACACAAGGCCTGGGGACGGCAAGACTTGTGCAGCAGACCCTTCACCATCTATCACCATAGTTACCCAGTGCCCAGTCAGCGACATGTAATGTCCCTGTCCATACTTACTGGTCCAAGTATCGGTGGTGAAATGCACCCATTGACACACAGAGTTTCTCAAGGAAGCGGTGATGTTGTGTGCGACATGCTGGTGTTGCGTAGGCACACCTTTCTTAGAGATGTAGTGGCGACTGGGCATCTGGTACTGGGGCACAGCGACAGACATAATGTCTCTAAAATCCTGTGTGTCCACCTGGCGGAAAGGCAGCATTTCGGTAGCCAAGAGCTAACAGAGGGATAAAGTCAACCTATTAGCTTTGTCATGGGTCGCAGGAAATGGCCTTTTATTTGTCAACATCTGAGGGACAGAGATCTGGCTGCTGTGTGTAGACGGTGTTGAGTAGGGTGTCCCTGAAAAAATGCAGGTTTGTGAAGAAAGTGCAGGCGTAGACATGATGTTGCCTTCATGCAACGTTGATGCTATCGAAGTCTGAGAGAGCTGTACACATGCACTTGTTTCCCCTTCCAAACCAACTGACGACCTACCAAGCAAACTGCCTGTTGCGGTTACAGTGGTGGAAGTTGTGCGTGGAAAACCAGGTGTGACAGCTGTCCGCATAGTCCTAGAAGATGAAGAGAGCGCGGATGCACTTGAAGGGGCAGACGGTGGATGGTTCACTCCGCTAGACCGCATTGCAGCACGGTGAGCTTCCCACTGGGACATATGATATTTATTCATGTGATGATTCATGGAAGAAGTTGTCAAAATGCTGAGGTTTTGCCCTCTACTAACAGAATGACGACAAATTTTACATATCACATGATTTGGGCGATCTTTTGCTATGTCAAAAAAGGTCCAGGCTAGGCAAGGCTTAGAGGGCATGCGACCTGCTGAGCCCCCCCAACTAGTGCTCAGAGGCAGAGTGGTGGCTGAGGATGCAGTTGTAGACGTGCTACCAGTACTAAGACTCTGAACAGGAAGGCGCAAGGTAACTTCGTCGTCAGTTGCATCCTCCTCCACTGCCTCTGTTGACCTCCTCGAGTGCCTGACTGTGGGTTGACAGTAGGTGGGATCTAGAACTTCCTCATCAAGCGTTGTGTTTGCACTCCCCTCACCCTCAGACCGAGCCTCTTCCTGACGTGAACCAATATTTAAGTTGTCATCCCAATCTGGTATCTGCATCTCATCATCATCAGTATGTTCCTCATTGTCTATAACAACTGGTGTTACAGTTTGTGAATAAGGGTCAACATTATGCTCAGAAACGTGGTCCTCAGGGCCTGAATCTGAGTCACAAAGGTTCTGGGCATCACTGCAGACCATTTCCTGGTCTGTACTCACTGTAGCTTGGGAGCAGACCTCTGATTCCCAGGCTATAGTGTGACTGAACAGCTCTGGAGACTCAGCCATCTCAGTTCCACCATACTGTGCAGGGCAGATGGAGACTTCAGAGCTGGGAGAAAGCAAGTGTGATTGGGATTACAACTCAGAGGACTGGTGTTTTTTGGATGCGGTAGTTGAGGTGGCGGAGAGGGCACTTGTTGGACCACTTGAGATCCATTTAAGCATTTTTCTTTTTTTGGCCATCATCAACCTTTGTTCCAGTTGTTCGTGTCCGTAAAAAAGGGAGCACAGTGGATTGTCCACGTTAAAGTAGTAGACATCTTACTTTTGCTGGAAGATGGTCTATCTTCAGCAGATGTTAATGGAGCTTTGCCACCTTCCTCATGGACAAACCCTTTTTTTCCTTTTCCACCACGCGTCTTCCCCTTTCCACCAGCATCTGCCATTTTGCCACTGATTTTAATTGAGACAAGATTGTGCACTTAAAATGTGGTATTAAAATTGAGAGGTGGTGTAGATTGCAGCGGTGGTCTAGCTTTATTAACAGCAGGATAAACAACAATAACTATCCCTGACAATGCAACTACGGCCCTTAAATTGGCAGCATAGTTTGCTATTAGAAAGGCTTAGTAACAATGAGTTTCAGTGTGCAATGCACCAGTGGGACAATAATGAAGTCCAACAGCCTCTTTTAGGATGCCACTAAGATTCCTCAGTGTTTGGTAGTATAATGGCTTAGTAACAATGAGCTTGAGTGTGCAATGCAGAGGTGCCGCAAATAGATTTGCACTAGTGGGACACTAATGGAAGTCCAACAACCACTTTTAGGATGCCACTAAGTTTACTCAGTGTTTGCCAGTATAATGGCTTATTAACAATGAGCTTCAATGTGCAATGCAGAAGTGCTGCAAATAGATTTGCACCAGTGGGACACTAATGGAAGTCCAACAGCCACTTTTAGGATGCCACTAAGATTTCTCAGTGTTTGGTAGCATAATGGCTTAGTAACAATGAGCTTGAGTGTGCAATGCAGAGGTGCTGCAAATAGATTTGTACTAGTGGACACAAATGGAAGTCCACCAGACACTTTTAGGATGCTACTAAGTTTCCTCAGTGTTTGCTAGTATAATGGCTTAGTAACAATGAGCTTGGGTGTGCAATGCAGAGGTGCTGCAAATAGATTTGCACTAGTGGGACACTAATGGAAGTCCAACAGCCACTTTTAGGATGCCACTAAGTTTATTCAGTGTTTGCTAGTATAATGGCTTAGTAACAATGAGTTTGCGTGTGCAATGCAGTTGTGCTGCAAATACCTTTGCACCAGTGGGATAATTATGAAGTCCAACAGCCACTTTTAGGATGCCACTAAGTTTCCTCAGTGTTTGCTAGTATAATAGCTTAGTAAAAATGAGTTTGAGTGTGCAATGCAGTGGTGCTGCAAATAGATTTGCACTAGTGGGACACTAATGGAAGTCCAATAGCCACTTTTAGCATGCCACTAAGTTTACTCAGTGTTTGCTAGTATAATGGCTTAGTAACAATGAGCTTGGGTGTGCAATGCAGAGGTGCTGCAAAAAGATTTGCACTAGTGGGACATTAATGGAAGTCCAACAGCCACTTTTAGGATGCCACTAAGTTTAGTAAGTGTTTCCTAGTGTAATGGCTTAGTAAAAATGAGTTTGAGTGTGCAATGCAGTGGTGCTGCAAATACCTTTGCACCAGTGGGACAATAATGAAGTCCAACAGCCACTTTTAGGATGCCACTAAGTTTCCTCAGTGTTTGCTAGTAAAATGGCTTAGTAACAATGAGTTTGAGTGTGCAATGCAGTGGTGCTGCAAATAGATTTGCACTAGTGGGACACTAATGGAAGTCCAACAGCCACTTTTAGGATGCCACTAAGTTTCCTCAGTGTTTGCTAGTAAAATGGCTTAGTAACAATGAGTTTGAGTATGCAATGCAGTGGTGCTGCAAATAGATTTGCACTAGTGGGACACTAATGGAAGTCCAACAGCCACTTTTAGGATGCCACTAAGTTTCCTCAGTGTTTGCTAGTATAATGGCTTAGTAACAATGAGCTTGAGTGTGCAAAGGGCAGGAGGGTACAGTGGCAGGGTTGTGGGTCAGTGTACAGGAAAGGAAGCCTCACTTTATATCCCTCCTAATGGGGAAATGCAGCGAGGAAGTCCCTGACCTTAGCTACACAGACGCTCTTATCTGTAGCTGGTAAAATCTGTTTCCACAGACCTGACTGTCACCTATGGCTCTGAGCCTGCTGTTATTAGCCCTTAGAAGGGCTAAAAGAAACTTCTATCCCTATTCTGTATAGCGCTGTGTATAGAGCGTACACAGCAGTATCGGAGACAGGAGCTATGCCAGCGGTGACTGACACCAAGACGCAGAAGGCAGATAATGGCGTCCTGACGGGCAGATACCCGTTTTTATAATGCAGGGACATGTAACATGGACATCCTATCACACATGCCAATGCTTCTCTGGCTAAAAGTCCACTTAGCTGTGTGTGTGTCTTGGATTGGCTGACATGCTGGCCTGCCCCACTACATGCGCGAGCTTAGGGAGGGAAGAGAAGGAAAAAAAAATGGCGATCGCCATTATCCCAGCAGCAGTGATCTGAATGCGCTGTTTCCGCACACTATACGCTTACATTTCATAATAGTGTGAGTCTTAGAGTTACTTACACTATTACAACGGAAAGCCAGCTAGTAATTAGCTTGGCTTTTTGCTGCTAGAACCGTTCTCGAACGTAACTAGAACTATCGAGCTTTAGCAAAAAGCTCGAGTTCTAGTTCGATCTAGAACAGCCCCTAAAATCACTCGAACCACGAACTGGAGAACCACGAACCACGAACCGTGCTCAACTCTAAACAGCATATACAGCTCGCGAGTTCCATCTTGCCATGTGCAGGTTTGGAAGTTTCTTCCAACTGATTCGAGGCCTACGTGATGTTGTTCTGCAATGACGATATGCCTGACATAGTTCATATAAGAACATGAAATCATCTCGCCATCCAGGATTCTCGCCTGTGTTGACATCATCTGTTGCAACTTGGTGGTAATCAATCTGAAGTGAGGCAGAGTTTTCTGTTAATTTGTCAATGAAGAAATAATTGAGTTCTGGTTTCTTCGTTGACTCTGGAATAAGGAAATTCATGACGTGCTTCAGTAGGAGGTCGAGTACATGGTGTTGACAGCCAATGTATTGTGGCTTCTGAAAGCCCTTTCTCAAGACATCATCCTGTATCAGCTTTACAATCCCGTTCGAACGACCAGTATTTACTGCTGCCGTGTCGCAGATTATCATGCGAATATTTTCCCAAGCGTCGTATTCATCAATTAGCTGATATAGTTCCTTGTGAATAGCCGTGGCAGAACCATTCTCACATTTCAGAATACCAAGTTTGATTTCGGTTGTGGTATTTTTCAGCAGAACTACTTGATACTGTTCCCCTTGGATTCTTTTACCATCGAAGTGGAGACAATAGGGATCTTTGCTTTGAAGTTTTTCAAAAATGTTGGTTTTCATTTTCTGTCCTTCTGAGATTGTTGATCTCCAGACACCCGACTGACTTGGAAACGGCACATCATGACCTTGTTCAGCAATGGTTGCAAGCACTTTATTTGCTTTATGTATAGAAATGTTGTTTTTCAGTACCAGTAAACTCGCTGTTGTAGTGCTCTTTTGTATTTCGGTGTGCGTTCAGGAATAGATGACGTGGAAGAAGAGGTTGGCTTTGGAGTCTCGGGTAAAGATTCAGAGACAGTATCATCTGTGGGTTGCGATTGCGAAGTGCTGGCTTGAGCTTGAAATATTGATAGTCGGATTTGTTTTCTTGGATGAATTGATTCCAAAGGAGCTTGTTTGAGCATCGAAAAACCAACCTTGCCTCCACACTCAACTTACCTCAGGTAGAGCTCTTTATTCTCCGAGTTTTTTTATTCTCCATTATGGTGGTGACATCAAATAACAGAGAAAGTGAATTTATCACAAGGTTTCTTTTTGTCATTTAGATCAATCAGACGATTGAGTTTCTTTCTGATGGATAAAAGTGGGAAGTCTAGAGTTACCCTCCAGAGCAATTCTATATCCATTATCATATTTTTTATTCGATCCAGTCGCCGTTTCTCGCTGTTGAACAGAAAACTGAAGTTTCCAAGAATTTGGCAGTTCGTTGGCATCCGCGTGAGATTGGAGAGCTTTTCAACATATGGAATACGGTACAACAAGGAATGTGTATCGAACACACACAGGAGTACTTTTTCCATAAAATATAACAATCTTTATTAGAATCATAGAATTATACATATATGTAAATTAAAATACATTTATTCATCAATTTATACAGGTATAAGGAGGACTTCTACTAGCAATCACCCCCCACATCAGTGTACGTATGGGCCCAATCAATAATATGAAATACGGTACTTGGATTAAAAAAAATAGTTTTTTGGAAAATTTTGAAATGAAAAAGAGGGGGACCATTTTTGAATATTTTACAAATTTGATGATACTAATGTAATTTGAATGCAATTGTTCCTCAAATGTAAGGGGTTTATTTTCGTTTTGCAAAGTTTTTAAAATAGTCATCACACTAATATATATATATATATATATATATATATATATATATATATACTAGAAGGTGGCCCGATTCTACGCATCGGGTATTCTAGAATTTACGTATTGTGTAGTTAATGTATGATTTTTGTTATATATATATATATATATATATATATATATATATATATATATATATATATAGATGTTGTGTGTAGTTACCAAGTGTTTATGTAGGGCGCTGTACATGTTCTGGGTGTTGTCTGGGTGTGGCGGGGGGTGAGAGCGGTGTTGTATGTGTGTTGCGTGTGTTGCGTTGTTTGTGGAGTGCTGTGTGTCTGTAGCGTTGTGTGTGTGTGTTGCGCGGTTTGTGTGGGTGTGGTGTGTTTTGGGGGGAGGTATGTTTTGTGCAATGTGTGTGTGTTGCGTGGTATGTGCGTATATTTATGTATGCCGCGGTGTTTGTGTGTTGGGTGTTGTGTGTGTGCAGCATTGTCTGTGTGTGTGGGTGTCTGTGTAGGGCGGTGTTTGTGGTTCCCAGTGTGTGTGTGGTATTTTGTGTGTGTGTTGGGGGGAGGTGTGCACCTCCCATCGTGCTCCATCCCCCATGCTGCGTACCCCCCATCGTGCTCCATCCGCCATGCTGCGCACTCCCAAACGTACTCCATCCGCCATGCTGCGCATTCCCAAACGTGCTCCATCCGCCATGCTGCGCACTCCCAAACGTGGTCCATCCGCCATGCTGCGCACTCCCAAACGTGCTCCATCCGCCATGCTGCGCACTCCCAAACGTGCTCCATCCCCCATGCTGCGCACTCCCCATCGTGCTCCATCCCCCATGCTGCACCAGCATCAGCCTCTCTGCCCCCAGCATCAGCCTCTCTCCTCCCAGCATCAGCCTCTCTCCTCCCAGCATCAGCCTTTCTCCTCCCAGCATCAGCCTCTCTGTCCCCAGCATCAGCCTCTCTCCTCCCAGCCTCAGCCTCCCCAAGCATCAGCCTCTCTTCTCTCTGCCTCCCCACTCCCAGCCTCCCTCCTCCCAGCCTCCCCCAGCATCAGCCTCTCTCCTCCCAGCCTCCCCCTCCCAGCCTCCCCCAGCATAAGCCTCCCCCAGCATCAGCCTCTCTCCTTCCAGCCTCCCCCAGCATCAGCCTCCCACAGCATCAGCCTCTCTCCTCCCAGCCTCCCTCCTCCCAGCCTTCCCCAGCATCAGCCTCCACCTCCCAGCCTCCCTCAGCATCAGCCTCCCCCAACATCAGCCTCTCTCCTTCCAGCCTCCCCCAGCATCAGCCTCCCCAGCATCAGCCTCTCTCCTCCCAGCCTCCCTCCTCCCAGCCTCCCCCAGCATCAGCCTCCCCCTCCCAGCCTTTCCCAGCATCAGCCTCCCCCAGCATCAGCCTCTCTCCTTCCAGCCTCCCCCAGCATCAGCCTCCGCCTCCCAGCCTCCCCCAACATCAGCCTCCGCCTCCCAGCCTCCTCCAGCATCAGCCTCTCTCCTCCAAGCCTCCCCCAGCATCAGACTCTCTCCTCCCAGCCTCCTCCAGCATCAGCCTCTCTCCTCCCAGCCTCCCCTAGCATCAGCCTCCCCCTCCCAGCCTCCCCCAGCATCAGCCTCCCCCAGCATCAGCCTCTCTCCTTCCAGCCTCCCCCAGCATCAGCCTCTCTCCTCCCAGCCTCCCCCAGCATCAGCCTCCCCCTCCCAGCCTCCCCCAGAATCAGCCTCCCCCAGCATCAGCCTCTTTCCTTCCAGCCTCCCCCAGCATCAGCCTCCCCCAGCATCAGCCTCTCTCATCCCAGCCACCCCCAGCATCAGCCTCCCCCAGCATCAGCCTCTCTCCTCCCAGCCTCCCCCAGCATCAGCCTCCCCCAGCATCAGCCTACACCCTCCCAGCCTCCCCCAACATCAGCCTCCCCCAGCATCAGCCTCTCTCCTTCCAGCCTCCTCCAGCATCAGCCTCCCCCAGCATCAGCTTCTCTCATCCCAGCCACCCCCAGCATCAGCCTCCCCCAGCATCAGCCTCTCTCCTCCCAGCCTCCCCCAGCATCAGCCTCCCCCAGCATCAGCCTACACCCTCCCAGCCTCCCCCAACATCAGCCTCCCCCTCCCAGCCTTCCCCAGGATCAGGCTCTCTCCTCCCAGCCTCCTCCAGCCTGCCGTGCTCCTCTGCCGACACTCACAGATCCGATCGCATACACTCACACACACACACACCCACCTGATCGCATACACTCACACCCACCCGATCGCATACACTCACACCCACCCGATCGCATACACTCACACACACCCGATCGCATACACTCACACACACCCGATCGCATACACTCACACACACCCGATTGCATACACTTACACACACCCGATCGCATACACTCACACACACCCGATCGCATGCACTCACACACACCCGATCGCATACACTCACACACACCCGATCGCATACACACACACACACATTGACGATATTGCACATACGCACTCACTCACAACATCCGGAGATACCACATGCTTCTGACCATGTGATCCTCTGGCAGGTCCTGGAAGCTCACAGCACAGTATCGCGGCCGAGAAGCAAGCGATATCTCCGGATGCTGTGAGTGTGTGGATGCGATCTGATGTGTGTGTGAGGTGTGTGTGAGAGTGAGTGTGATGTGATATGTGTGTGTGTGTGTCTGTTGTTATGTGTGTGCGTGTGGATGTTCCGCCGCTGCAGGACCTTGATGCACTGGTAACTATGCTACCATGGTTACCAGCGCATCCGGTCCCCCACTCGCACGGGAGCCCACACCAGCATATGGCGGCAAACCCCAGCAATGCGAGGGTTTGTGGCGGCTGGGTTGGCGGCGTATGCTGGTGTGGGCTCCCGGGGGTACAGTACTCACCTGGGAGTCGTGTCTCCGTGTCAGTTCGGGGGATGCGTGCGGGGGGCGGGGCCAGAGCGAGCGTGCATTGCGTGAGGGGGGCGGGGCGTGGCCGAGTTGCCAATACGTGCAGGGTGCCGGGGCGAGAGGCCAATCCGTGTGGGGGGCGGAGCCTGTGCGAGCTGCCGGCCAATCCGTGTGGGGGGGAGCCAGGGCGAGCGACCAATCCGTGTGGGGGGCGGGGCCATGGCGAGGCCAGCGGCCAATCCGCTTTGTGTCACCGTAAGGACACAATTTTGGAGCAAGACAGACAGACAGAGAGACAGAATAAGGCAATTATATATATATAGATAAAATGTACACAAAATATAGTTGCATAAAAATAAATAAGTAAATAAAAAAATGATGTAGCACTCCTGTTATGATCCGGAACCATGGAAGATCACCATAAATCATTGGTAAAAGGTGACATGAGCATTGGCAACTAATCTGGCCGCCATCCCCTTACTAACCATCAACACTAGAAATAGCCGAGGGGTGAACTAACATCCTGTGCACCGCGAACTTAGCCAGAGAACTAGCTATCCTAAAGCAAAGAAAGATGAATAACTCTCTGCCTCAGAAAATAGATAAAGAATAGCAAGCCCCCCACATTCAAAGACTGCGGTGATATAGGAAAACACAATACACAGATAGATGATAGGATTAGCAAAAGGTGAGGCCCTACTGACTAAACAGAACAGGATAGGAAAGGGACTGATGGTGGCCAGAGAAAAACCCTACAAAAATCCAAAAGCCCTCAGATTGCTAGATCTGAACGCCGTCCTATACCAGGCGCTCTTGTCATACCAATGAACAGAAAGCAGGAACCATTACAAATTCAAGAAGCAACAAACACATGGACTTATAGGAGCAATACTCCAAACATAGCTGCAGGGAGCTTCCCAGCTAAGCAACTGAGAGGGAAGATTCCTGCATGCAAATAAACTGACAATAACCACATCAAATGACAAACTCAGATAAGAGCAAAAAGAACCAAACAACAAATAAAGAGCTAAGCACATAACTGGGGTAGAAGTGGTCTGGAGCAGGATGAAGCAGGCTGGTGAACAAAGAACAACTGACATCCGGCATAGCCTGCCAGCAGACCAGGGTTTAAATAGGCAGAGAGTTAGCAATGGAAACACCCATTGCTCAACACACCTGGTCTCTGTCCAAACCATTCCTGGCCATAAGAGGGAGCCTCACAGCAGCAAAAGCATAACTGACATTCACAACACGCTCTGCAGTATTTTTGATTCTCATTGTCATTATACTTACAGATCCCGTGACGAATCCTGCAGACTCCTGGCCACTCCTGCTTCTGAGTTCGATCATTGTTGTGCCGCCGGTAACTAGCAGTGACTTGCAGGACCTTCCCGCCACAAATTGCAGTCCACAGCTGCCCAAGAAAATAGCGCTTTCATAAAAGCACTATCTTCTGGCACTGTATCCGACTCTACCAGCGGCCCTGGTGCAGGGTGGCACGCTGGGCAATAAGGGGTTAATACCAGCTTTGTTTTACCAGCTGCTATTAAGCCCGAGATTCTTAATGTCAGGCCAAGTTTGATATGGCCATTAAGAATCTCCAATAAAAGGTTGCAAAAAAGAAAAAATAGTTTATTAGAAATAAATACACAGACACACTTAGGGACTCTATGTTTATTACTCCCTCTCCCTCCACGATCCTGGTCTTTTGTCTTTTCCAACCAATCTAGCTCCGCTATATCAGACAGCACATGGGTGGAAGAACGCTGCTGCTCCCCCGTGCTATGTAATCACTCAATGAGTGAGCAGATGCTGCGGATTGATAAGGGGTGATGTCACTGCTGCCACCGTTGCCATAGTAACCTGACGGGCGGGTTACTATAGCAACGATGATCTCTGATCACCTGATTTCCGGCGCCGCTATTCACCGGCTGTGGCAGCCAATCCTTGCATGTGGGCTGACTCAGTAAAGAGCGCCGACATGAAAGGACAGGGAGCTGAGCATGTGACCGAGCATCTCACCGGTACACGGCATCTGCAGGACGCGTCGCGGGACATGTAAGTATAATGACAATGTTTATACTAACTGTATTCTTTATTTTACAGCCCACTTGCCCCATCCCATAACTGTAAAGTCAAAGATCGGTGATCGGGACGCAAGATCGTGTAATCTCGATCCTGATCCCGATCATTACAAAATGATCGGGTGAGTATCCCCGATCCCGACCATCGGTGGGATCGCCCATCCCTAATCATCAGGCTCTAGGTTGTCCCATTCCTCCTCTTTGTGACTTGAGGGAATTGAGCTCCCTAATCGACAGACTGCTGTATCTCATCTTTTTAGACTCGCTTGTAACAGGGTTGGTGCCTCAGGATTGGAGGATTGCTGATGTGGTACTGATATTTTAGAAAGCTAAGAGAGTGTATCCTGGCAACTACCGTCCAATAAACCTGACATCAGTGGTATGCAAAGTTTTTGAGGGCATTTTAAGGGATGATATATTGCAGAAAATAATATAATAACTGACAGACTGCATGGATTCATGAAAGATAAGTCATGTCTAACCAACCTGTTGGGGTTCAATAAGAAGGTAAGTGGAAATCTGGATATTGGTAATGCAGCTGATGTGATTTGTTTGGACTTTGCAAAGGCATTTGATACTGTACCACATAATAGCCTTATACTAAAGCTCCAGAGGCAAGGACTAGGGGAAACTATATGCAACTGGGTAAGAAACTGGCTAAAAGATAGGAAACAAAGAGAAGTTATAAATGGTACATTTTCTAAATGGGCTATAGTCAGCAGTGGGGTGCTGCAGGGATCTGTGCTAGGACCGATTTTTTTTAATCTCTTTATTAATGACCTTGTGGATGGGATTGATAGTAAAGTGTCAGTCTTTGCCGATGACACGAAACTATGTAGGATAGTAAAAACTGACCTGGATAGTACAATATTACAAAAAGATCTGGATAAGATGTCAGAATGGGCAGATACTTGGCAAATGAGATTTAATGTTCATAAATGTAAAGTAATGCACCTAGGACGGAGTAATCCTATAGCTGCGTATACATTAAATGGAAGTAAACTCGGGACTACAGAACAGGAGAAGGACTTGGGTATTCTCATTACAAATAAGCTGAGCAGCAGCACTCAATGTCAGGCAGCAGCTGCTAATGCAAACAAGATATTAGGGTGTATAAAAGGGAGATTAGATCCCGTGATCCCAACGTATTGTTACCCCTCTATAAATCACTTGTAAGGCCACATCTGGAATACGGGATCCCGTTTTGGGCTCCACATTTTAAAAAGGACATACAGAAGTTAGAATCAGTTCAAATGTGGCTAACAAGACTACTACAAGGAATGGAGGCCGCCCGTATGATGAGAGGTTGAAAAGGTTAGATATGTTAAGCTTAGAAAAAAGACACTCAGAGGAGATCTCATGTATATGTATAAATACATGTGTGGTCAATATAAAGAACTGGCACATGACTTATTCCTTCCTAAGACAGTACTAAGGACCAGGGGGCATACACTGCAAATGGAAGAAAGGCAATTCCGGCAGCTAAATAGGAAAGGGTTCTTTACCGTTAGAGCAGTCAGACTGTGGAATGCCCTACCACAAGAAGTAGTGATGGCAGACACTATAACAGCTTTTTAAAAAGGGCTGGGTGATTTCCTCAGTACACGAAACATTGTTTGTTATAAGTAGAGATGATCGAGCCTCTGAAGGCTCGAGTTCGGTTCGGTTCGTCGAACGGAGGCTCAGATGACACAGGGGTAGTAAAGTCCTTGCGGATCCATGACTTGTTCATCTTGATGAACGTTAGTCTGTCCAAATTGTCACTGGACAGACGCGTGCGCTTATCTATCACAACACACCCAGCAGCACTGAGGACACGTTCAGAGACAACGCTGGCTGCGGGACACGACAAGATCTCCAAGGCGTAAGTGGCGAGCTCAGGCCATTTTTCAAGACTTCAAGACCAAAATGAGCAAGGCTCTGGTTCCAAAGTCATGGCATCGATGTTCATTTGGAGATACTCCTGTATCATCCTCTCCAGCCGTTGACTATGTGTCAGACTTCTTGTCTCTTGTGGCCTTGCATTGGATGGTCTACAAAAATTATGAAACGATTCCATAAAATTGCTGTTACCAGCACCAGAAACGGTGTTGCTGGTACGGTTTGACTGATAATGACGAGACAGTTCCATGCTTAGCAAGTTACAACTGGGAGATTCACTCCGTGCACCACTGGTATTTGGTGGAAAAGCTGAGCTAAGATTGAGTAACAGTTTCTGCTGATACTCCTGCATACGTGCGTCCCTTTCTATGGCTGGAATTATTTTGCCAAATTTGGACTTGTACCAGGGATCTAATAGTGTGGCAACCCAGTAGTAATCATCACTTCTAATTCGTACAATCATGTTGTAGGTAGTGCAGCAAGAAGGTGCTCATGTGGCGCATCCATGTGAACCACGTCCTCGCTGTGTTTGTGGCGGCGAGGTGATAACTGTGCTTTCTTCCTCTGACATCTCCCCCCAACCTCATTCAACCGAAATTTGACCAAGGTCTCCCTCATCTGCTGAGTCTTCCATGCCCATCATCCTCCATTAATTCCTGGTCTCCTGCACCTTCCTCAACATGTTGACTGCTACAATGCGCCCTTGTTAATCCCTTTTCCCCACCGTCCCATGCCTGCTGCCTTGGTGATGATGAACGTCTGGACCTTGTAGTTGTTAATATACCTTGCGCATATGAATCATCTTGTACTTCCTCCCCTTCCTCTTGTCCCACCCCCTGACTCTGAGGAGTGTTTAGCGTTTGCTCCAGCATGTAAATGACTAGAATTGTCATGCTGATAATGGCATTGTCAGCGCTAAACATATTCGTCGCCATGTCGAAACTGTGCAGAAGGGTGCATAGGTCATTGATCTGAGACCACTCCAGCAGCATGATCTACCCCACCTCTGCATCTCGTTGGCCCAGGCTATACGTTATGACATATTGCACCAGGGGTCGGCGGTATTGCCACAGTCGCTGCAACATGTGGAGAGTCGAATTCCAGCGTGTCGGCACATCGCATTTCAGGCGATGAACCAGCAGGCCGAAAGACTTCTGGAGCGATGCAAGTCGCTCAGCAGCGGTGGTTGAACGGCGGAAGTGAGCAGACAGTTTTCGTGCCTTGTTCAGAAGGCCATCTAGGTCGGGATAGTGTGTTAAAAAATGCTGGACAACAAGGTTCAACACGTGAGCCATACAAGGCACGTGTGTCACCTTGCCCAGGCGAAGGACCGCACCCAGATTTGCAGCATTGTCGCATACGGCCTTACCAGGCTGCAGGTTGAGTGGAGACAACCATTTATTAAACTCAGCCTCCAGAGCTGCCCACAACTCAGCCACTGTGTGACTCTTATTTCCAAGACATTTCAAGCTAAAGACCGCCTGATGCCGTTGCGCTCTGCTGCCAGCATAGTAATGAGGGGTGCGTGATTCCTTCTGCGCAGTTAGAACGCTGGTGGCCTGACCAGGCAGGCTTGGGGCGGAGGTGGAGGACCCAGACGAGGTTGAGGAGGCAGAAGCAGTGGAGGAAATTCAACATACAGAGGATTGACGCACAGGTCGTGGGGACGGCAAGACTTGTTCAGCAGACCCTTCTCCATCTCTCACCATAGTTACCCAGTGCCCAGTCAGTGACATGTAACGCCCCTGTCCATGCTTACTGGTCCAAGTATAGGTAGTGAAATGCACCCTGTCACACACATAGTTTCTCAAGGAAGCGGTGATGTTGTGTGCGACATGCTGGTGTAGCGCAGGCACACCTTTCTTAGAGAAATAGTGGCGACTGAGCATCTGGTACTGGGGCACTGCGACTGACATAAGATCTTGAAAATCCTCTGTGTCCACCAGGCGGAAAGGCAGCATTTCTGTAGCCAGGAGCTTACAGAGGGATAAAGTCAACCTCTTAGCTTTGTCATGGCTAGGAGGAAATAGCCTTTTATTTGTCCACATCTGAGGGACCGAGATCTGGCTGCTGTGTGGAGACGGTGGTGAGTAGGGTGTCCCTGGAAAACTGCAGGTCTGTGAGGAAAGTGCAGGCGGAGACATGATGTTGCCTTCATCCAAAGTTGGTGATCTCGATGTCTGAGAGAGCTCTACACCAGCACTTGTTTCCCCTTCCAAACCAACTGACGACCAGCCAAGCAAACTGCCTGTTGCGGTTAAAGAGGTGGAAGGACTACGTGGAAAAACATGTGTGACAGCTGTCCCTACAGTCATAGAAAATGAAGAGTGTGCGGAGGAACTTGAAGGGGCAGATGGTAGTTGGCCCGCTCCACTAGGCCGCATTGCAGCATGGTGAGCTTCCCACTGGGACTTATGCTTGTTATTCATGTGACGATTCATGGAAGAAGTTGCCAAACTGGTGAGGTTTTGGCCTCTATTTATAGATTGCCGACAAATTTTACAGATCACATGATTTGGGAGATTCTTTGCAAGGTCAAAAAAGAATCAGGCTAGGCAAGGCTTAGAGGCCATACGACCTGCAGAGCCACCCCGACTTGTGCTCAGAGGCAGAGTTGTGGCAGAGGATGCAGTTGTCCTCCTTCACGGCCTCTGGTGACCTCCTCGAGTGCCTGACTGTGGGTTGGCAGTAAGTGGGATCTAGAACTTCATCATCATGCGTTGTGTTTGCACCCCCTCGCCCTCAGACGTAACCTCTTCCTGCCCTGACTGAATAGTTAAGTTTTCATCCCAATCAGCTATCTGCGTCTTATCGTCATCAGTATGTTCCCCATTGTCTCCACCAACAGGTGTTACAGTTTGGGAATGAGGGTCTACATTATGCTCAGAAACTTGGTCATCAGGGCTTGAATCTGAGTCACAAAGCTTCTGGGCATCACTGCAGACCATTTCCTGGCCGGAATTAACTGTAGCTTGGGAGCAGACCTCTGATTCCCAGGCTATAGTGTGACTGAACAGCTCTGCAGACTCAGCCATGTCTGTTACACCATACTGTGCAGGGCGGGTGGAGACTTGAGAGCTGGGAGAAAGCAAGTGCGATTGTGATGACAACTCAGAGGACTGTTGTTTTTTGGATGTTGAAGTTGAGGTGGAGGAGAGGCCACTTGTTGGAGCACTTGAAATCCATTCAAGCATGTTCTTTTTTTGTGCATCATCTACCTTTGTTCCAGTTGTTCAGTTCCGTAAAAAAGGGAGCACACGGATTGTCCACGGAAAGTAGTAGACAATCATCTTACTTTTGCTGGAAGATGGCCTTTCTTCAGCAGATGTTAATGTAGCTTTCCCACCTTCCCCACGGACACAAACTTTTTTTCCTTTTCCAACATGCTTGTTCCCCTTTCCACCAGCATCTGTCCTTTTGCTACTCATTTTGTTAGCGACAAGATTGGACACTTAAAATGTGGTAGCAAAAATTGAGAGGTGGTGTAGATTGCAGAGGTGGTCTAGCTTTATTGACAGCTGAAGAAACAACACTGACTATCCCAGACAATTTTAGTATGCCCCTAACAGTGGCAGCACAGTTTGCAATTAGAATTACGTAGCAAAAATTGACAGCTGTGTACAATGCAGAGGTGGTCTAGCTTTATTGACAGCTGAAGAGCCAACACTGACTATCACAGACAATTTTAGTATTCCCCTAACAGTGGCAGCACAGTTTGCAATTAGAATTGCATTTCAAAAATGGGCAGGTGGGTACAATGCCGGGGTCCTGTGGGTGAACATTCAAGAGATATATAGAAGGGGTTAATGCCGCGCATCAGCCAATAATGAAGCTGTAGAAGTGTTGATGAAGTATAATATTCTTTTTATTCCATCGGTCTATGCGTTTCAAGGTCAACTGACCTCTTCCTCAGGACCAGTACATCAACAAAAAGCCTTTTTTCCAGGTGGGGCTGCAGCAGACGCCAGGATCTCATGCGTATTAGTAGTTGTGACTTTCACAACTATACTAGGTGAGCGTATATTCTCTGTATATACCCGATTGTCTTTTTGGTGTTACACTATCAGCGCTTCTTTTTTTAGATATATACTATATTGGGGTGCTGTCGGTAGCAGGACAGGAAAGGAACACTTACTTAGTATTCCAGACACTTTTAGGATGGCACAAAAAGTGTCAGCTCTTTGGGCAAATAAAATAGCGTGGAAAAACTGGGAAAGGGGGTAGAATGCACAGGTGCTGTAGGTCAGTGGACAGCAAAGGAATACTAACTTAGTATTCCAGACACTTTTAGGATGGCAGAAAAAGTGTCAGCTCTTTAGGGAAATAAAATAGCGTGGCAAAAATGGGTAGGTGGGTAGAATGCACGGTTGCTGTGGGTCAGTGGACAGCAAAGGAACACTAAGTTAGTATTCCAGACACTTTTAGGATGGCTGAAAAAGTATCAGCTTTTTGGGGAATAAAAATAGCGTGGCAAAAATGGGCAGGTGGGTAGAATGCACAGGCGTGTGGGGCAGTGGACAGCAAAGGAAGCCTCACTTTCTATCCCTGCTAATGAAAAAATGCAGCAAGGAATTTCTTGAGCTGAGGTAGCCAGACGCTGCTATCTAAAGCCCTACACAGCGTTTGCATGGACCTGCCTAGCAGCTATGGCTATGAACGCTTGTAAATCAGCCCTGAAAATGGCTGAAATAACCAGTAGTCCCTATTCCCTAAAGCGCTGTGTAGATTGCACTGTATCTCTATAGCGCACACAGCAGCAGCAGCGGGAGCGGTGACTGTCACTCACACGCAGAAGACAGATAATGGCAGCGAAGGGGAAAATGGCCGTATCTTATAAGGCAAGGACATCTGACATGCACAGCCTATGAGACATGCCCTTGCTTGTCTGGCAAAAATCCACTTAGCTGTGTGTGTATCTGTGACTGGCTGACATCCTGGCCCGCCCCACTGCACGCGCGGTTAGGAAAAAAAAATATATATATGTCGATCGGCATTTTCTCAGCACTCAGCAGCAGCACAGATCTAAACCCCGTCCCCCCCGCACACTATACGCTGACATTTGATTATCCGTTACTCGTCAAAAATGTTGGCATTTTCCTCGTGAGTTTCAAAACCCCTCCCAGGAGGTTTGGTGCCTGATTTTCAGCCACTAAACATGCGGTGATTGGCTTCCAATCCCAATAATGCTGCAGACATTTTTGCTACTGGCATTACTGTGATGTGATTGGGAAGTGTAATGAAACACAAAGGATTTACTGAGATTCCCAGCAGCTGTTCCACTACTTTCAGGTCCGCTCATTAGATCCCATACATATTCACTGCTTTCCCTGACCACAGTTGGCGTCTGAGATCGGCTGCAGACAGACTGCCGGCGTGCCGGTGTCTCAGACTGGCTGCCCTTACAGTAGCTGTCTAGGCCCTAATAGAGTGTAAAAATAAATAAAAATATATGTTAAGTCCTCCTTTATATATATATATATTTCTGGGCCTCCCAGCTGCTGGGACCCAGTGGCTGTGAGCTCCAATAACCTTTAGGTTACCAGAGATCACAGCCACCTGGTCTTGCAGCAGCTGTCAACCTTTTAACTTCAAGAGAGCCTTTAAGAAAGCATTTAAGAGAGAGTTTAATGCTCTTTGAGTTTCCAGCTGTTAGTACATCTGAAGCTGTGATCTGTTACTAGATGTCACAGCCTCCAGGTGTCCCAAAATTTGGGAATTACAAGAAATGCAAAGGCTTTCTTAAAGGCTCGTTTAAGGTTTCTGGGCCTCACAGTTACAGGACTGTTAGACTGCTGTGCTGTCTTGTCCTGCAATCCAACAGTCCACCAATCCGACAGTCAAGTCAATGAAATTAACTCAGCAACCTCACCTCAATGAGACGTGCATCTCCTGGCAGAAAACCACATTTATTTTTGCCAAGAGATGCAGATTTGTGCTGAAATTTACACACCAAATTCCTGCACTACATCTGCATCTCATGGCAAAAAAAAAAAAACTCATAAAAAATCCCATCACATTTTGATGCATTTTCATGCATTTTTTTGCCAGAAGATGCAGATTTGGTGTAGGAATTTGGTAGATAAATTTCAGCACAAACTCTGCATCTCCTAGCAAAAAAAAAAAAAAAAAAAAAAAATCAGTTTAGGTATGGTTTACTGCCTGGTGCGGCAGATTTGGTGCAGAAATGTCTTCACCAAATTTGCACCTCCTGGCAGAAAACTGCACCAAAATGGTGATAAGACAGTTTTTTTCTATGGTTTTCTGCCAGGAGATGCAGATTTGTGGTCACAGGTGGGGTACCATGTGAACCTCCTGCTGTGACCACAAGTAAACTCAGTGACATCACTGCTCACAGCCACATGTCAGTCAGTGTCTGCCTGAAGCATGTGGTCATGTTCTGTGCCCATGCGCTGTGACTTTAGTATGCAGCACAGCCAGGATCATTGTGGGATCTCATGTAAATTACATTGGACCTGCAGGGTATTTTGGGGGTTAACAAGTTAGAGAAAGAGGGTGATTTTTTTTTTTCCTTTGATTAAAGGATATTTCTTCATGTTTTGTGTTTATTCCTTTTGAAGTACATGGTTAGTATTGAGAGATTTTATAGACCCCTACTCATTACTAATTCAGGGCTTAGTGGCAGCTGGGAGCTGTCATTAACCCTTTATAGTACCCCAAATTCTAATGCACCAGGGCAGTTAGGATGAGCTGGATAAAGTGCTAGAAATGTTGCATCTAATGAATGGAACAATTTAGAGTGGCTGCAGGCTACTATTTTTTGGCTTGGGCGTGTCCAATAACCATGGACCTCCTCATGCACCTGATAATAGCAGACCCTAGCTGTCGGCTTTATCTTGACTGGGTGAAAAAATTGGAGGGGTCTACATGTCATTTTTTAAAATGATTTCTTTAAATAATTTTTAAAAAGCCACATGGGGTCCCTCTAATATTGATACACAGCCCACAAAGCTCTAGGCTGCAGCCAGCAGCTGTCAGCTTTATCTGCGAAGGGTATTTATCTATGGGGTACCCTATACCATTTTTTTTATTTATTTATGTTTATAATCTATTAGGTGACCCAGACTGCTGCTGTAAAAACAGCCAAAGACTGCAGCCAGTCACAGATGCCAGTAGAGTGTGTGGAATGGGGAAGCAGTGCATATATATGAGATCTAATGAGTGGACCTGGAAGTAGTATGACAGCAACGGGGAATCTCAGTAAGAGTTATTTTCATGAATTTTATCCCAATAATACTCTGACAATATTATTCCCAGAAACCAAATGTGAGTCAGAAATGTATTCAGGCATCTTCCCTATGTTGTTCCCATTCAGTTTCAACACTTTCTCAATCATTTCAGCATTTTTACAGCCCTCCAGTCCAACTTCCTTGGTCCTCCTGATAGGTATTATTATTATTTATTATTATAGCGCAATTTATTCCATGGCGCTTTACAAGTGAGAGAGGGTATACGTACAAAAATCATTAACAGTACAAGACAGACTGGTATAGGAGGAGAGAGGACCCTGCCCACGAGGGCTCACAGTCTACAGGGAATGGGTGATGGTACAATAGGTGAGGACAGAGCTGGTTGCGCAGTGGTCTACTGGACTGAGGGCTATTGTAGGTTGTAGGCTTGTTGGAAGAGGTGGGTCTTGAGTTTCCTCTTGAAGCTTTCCACGGTAGTGGAGAGTCTGATGTGCTGAGGTAGAGTGTTCCAGAGTATGGGGGATGCACGGGAGAAATCTTGGACGCGATTGTGGGAAGAGGAGATAAGAGAGGAGCAGAGAAGGAGATCTTGTGAGGATCTGAGGTTGCGTGCAGGTAGGTACCGGGTGTTACAGGGGCCTGTCTGATAATAAAACCTAAAGGAGTATCAGACAGTCAGGGTCCACCGTGCAAAGACTCTGCTGCAGACTATGGCAGAGTGCAATACCTCTGTTAAACTCACAGAGGAATATAATTAGTAAATAAGGCAATTCCTCTCTTACTTGGAGGGTGTGTGGAATGGTCTCTGTTAATAATCACAGAGACAAAGGCAGTGAGTGTGAAATGGCACCTACCTAGGTCCGTTCCTCTAGTGGTGCCAGGAGACGGACAGCAGCGTAAGCCGCACAAAGCTCCTACCTGCGTTCGCTCCACTAGTGTGCGAGGACACGAACTACTAGATATGGCACCTGCCTAGGTCCGCTCTTCTAGTGGTGAAAAAAGAGACGAACAGCAGCACAAGCCGCACAAAGCTCCTACCTCTGTTCGCTCCCCTAGTGTGCGAGGATACGAACAACTGTCAGACGCAGTATAAGGAACGTTACCCTAGCGGCAACGTCCACCTACGAGTAGAATCACAAGGCCCAGCCGGACCATGTGCCTCAGGCACCTGTCTATGTCCGCTCCCCTAAGAGGTAAGGATATGGACTGCAGCCGAAGCTATAAGGTATAAGAACGCTACCCTGCCGGTAGCGCTCACCTAGCATAGACAGAGAGATTTCTAGAGGAACGTGCACAGAGCGTCTACTTTCATGCATGAACCAAGAGGACTGAGCGCCGTGCGGCGTGCGTCAGGGTCTTTTATAGACTCTGTGCCTCATCCAAGATGGAGGACACCAGAGCCAATCCTCTGCCAGAATGACAGGAATGACGTCACGCTGGCCTATCACCGAGCAAAGCGTCACAAGCACATGACCAGCGACCAATCGGCATAGAAGGTGTCAGAGACATGTGACCACGTGTCACAAGCACATGACCAGCGGCCAATCGACATAGAAGGTATCAGAGACATGTGACCTCGTGTCAGCGATGATGTCACCTGCACATGTGCAATGGCTCCAAGATAGGACTTAGTCTCCAGTGCTTGCACATGTGCAGTAGCAAGAAATCTGGACATAGTCTCCAGTGCTCGCACATGTGCAGTAGCAAGAAATCTGGACATAGACTCCAGTGCCACAGCAACCGTAACAGTACCTCCCCCTCAAGGGCCCCCCTCCCAGCGACGCAGGTAATCGGCAACTAAGTCGGGAGCATGGACAGCCTCCTCAGGCTCCCAAGAGCGATGTTCCGGGCCGTAGCCCTCCCAATCTATTAAGAAGAACCTGCGCCCTCTAACCATCTTAGAACCAACTATGGCTCGTACCTCATAGCTAGAGCGAGAGGAATCAGAGGCAGGAGAGTGCACTTCACGAGCGTGAGGTAAAATAGCCGGCTTTAGCAGTGAGACATGGAATTTGTCATGGATCCTAAGATGGACGGGTAACTTCAATTGGTAGACTACAGGATTTACCTGTCGAAGAACCTCATAAGGACCCAGGAAGCGAGGAGCAAATTTGACAGAGCTCACTCTAAGTCTCACGTGTTTTGCAGAGAGCCACACAAAGTCCCCCGGAGAAAAGACATGAGCCGGGCGACGAAACCGATCGGACACCGTCTTCATACGGTCCTTAGCTGCTTGGATCGACTCTTGAGTCCGATCCCAAACCTCTCTGGCATTAGTTGCCCTGTCGGCCACAAGAGGAGGAGGTGCAGCAGCGGGAAATGGTACCGGTACCCTAGGGTGTTGCCCATTATTGAGTACGAACGGTGTCTGCCCAGTGGCCTCAGCCAGCGAATTGTTAAGGGCAAATTCTGCCCAGGGTAGGAGGGAGGACCAGTTATCGTGGTTCTCAGCAACAAAGTGTCGAAGGTATATAATCATGGATTGATTAGTACGCTCAACCAAACCATTGGTCTCCGGATGGTATGCCGAAGAGAGATTCAACTCAATTTGCAGAAGGCTACAAAGATCTCGCCAGAAACGTGAAGCAAATTGCGGGCATCTATCACAAATGATACGATCTGGCATCCCGTGAAGCCTAAAGACATGCTTGAGGAATACTTTGGCTAGTACCCTGGAAGATGGGATTCTCGATAACGGTACGAGATGAACCATCCAGGAGAAATGGTCCGTAATGACCCACACAAATCTATGTCCCTGTGAACACGAAAGATCACCCACAAAGTCCACGCCTACCACCTCCCATGGTCTATCTGGCACTGGTAAAGGATGCAAGAGCCCAGCCGGACTCTGCCGTAATGGACGGTTGCGAGCACACGAGTAGCAGGAACCGACATATCTCTTGATGTGGCTGGCTAAGTGTGGCCACCAATACCACCTCTCCAGTAACTCTCGTGTCCGCCTAATACCAAAATGCCCACCCACCTTTGAGGTGTGGGCCCACAACAGTATATCATTCTGTCGATCAGGCGGAACAAAGGTCTTGCCCGGTGGGATTTGGTCTAACGTCACAGGGGAGAGCATATGAAAAACCCTGGAAGGAAGGATAAGACGAGGTTCGTCAATCTCTTCCTGGGTAGAAACCATAGAGCGAGACAGGGCGTCTGCCTTGTTATTCTTACTCCCACACAGATAGTTGATGGAGAAGTGAAAGCGGGAGAAAAACAAGGACCAGCGGGCTTGGCGAGGATTCAGACGCTGAGCGGTTTGTAAGTACGTCAGATTCTTATGGTCTGTATAGACCTGGAAAGGATGTTTCGCTCCTTCCAGCAAGTGACGCCACTCCTCCAAGGCTAATCTCAGGGCGAGCAGTTCCCTATCCCCAATGGTATAGTTTCTTTCTGCCGGTGAAAAGGTTTTAGCAAAGAAGAAACACGGCCTTTTTCTACCTGCACCGTTCTTTTGATACATGACCGCACCAGCACCCACTGAAGAGACATCAACCTCCAAGAGGAAGGGCTTATTCTCATCGGGTCCTTGAAGAACGGGAGCAGTTGAAAAGTGTCTTTTTACTGCCTCAAAAGCCTGAGATGTCTCAGTAGACCAGACTTTCTTAGTTAAGGCCACCAAAGGGGCCACCAAAGTAGAAAAATGGGGTATGAACTGCCTGTAATAATTTATGAATCCTAAGAAGCGTTGCACCGCCTTCAAGGAATGAGGTTCGGACCACTCCAGGACAGCAGAGAGCTTCGCAGGATCCATAGCCAGACCCTCTTGTGAGATAATGTAGCCCAAAAAAGGCAAGGATGACTGCTCGAATACACATTTTTCGAGTTTAGCAAACAATGAGTGCTCCATTAAATGGGAAAGGACACGAACGACATCCTGACGACGAGTCTCCAGATCAGGAGAAAAAATCAGGATGTCGTCCAGATACACCACTACAGAGGATAACAGTAAATCCCTGAACACATCGTTTACGAAGTCCTGAAATACTGCGGGTGCATTACATAAACCAAAAGGCATGACGAGGTATTCATAGTGACCGTCTCAGGTGTTAAAAGCGGTCTTCCATTCGTCACCCTCTCGAATTCGTACCAAGTTATACGCACCCCGCAGATCCAACTTCGTAAAAACTTGAGCTCCCCTCAGTCTGTCAAAGAGCTCCGAAATTTAAAGTAACGGGTATTTGTTCTTTATTGTGATTGCGTTGAGACCCCTGTAATCTATGCAGGGACGCAAATCACCCTATTTCTTCCCAACAAAGAAAAACCCAGCTCCCGCGGGAGAGATAGACTTACGAATGAACCCCTTCTCTAAACTCTCTCTTATATAGGTCGACATGGCCTCCGACTCCGGTATCAACAAGGGGTAAACCCTGCCCTTAGGTGGAACCGAACCTGGGATAAGGTCTATGGCACAGTCATACGGCCTATGGGGTGGAAGAACCTCAGCACCCTGTTTGGAGAACACGTCAGCGAAATCCAAATAGGGTGTAGGTATGGGAGAGAGATCAGTTGATGCAACCGCAACGACCTTAGGTGGTAAGGGAAGACATCGGGACTGACATTTCGAACCCCAACTAATGCTGTCGGACTCCCAGTCAATGTGAGGAGCATGAGTCCGAAGCCATGGGAGACCCAGAAGGATGTCGTCTATACCCTCAGGCAAAACAAGAAATCTCCTTTATGTGACCCTGAGACAGGGAAAGGCGCAAGGGAACTGTCCTCAATGTAATGGAGTCAGACAACATAGTTCCATAAACAACACGGACAGGAATAGGCGCCTCTAACATGATAGAGGGAATATTGTGTCTCTTTACAAATCCTGAGGACACAAAAGTCCCGTCAGCTCCGGAATCCACAAAACCCATAATAGGCCATGTATTCTCAGAGAATGAGAGCTGACCTGGGATACTACACTTAGAGGGTGCAGAAGACGTCTCTAGTAACCCCCCTCTAATGGTTACTAGGCCTGGGAGTTTCCCTGACGGCTAGGACACTTGTTGGCAGAGTGCCCAGCCTGACGACATATGTAACATATAGGAGGACCAGACTTGCGTAGTCTGGAGGACGTATGACCTAACTCCATAGGAGTGGGAGATGTTTCAGATGCTGAGGTAGTGGACCCTCACTGATGGTAGTGGACCCTCAACAACTGGAATAGCCCGATGCTTAGGGCGTGAGGAAGAGACCTCGAGTCTACGTTCCCTATGGCGTACGTCGATCCTCGTTGCTACTGTGATCAAGTCTTCCAGAGAAGCAGGGACCTCACGAGTAGAGTTGAGCGTGGTTCGCGGTTCTCCAGTTCGCGGCTCGAGTGATTTTGGGGGCTGTTCTAGATCGAACTAGAACTCGAGCTTTTTTGCAAAAGCTCGATAGTTCTAGATACGTTCGAGAACGGTTCTAGCAGCAAAAAGCAGGGCTTTTTACAGCTACAGTGTGCAGGAGCCATCGCTGGCAGCCTGCCAGAAGCTGGTAACCAAGATTCACATTGGGTATCCAAGCAAAGCGCTTTGGTTAGTAACCCGATGTTTATCCTAGTTACGTGCAGGAAGCCCACACTTCCCCGCTCAGCTCGCTCCACCCCCTCCTGCCTGCGGCATGTACACACGTACACACACACACACACACGCACACTCTGCACACACACTCTGCACACACACTCTGCACACACACTCTGCACACATGGCCCCGCTCGGCTTACCTGCGGTGATGAAGTCCCGCCATCCCGACCTCAGCGCTGTCACTGTCCTCCATGGCCGCCGCTTGTCACATCACCTTCTCTCGCTTCCGACCCGAGACTGACTAGCGGTGACGTCACGGGCCTCTCGCGATAATTGGCTGTGAAGGCAGCGGTCATTGAACTCAGTGACAGGTGCTGTCAGCAGTGCAGGAGATCAGCGCAGGTAATGGACCTCGCTGACAGAAGCACATGTCATGCCCTGCAGTGACCTGGGCTGACCTATTGATGTTAGCTCAGGTCACTGCACTGCTCTCCCAGCCAATGGGGAACATTCTGCTCTTCATTGACTGGGACAGTGTGGATCGTCATGGCAACCCCTTGGATTACACCAGATCTGGATTTGTTTTTCTTTCTAATAAATTGGTTAAAGAGGGAATGTTTTGGGGAGTGTTTTTCAAATAAAAATGTGTTTGTCGTCTATTTTTTTTATTACTGACTGGGTTGGTGATGTCGGGTATCTGATAGACGCCTGACCTCACCAACCCCAGGGCTTGATGCCAGGTGACATTACACATCTGGTATTAACCCCATATATTACCCCGTTTGCCACCGCACCAGGGCGCGGGATGAGCTGGGGCGAAGCACCAGGATTGGCGCATCTAATGGATGCGCCACTTCTGGGGCGGCTGCGGCCTGCTATTTTTAGGCTGGGGAGAGTCCAATAACCATGGACCTCCCTAGTCTGAGAATATCAGGCCCCAGCTGGCTGCTTTACCTTGGCTGGTGATCCAATTTTGGGGGGACCCCTACGTGTTTTTTTAATTATTTATTTAATTTAAAATAACAGCGTGGGGTGCCCTCAGTTTTGGATTACCAGCCAAGGTGAGGCTGCCAGCTGTGGTCTGCAGGCTGCAGCCGTCTGCTTTACCCTAGCTGGCTGCAAAACTAGGGGGAATCCTACGTCATTTTTTTTTCATTTTTTTGGCTAAATACAAAGCTAAGCACCCCTTAGTGCCACATGAAAGGCACCAAAGGGTGCAAAATTACAAAATGCAGGAGAGTGGGACATTATGTGTCTTTCTGCCATTATAATGACAGAAAAGACTGATATGAAGTGTACAAGCACAGGAAAATCACCAGAGCGCTCTACGCTGTGAAAACCAGTAGAAAATGGCACTGGAGTGAACATGTGACCGCCTCATGTAGGAAGCGATGGATCCTGGGTAAATTTATGCATTTACCCTCCTTCAGTTTTTTTGCAGTACACAAAAAAAACGGAAGGCACACGGATGACAAACAGATGACATACGGACAGTCTTTGGAACGGAAACGTATGCCAAACGGATGCACCCGTGAAAAAAAACGGACTGTGTTTTGCAGACCGCAAAAATGGATCAGTCGTGTGAATGTAGCCTTATTCTGATCTGCCGTTTATAAACAGCAGGCAGAAATAAGTGAATAACGCCCCCAGGCGTCAGAAAATCTCCGGGGTTTCAGGGCTAGATGAGACCCTGGAGATCATAATTCAGGACGGTTTTTCCGGTCCCCGCTCACGTGATCACAGGTATACACCGTACACCGATGATCACGTTACAGTAAATGACAGCGCCGGTAAAAAAGTATTTATCTCCCATCTGGCATGAACAAACACTTCTTCTCCACTTCTTCTCCACTTCTCCACTTCTTCTCCAATTCTCCACTTCTTCTCCACTTTTTCTCCACCTTTTATCCATTTTTTCTCCATTTTTTCTCCACTTTTTCTACATTTTTTTCTCCACTTTTTCTCCATTTTTTCTCCACTTTTTCTCCATTTTTTCTCCACTTTTTCTCCATTTTTTCTCCACTTTTTCTCCACTTTTTTTCAACTTTTTCTCCACCTTTTCTCCACTTTTTCTCCATTTTTTTCTCCATTTTTTTCTCCACTTTTTCTACATTTTTTCTTCACTTTTTCTACATTTTTTCTCCACTTTTTCAACATTTTTTCTCCACTTTTTCTCCACTTTTTCTCCATTTTTTCTCCACTTTTTCTCCATTTTTTCTCCACTTTTTCTCCACTTTTTTTCAACTTTTTCTCCACTTTTTCTCCACTTTTTCTCCACTTCTTTATTTTTTCTCCACTTTTTCTCCACCTTTTCTCCACCTTTTCTCTACTGTTTCTCCATTTTTTTTCTCCACTTTTTCTACATTTTTTCTCCACTTTTTCTACATTTTTTTCTCCACTTTTTCTCCACTTTTTCTCCACTTTTTCTCCACTTCTTCTCCACTTCTTCTCCACTTTTTCTCCACCTTTTCTCCATTTTTTCTCCACTTTTTCTCCACTTTTTTTCAACTTTTTCTCCATTTTTTCTCCACTTTTTCTCCACTTCTCCACTTTTTCTCCACTTCTCCACTTCTTCTCCAGTTTTTCTCCACCTTTTCTCCACATTTTCTCCATTTTTTCTCCACTTTTTCTACATTTTTTTCTCCACTTTTTCTCCTCCTTTTCTCCACTTTTTCTCCATTTTTTTCTCCACTTTTTCTACATTTTTTTCTTCACTTTTCTCCACTTTTTCTCCATTTTTTTCTCCACTTTTTCTACATTTTTTTCTTCACTTTTCTCCACTTTTTCTCCACTTTTTCTCCACTTTTTCTCCATTTTTTTCTCCATTTTTTTCTCCACTTTTTCTCCACTTTTTCTCCACTTTTTCTCCACTTCTTCTCCAATTTTTCTCCACTTTTTCTCCACTTTTTTTTCCATTTTTTTCTCCACTTTTTCTCCACTTTTTCTCCACTTTTTCTCCGTTCTTTTTCTATGGTCGGTCTACCCATTAGCTCTGCCATGCATAGTGTAGCTCTACACCTACTGCACATGTTACTTTATGATTGACATCTCTTTCGTACCAGAGCTGTCTAAGCCTACTCTGACCCCATATTTGTCATTACTATATTGTCCTTGTACTGTATTATGACATTTGTATCATGTGTTTCATTTCTTGCTGTGTTGCAATTTTTTTGCTGCATCACAATTGTACCTCTACATTGTTCGAGTTTGTTATTGTTCTCTCACTCTTATGTGATACTGATTATTGTCATTTTTCAGGATTACATGCAGATAAGTCCAATCTGACAAAGGCTCAGGCCGAAATGTCATTTGTAACTTGTTTTGGACAAAAACATATATGCTTATGAAAAAAAATGTTTTCTTAATACGGACCAATAAAGAGTGATTTTGCATTACTATCCGTTGTGACTTACTGACTTAGTCTGGGAGATTTAGAGTGCCGAGGTTACTCACTAATTTTATCTATTATTACCTCTGAGCACCTATATACCAGTGAGCAGAGCTTCCTCTACAGTAGTTCTCCTGATTAGGCATGCCCTTACCTCATGAGCAGGGCATTGCAGCTTTGGTAGCAACCATTACGACATGGACTCTGCTGCTGTGGACCCGGGGAGAGTGAGTGCAGATTCATTGCACCCACACTCCTCACATGAAGGGTCCGCACTCCTAGAAAATGGGGGATACGTTCCCTGAGTGTCTCCCCCCCATATTCTAGACGGTCCAGAGTCGTCGTGGGACCCCTTTATTTTTTGTCTTACAATAAATTGGTGAAAGAGGAAATCTTTTGGGGACTGTTTTTTCAAATAAATTTCTTTTGTCGATTTTTTTTTTTTGTTAGTACTTACAGTTTATGATGTTGGGTATCTAGTGGATGCGCCACGTCTGGAGTGCCTGCGGCCTGCTATTTTTAGGCTGTGAAGGCCCAATAACTATGGACCTTCCCACCCTGAGAATACCAGACCACAACTGTCCGCTTTACCTTGGCTGGTGATCCAATTTGGGGGGGACCCTACTTTTATTGTGTAATTATTAATATTTATAAAATAATTATAAAAAAGAGCCTGATGGAACCTCCACATTGGATCCCCAACCACGGTAAAGCTGCCAGCTGTGGTTTTCAGGCTACAGCCGTCTGCTTTACCCTAGCTGGCTATCAAAAATGGGGGGACCCAACGTCATTTTTTTTTTAACTATTTTTTAAATAGAAAAAATTAATGGGCTTCCCTGTATTTTGATTGCCAACCAAGGTAACGGCAGGCAGATGGGGGTGGCAACCCATAGCTGTCTGCTTTATCTGCGCTGAGAATCAAAAATACCGCGGAGCGCTACGTCATTTTTTTTAAAGATTTATTTTTGCAGCACTGTGATGTCCAGCAATCAAAATACAGGGAAGCCCATTTTCTTTTTAGTTATTTAAATAAATAATTAAAAAAAATATATATGGGCTCCCGCAGCATTTTTTGTATTGCTAGCTAAGGGTAATCCAAGCAGCTACTGGCTGCTAACCCCCACTGCTTGGTGTTACCTTCACTGGCAATGGAAAATCCAGGGAAGCATTTTTTATTTTTTTTGTTAAAAAACTACAAAAAAAGGACGTGAGCTTCGCCATATTTATGTATGCTAGCCAGGTATAGAAGGCAGGTGCTGGAAGAGTTGGATACAGCGCCAGAAGATGGCGCTTCTATGAAAATGCCATTTTCTGAGGCGGCTGCAGACTGCAATTCGCAGCAGTGGGGCCCAGAAAGCTCAGGCCAACCTGTGCTGCGGATTCCAATCCCCAGCTGCCTAGTTGTACCTGGCTGGACACAAAAATGGGGCGAAGCTTACGTCATTTGTTTTCTAATTATTTCATGAAATAATAAAAAAAGGGCTTCCCTTTATTTTTGGTTCCCAGCCGGGTACAAATAGGCAACTGGGGGTTGGGGGCAGCCGTACCTGCCTGCTGTACCTGGCTAGCATACAAAAATATGGCGAAGCCCACATAATTTTTTCAGGGGGCAAAAAACTTCTGCATACAGTCCTGGATGGAGTATGCTGAGCCTTGTAGTTCTGCACCTGCTGTCTGTCTGTATGGAGAAGAGCAGACAGCAGCTGCAGAACTACAAGGCTCAGTATACTCCATCCAGGACTGTATGCAGAAGTTTTTTGCCCACCAAAAAAATGACGTGGGCTTCGCCATATTTTTGTATGCTAGCTAGGTACAGCAGGCAGCCACGGGCTGCCTCCAACCCCCAGTTGCCTATTTGTACCCGGCTGGGAACCAAAAATATAGGGAAGCCCGTTTTTTTTAATTATTTCACTTATTTCATGAAATAATTAAAAAACAAATGACGTGGGCTTCGCCCCATTTTTGTTTCCAGCCAGGCACAACTAGGCAGCTGGGGATTGGAATCCGCAGCACAGGTTAGCCCGAGGTTTCTGGGCGCCTCTGCTGCGAATTGCAGTCCGCAGCCGTCCCAGAAAATGGCGCTCTCATAGAAGCTCCATTATCTGGCGCTGTATCCAACTCTGCCAACAGCCCTGGAGCCGGGTGGCTTGTTGGGTAATCATGAGTTAATACTGGCTTTGTTTTACCAGCCAGTATTAAGCCAGAGATTCTTAATGTCAGGCACGTTTGACCCGGCCATTAAGAATCTCCAATAAAGGGTTAAAAAAAAGACACCACACAGAGAAAAAATACTTTAATAGAAATAAATACACAGACACATCAGAGACTCCATCTTTATTACCCCCTGTCAGCCCTCCACGATCCATGGTCTTCTGTCTTTCTCGTTCAACAAATGCAGCTCTGCTACATCACTGCTGCATGGGGGAAGACGCTGCTTCCCGTGGAGCATTCACTCCGTGAGTGATCAGTGCTGCTAGCGGTAACAGCGGTAACGCTGACAGATGCGTTACCATAGCAACGGTGCTCCCGGAGCCGCGGTTAGCGGTGACGTCACCGCTAACTGCGTTGCTATGGCAACGGTGATCTCCGTTAATGACCGGCTGTGTCAGCCGGTCCCTAACGGAGCGGGGAGTCGACCGTGTGCTAGAGCATGTCACCGGTACACGGCGATACACAAATGTGCACCGTGTACCGGAGAGATGCACTCGCAGGTCCTACATGACGCGTCATAGTCATGTGACCAGTCTGTAGCCAATGAGATAATAGCCACGTGACTGGTCACATAGCTATTTTGACGTCACGATAGGTCCTGCATCTCTGCTGGCAGTGCCGGTCACTGGGAGGATTCAGCGATCATTGGATGGAATAGCGGCAGGAGACAGAGTTCCGGAGGGATCGCGGGGACCGGTAAGTGTTATGGCAATGTTTATTAACTGTATGTGTACATTTATAATGCATTTTTATATGTTTGTGATTGCCTCCCATTATAGCCTATTGGTTCGAGTTCGGTTCGTCGAACGTTCGACAAACCGAACTCGAACGGGACCTCGGCTTGGCGAACCGACCTCGAGCCGAACCGCGACCGGTTCGCTCATCTCTACTCACGAGTAGCAAGAGCATCCTTGACATAGCCTGCCAACCCTCTCCAGAAAATAGGAATCAACACCTTCTCTGGCCAATCTAGTTCTGCCACCAGAGTTCTAAAAGCAATGGCTTAAGAACTAGTGGATAACGAACCCTTAGATAGATCTAACAGTCTCAGGGCCGCATCATGGGTAACCTGCGGACCCATGAATACCGCCTTAAGAGCATCAAGAAAGTCTTGATGTCTCAGAGGAACTACATCAGAGCGCTCCCATAGGGGAGTCACCCATTCTAAGGCTTTGTCCTGAAGTAAGGAGATGATAAAGCCTACTCTGGACCTCTCCGTAGAGAAGCGAGAAGAGTTGACCTTTAGGTGTATCTGACACTGACTAATGAAACCACGACATGATCTGGCATCGCCAGAATATCTGTTTGGCAGAGCAAGTCGAGGATCATGTGCAGATGTCACCATGGTCTGAGGTTTATCCTCTATACTCTTGAGCCGTGACTCAAGTATTTGTATGTAACGGTGTAACTGCTGATATTCTGCCATAACTGCCAGACCCTTGGCTCAGTCCTAATGTTACAGGGGGCTGTCTGATAATAAAACCTAAAGGAGTATCAGACAGTCAGGGTCCACCGTGCAAAGACTCTGCTGCAGACTATGGCAGAGTGCAATATCTCTGTTAAACTCACAGAGAAATATAATTAGTAAATAAGGCAATTCCTCCCTTACTTGGAGGGTGTGTGGAATGCTCTCTGTTAATAATCACAGAGACAAAGGCAGTGAGTGTGAAATGGCACCTACCTTGGTCCGTTCCTCTACTGGTGCCAGGAGACGGACAGCAGCGTAAGCCGCACAAAGCTCCTACCTACGTTCGCTCCACTAGTGTGCGAGGACACGAACCACTAGATATGGCACCTGCCTAGGTCCGTTCTTCTAGTGGTGCAAAAGAGACGAACAGCAGTGTAAGCCGCACAAAGCTCCTACCTGCATTCGCTCCACTAGTGTGCGAGGACACGAACCACTAGATATGGCACCTGCCTAGGTCCGCTCTTCTAGTGGTGCAAAAGAAACGGACAGCAGCACAAGCCGCACAAAGCTCCTACCTCTGTTCGCTCCCCTAGTGTGCGAGGATACGAACAACTGCCAGACGCAGTATAAGGAACGTTACCCTAGCGGCAACGTCCACCTACGAGTAGAATCACAAGGCCCAGCCGGACCATGTGCCTCAGGCACCTGCCTATGTCCGCTCCACTAAGAGGTAAGGATACGGACTGCAGCCGAAGCTGTAAGGTATAAGAACGCTACCCTGCCAGTAGCGCTCACCTAGCATAGACAGAGAGATGCCTAGAGGAACGTGCACAGAGCGTCTACTCTCATGCATGAACCAAGAGGACTGAGCGCCGTGCGGCTTGCGTCAGGGTCTTTTATAGACTCTGTGCCTCATCCAAGATGGAGGACACCAGAGCCAATCCGCTGCCAGAATGACAGGAATGACGTCACGCTGGCCTATCACCGAGCAAAGCGTCACAAGCACATGACCAGCAAAGAATCGGCATAGAACTGAGCCTTGGGGGACACCGACAGAGAGGGGGCGAGATGAGGAAGTGGTGTGAGAATGGGAGACGCTGAAAGTTTGGTCGGTTAGGTATGAGGAGATCCAAGATAGGGCCAAGTCTGTGATGCCCAGAGATGAGAGAATCTGTAGTAGGAGAGAATGGTCTACTGTGTCGAAGGCAGAGGACAGGTCCAGGAGGAGGAGGATAGAGTAGTGTTGCTTGGCTTTGGCGGTTAGTAGATCATTGGTGACTTTGGTTAGGGCAGTTTCAGTAGAGTGATGAGGTCGGAAGCCAGATTGACGCCGGTCAAAGAGGGAGCAGGAGGAGAGGTATGAGGACATTTCAAGATGGACATGCTGTTCCAGTAGTTTTGAGGCGTATGGGAGAAGGGATATGGGGCGAGAGTTTGACACAGAGGATGGGTCAAGGGAGGGCTTTTTGAAGATGGGTGTAATAGAGGCATGTTTAAAGCATGAAGGGAATACACCAGTTGTTAGTGATAGGTTGAAGAGATGGGTTAGGGCTGGGATGAGGACTGCGGTGATGTTGGGGATGAGGTGCGATGGGAGCGGGTCCAGTGCACAGGTGGTTAGATGTGATCTTGAGAGTAGAGTGGAGAGATTGTTTTCTGTCATGGTGGAGAAGCTGGATTTGGAGGAAGAGGGATGAGTAGCTATGATGAGGGGCTGTGGTGATTGTGGGCCAAAGCTTGCTCTGATGTTGTCAATCTTCCGCTTGAAGAAAGAGGCAAAGTCTTCAGCTGAGAGGAGAGGGAGGTGGTGCTGGAGGACGGAGGAGAGAATTGAAAGTGTTGAATAGCTGTTTAGGGTTGTGAGAGAGAAGATATGAGAGATGAGAAGTAGGTTTGTGTTGCAGCAGTGAGTGTGGACTTGAAAGTGGTGAGGGACTCTTTATATGCAATGAAGTGCTCAGTGAAATGAGACCTCTTCCATCTGCGCTCAGCAATTCTGGAAGCCTGTCTTAGTTCTTTAGTCTGCCTTGTGTGCCAGGGTTGCCTGTTGATTGTGCAGGTTTTGGTGTGTGTGAGGGGGGCAGCTGATTCGAGAGCTGCAGAGATTGTAGTGTTGTATAAAGTTGCAGCGGCATCTGCATCATGTATTAATGTAATGTCTGTGAGGGGGAGAAGGGACTGAGAAAGGGCATGTAAATCAATGTGTTTGATATTTCTGCGAGGGTGTGGAAGTTTGTGGAGGGGGGGTTGCATACTTGGAGAAGAGAGGGAAGAGAATGTGAGTAGGTTGTGGTCAGACAGGGGGAGAGGCGAGTTAGAGGATAGATAGGGAACAGAGGGGAGTGAAGATGAGGTCCAGCGTGTGGCCATCTTTGTGAGTAGCTGCAGAAGACCATTGAGTGAGGCCGAAGGAGGAAGCGAGTGTTAGAAGTTTGGAGACAGATGAGTGGGAAGTGTCAATGGGGATGTTGAAAGGAGAGGCAGTATCAGAGGGGGTGAGCCAGGTTTCTGTGATGGCAAGGAAGGAGAGTTTATTAGTGATGAAAAGATCATGGATGTAGGATAGTTTGTTGCAGACAGAGCGAGCGTTCCATAGAGCTCCTGTTAGTGGGTCTGGGGGAGCGGTGGCTGGGTGGATAGGTATGAGGTTAGAGAGGGAGTGGAAATTTGGAAATTTGTGTTAGATTGTGGATGGCAGTTAGATGTGACAATAGGGATGTGGTGAGGTGGGCCAGGATTAGGAGAGATATCCCCAGCAGTGAGGAGAAGCAGAGAGAGTGTTAGTAAGTGGGAGCAGGAGAGGCCATGAGATGGTCGTGTGTGTCTGGAGACACTGGGTGAAATGTGGAGGAAAATATCTGAGAGGAAGGTAAGATGGGTGGGGAGGATGGAGGGAGAGATGAATAGTTCATTACTGGCTTTAGGGATCAGAGGGGGCAGTAAAAAGTGAAGTATTATAGGGGTGAAAGTGAATAGAAACACAAACATTGTTTACATTGACTATGTATCCAGTTACCTTCCGGTCACTTCCGGCCCAATTCTGGCCTAATTCAATGCATCATACTTATATGGTGCAGACTTGTCATGGTGCAGACAAAGTCCGGGGCAGACTTTTAGTTGCCCCAGTATATACACATACAAGTGCACTCAGCTGTGAAGGGGTGGGGTACAAGAATAACCCCTTGATCACTCAATAAAAAAAACAAAAAAAAAACAGATGCAGCTTCACATAGGCAAAATAAACAAAGGTCATAAAAGGAGGGTGCAAAACAGGGGGGGGAAAGATCACAGTGAGATGCTGGAGGATATCAGGAAGATATTGAAGCAAAGAAAGAACAGGTCAGATATAGTGCAAGAGTAGAGTGCATGAATTGACATACCAGGTATTAGAACACACAGCAAAGCAAAGGGAAGTGGAGATCAGTTCATGGGAAAGTAGAGTGCATGAATCGACATACCTGTGGGAAGATAGACATGGTGATTAGATGATGGCAGATGATAGATGATAGATTACCAAGTGCAACATAATAATATCTCTGGCCTAATTCAACGCATCATACTTATATGGTGCATACTTGTCATGGTGCAGACAAAGTTATTATTTTTATTTGAGTTTGCCATTGACCTGCATTAGGTTCATTATTTGTAATGAATACACAAATAATAGAAATTATTAGGCTAGAAATTTCTGGACCTGAATATTTCAAAATTTGCACTTCTCTAATTATCTACTAAGAAAAAGTACAATTGAAGAGTACAACTCACGTCAGAGGGTAGAGTTGTCAGAATGCAGCCACAAGACAAATGTAAAAAGCCACTTTTTTTTTTTAATTTAGCTGTAAATTAAATGCTTATATATATACTAGAAGGTGGCCCGATTCTAACGCATCGGGTATTCTAGAATTTACATATTGTGTAGTTAATGTATGATTTTTGTTTTATATATATATTTATATATATATATATATATATATATATATATATATATATATAGATGTTGTTGTGTGTAGTTACCAAGTGTTTGTGTAGGGCGCTGTAAATGTTCTGGGTGTTGTCTGGGTGGGGGGGGTGAGAGCGGTGTTGTATGTGTGTTGCGTTGTTTGTGGAGCGCTGTGTGTCTGCAGTGTTGTCTGTGTGTGGTGCTGTGTGTGTTGCGCAGTTTGTGTGGGTGTGGAGTGCGTGTGTGTGTTTTGGGGGAGGTATGTTTTGTGCAGTGTGTGTTGCGCGGTATGTGCGTATATTTATGTATGCCGCGATGTTTGTGTGTTGGGTGTTGTGTGTGTGCGGCGTTGTCTCTGTGTGTGGGTGTCTGTGTAGGGCGGTGTTTGTGGTTCCCAGTGTGTGTGTGGTGTGTTGTGCGGTGCACGTGTGGCGGTGTGTGTGTTTTGGGGGGAAGGGTGCACCCCCATCGTGCTCCATCCCCCATGCTGCGCACCCCCCATCGTGCTCCATCCGAGATGCTGCGCACCCCCCATCGTGCTCCATCCCCCATGCTGCGCACCCCCCATCGTGCTCCATCCCCCATGCTGCGCACCCCCCATCGTGCTCCATCCTCCATGCTGCGCACCCCCCATCATGCTCCATCCCCCATGCTGCACACTCCCTATCGTGCTCCATCCCCCATGCTGCGCACCCCCCATCGTGCTCCTTCCGACATGCTGCGCACCCGCCATTGTGCTCTATCCCCCATGCTGCGCACCCCCATCATGCTTCATCCCCCATGCTGCACACCCCCCCATCGTGCTCCATCCTCCATGCTGCGCACCCCCCATCGTGCTCCATCCTCCATGCTGCGCACCCCCCATCATGCTCCATCTCCCATGCTGCGCACCCCCATCATGCTCCATCCCTTATGCTGCGCACCCCCCATTGTGCTCCATCCTCCATGCTGCTCACCCCCCATCATGCTCCATTGGGGGCGAGCGGGCGAGGCGTCAGCGTATGCCGGCTCCCTGCACATGTGTACTGGGAGCCAGTGTATGCTGGAGCGGGGCTGAGTGGGCGAGGCGTCAGCGTATGCCGGCTCCCTTCACATGTGTACCGGGAGCTAGTGTACGCTGGAGCGGGGCTGAGTGGGTGAGGCATCAGCGTATGCCGGCTCCCTGCACATGTGTACCGGGAGCCAGTGTACGCTGGAGTGGGGCTGAGCGGGCGAGGCGTCAGCGTATGCCGGCTCCCTGCACATGTGTACTGGGAGCCGGTGTACGCTGGAGCGGGCGATGCGTGCGGAGGGCCGGGGCGAGCGGCTAATCCATGCGGGGGGCGGGGCCAGACCGAGGCAAGCGGCCAATCCATGGGGGGGCAGGGCCAGGCCGAGCTCAGCAGCCAATCCGACAGTTGTCACTCTAACGACACTATCACGGTGACACTGTCACGGTGACACAATTTTGGAGCAATACAGACAGACAGACAGAATAAGGCAATTATGTATATATATGTATATATATATATATATATATATATATATATATATACATATATATATATATATATATATATATATATATATATATATATATATATGTAGTGTTCTGTTTAATTTTTTAATTTTTCTGCCAGATAGTGATGAAAATAATTACAGCATGGGTAAGAAAGGAGATTTCTGGGGTCACACTGAACGTTCATAGTATTCTCAGGAAGCGGAAACATAACTCTGATCCTTTAATATGGTCTTGGAAAAAAAAATTCTGAATGACTCTTTATTTTACTCTTCAGGAGAATTAGTTGCAAATTGTTTGAAATGTTTAACCTCTTTAACGACACATGACATACTGGGTACATCATGGCTCACGTCGGGGTAATCACTGCCGGCTGCTGAGGCGAGCCGGCAGTGAGTCCCGCATATATCAGCTTACTTGAACAGCTGACATGTACGGCTATCAGGTGCGGGTGTATCCGTGATCCACCCGCACCTGTTATCCCCTTAGATCGTGCTGTCAAAATGTGAGAGCGCAATTTAAATGCCTGCAGCGGGGAACGCATCTTTCACCACTGCCATTGGAGGCGCCGTAATGTGATCACGTGGAGCCAATGGTTGCCATGTTAGCACAGGGTCATGTGATGAGTCCTGTAGCTATCATGATCACTTTTCAAAAATTCTAAATGCCAAAATTACATTTTTTGGTCTCCTCAAATTTTACGCAAAATGCAAAAACAGGGGATAACAACTTAGCATCTAAGCAAAACTGGTACCATTAGAAATGTCAGCTCGAAACGCAAAAAATTCACCATGACTGAGCCACAGAGTTATAAAAATGAGAACACTACGAGTTTTGGAAAATGGCACAAAATGTCCGCCACTTTTTTTGGACAAGATTCTGAATTTTTTTAACCCCTTAGATAAAAGTAAACCTATACATGTTTGTTGTCTCCAAACTCATACCAACCTGAGGCATCACAACTACACATCAGTTTTGTCATATAGGGAAAACGGTGAAAAAAATATCCCAAAAACAATTGTGCAATTGCAGTTTTTTTGCACTTTTTCAGCACTTGGAAATTTTTTGCCATTTTCCAGTACACTATATGGTAAAACTCATAATTTATTTTAAAAGTATAACTTGTCCTTCAAAAAATAAGCTCTTATATGGCAAGACTGATGGAAAAATAAAAAAGTTATGGCTCTCGGAAGAAGGGGAGCGAAAAAACAAAACGGAAAATCACCTGGGGTAAAAGGGATAAGAACACCTATATAACAGCAAAATCATTAAGTTTAATAACTTATATGCTCTAAAATAAATGTACAAACCTAAAGTACTATCAGAGCCTAATAATAGTAATAAATCTGGTAGAAGCAGCTTTTTGTTGGTTTGTGCATTGTAGCTAAAGTTTTATTCACTGCATACAAAGTTAAATGTAAAATGAAATGGATAAATTGTATCAAGTATCAGTCACAAAAATGGGAGATTAGTAAGAGATAGAAGTTCCCAACAGATCATTTTGTGGATCCAGCTTCAAAGACACCATCAATCAGTCATCAATCCCATTGGTTTGGATGGACTTAAGGCTGCTTTACACGCAGCGACATTGCTAGCGATGTCGCTCATGAAAGCACCCGCCCCCGTCGTTTGTGCGTCACGGGCAAATCGCTGCACAATATTGCTAGCAGCCATCACACATACATACCTTCCTAACGACGTCGCTGAGGCCAGCAAACTGTCTCTTTTCTAAGGGGGCGGTTCGTGCGGCGTCACAGCGACTTCACATGGCAGGCATCCAATTAAAGTGGAGGGGCGGAGAGCAGCCGTAGGAAAGTCATGCCCACCTCGTTGCCGGAGGACGCAGGTATGGTGTTCTTCGTAGTTCCTGGGGTGTCACAGGTAGCAATGTGTGCTACCTCAGGAACGACGAACAACCTGCGTCTAGCACCAGCACCGATATTTTGGATTTGAACGACGTGTGAATGATCAACGATTAGGTAAGTATTTTTGATCATTAGCGGTCGCTCGTACGTGTCACACGCAACGACGTCGCTAATGAGGCCGGATGTGTGTCCCGAATTCCATGACCCCAACGACATCTTGTTAGCGATGTCGTTGCATGTAAAGCCCCCTTTACTTCTATATTATGAAAATGTGTAAAAGCCTTACATCCACAACCATGATATGCTGATAAAACTTCCTATCGCTAATGAGCTATAACTTCTATGTTCTCTCTCATTTCTGGACGTTTGGTTTGGAATATGAAGTCTATTACATTCTGCAGGAACTCGGACATTTGTCTCCGGAGTCGGAGGGTTGTGTAGATCAGGAAGATAGAGTGTATAACCGGAAAAAAATCCAAGATAACATAAGGCCATGTTGGGGTCTTGCAACGAAAATAATAGGAAAAAGCACAAACAAAATGACCTAAAAGGTATATAGTGTTATATATGAAAGTAAAAAGTACAAATTTCATGGCTGAGTAATACGTCTCCAAATTGATGGATAAATTACTGCTCATCTTCATCTTTACCGTGTGATGATACAAGGAGAAGAAGAGGAGGATGGAGGAGATGAAATAAAAAAGTATTTGGAAAATTGACATGATAGTGAAATTTATTATGGCACTAATGTGAACGCAATCCCTGAGTTGATTATCCATGGTTGTATTGTGTAATCCATCACTGGTCACCTTACTATTATATGGCAAATAAGTTATTAATTCAATGAAAGCAGAGAGAAGTCCGGAGGCTACGATGAAATGACCGGTCCGGGGTAATATCATCCTCCTCAGATACTGGAACAGTCTTGAGCGGATGTTGGAGACCTTCAGACAGAAGACAATCAGGAACAAAGTCGTTAACCAAATATTGGTGTAACTTAAAATGATATAAACTTTATTATTAATATCCAGAATTAAAGATGGACTGGGGCTCCTTAATAGTACAAAGTCAATTACATAAAAAAAATTAGTCCATTGTATGCCCATCCTTGAGATCTCAAGAAAAGTTACAATGTGATCAACAGGAGTTATTGATCTTCTTTTCCACCAGTCATTGACATTGACGCCAATAATAAATGAATGTATCACCAGTCCAGGAATAAGGGTGATAATTGCAGAAACCAGAAGAATCAGACCCTCCACTGCACTGCGACTCTGTGCGTAATCAGCCATCTCTCCTGTACTATGAGGATAGTGATAGCACAGCCAGGCTTTATTGAAGGTTTAATGATGAAGGGTTTACATTTATTCAAATGTTACAAAATTTAATAGTAAAATGACTAATCATTGACATAAACTGAAATCCATCAGGTCTCATAGATCAGGTAACAGGACATTCAAAACTTAATTTGCTGCTGTTGATACAGAAATGGAAAAATCACCTGTAAGGTCAGGTCGCAATTATATGGCCGCATTTAACTCCCAATAGACCTGAGTTACCTCCAGTATTATATTATACTATTCTGCTGGTGCAGACACTTAGTACATATATTACATTACTTTTCCAGAATAACATACTGTAGATTTTTTATTATTAAAAAACAACAATAATAACAGAACCATAACAATAATATCAACCAGAAAATAATCAATACACTGGTCTACAAAAACAATTTCTGGCATGGACTTTAAGAACAGTTTTAGACTAATTTCAGGGCTAGAGATGAGCGAACCGGTCCCGGTTCGGCTCGAGGCGGTTCGCCGAACGGGGGGTCTGGCTCGAGTTCGGCTCGTCGAACGTTCGACGAACCGAACTCGAGCCCATAGGAAACAATGGCAGGCAATCACAAACACAGTAAAACACCTAGAAAACACCCTCAAAGGTGTCCAAAAGGTGACAAACAACTCACAACACAACACAAACACATGGGAAAGTGACAAGGACATGTACTCATGCGAAAACAAAACAGCTGGACAAGGAAAAAGAGGAGGACACACAGATATAGGCATGGCACGCCCTTCTAAAGTCATGTAAAACACCGCAAGGTGACTCCAAGCGGAGTCTCCCTTTTTTCCAAAAATTGGGCCCCACACACCCACCCCTTCAGTGGCAGCAGTTGTGCCCCAGTTGTACACTTCACAGCTAGATTTGCATCAAGCACATTCAAAAATACGCCATTCTTATCCGTCCCCAGGATGACACCGGGGTAGGTAGCAAAGTCTTTCCTGATCCCAGCTCTGTTCATCTTGGCTTCTTTTAAAAACACAGCAAGCAAGGGTTACTCCAAGCGGAGTCTCCCTTTTTTCCAAAAATTGGGCCCCACACACACCCACCCCTTCAGTGGCAGCAGTTGTGCCCCAGTTGTACACTTCACAGCTAGATTTGCATCAAGCACATTCAAAAATACGCTATTCTTAACCGTCCCCAGGATGACACCGGGGTAGGTAGCAAAGTCTTTCCTGATCCCAGCTCTGTTCATCTTGGCTTCTTTTAAAAACACAGCAAGCAAGGGTTACTCCAAGCGGAGTCTCCCTTTTTTCCAAAAATTGGGCCACACAGACACCCACCCCATCAGTGGCAGCACTTGGGCCCTAGTTGCAAACAGGATGTTTTGATTTGCATCAAGCACATTCAAAAATACGCTATTCTTAGCCGTCCACAGGATGACACCGGGGTAGGTAGCAAAGTCTTTCCTGATCCCAGCTCTGTTCATCTTGGCTTCTTTTAAAAACACAGCAAGCAAGGGTTACTCCAAGCGGAGTCTCCCTTTTTTCCAAAAATTGGGCCACACAGACACCCACCCCATCAGTGGCAGCACTTGGGCCCTAGTTGCAAACAGGATGTTTTGATTTGCATCAAGCACATTCAAAAATACGCTATTCTTAGCCATCCCCAGGATGACACTGGGGTAGGTAGCAAAGTCTTTGCTGACCCATGACTTGTTCATCTTGGCTTCTTTTAAAAACAATGTAAGCAAGGGTTACTCCAAGCGGAGTCTCCCCTTTTTTCCAAAAATTGGGCCCCACACACACCCACCCATTCAGTGGCAGCAGTTGTGCCCCAGTTGTACACTTCACAGCTAGATTTGCATCAAGCACATTCAAAAATACGCCATTCTTATCCGTCCCCAGGATGACACCGGGGTAGGTAGCAAAGTCTTTCCTGATCCCAGCTCTGTTCATCTTGGCTTCTTTTAAAAACACAGCAAGCAAGGGTTACTCCAAGCGGAGTCTCCCTTTTTTCCAAAAATTGGGCCACACAGACACCCACCACATCAGTGGCAGCACTTGGGCCCTAGTTGCAAACAGGATGTTTTGATTTGCATCAAGCACATTCAAAAATACGCTATTCTTAGCCGTCCCCAGGATGACACCGGGGTAGGTAGCAAAGTCTTTGCTGACCCATGACTTGTTCATCTTGGCTTCTTTTAAAAACAATGTAAGCAAGGGTTACTCCAAGCGGAGTCTCCCTTTTTTCCAAAAATTGGGCCACACAGACACCCACCCCATCAGTGGCAGCACTTGGGCCCTAGTTGCAAACAGGATGTTTTGATTTGCATCAAGCACATTCAAAAATACGCTATTCTTAGCCGTCCCCAGGATGACACCGGGGTAGGTAGCAAAGTCTTTCCTGATCCCAGCTCTGTTCATCTTGGCTTCTTTTAAAAACACAGCAAGCAAGGGTTACTCCAAGCGGAGTCTCCCTTTTTTCCAAAAATTGGGCCACACAGACACCCACCCCATCAGTGGCAGCACTTGGGCCCTAGTTGCAAACAGGATGTTTTGATTTGCATCAAGCACATTCAAAAATACGCTATTCTTAGCCGTCCCCAGGATGACACCGGGGTAGGTAGCAAAGTCTTTCCTGATCCCAGCTCTGTTCATCTTGGCTTCTTTTAAAAACACAGCAAGCAAGGGTTACTCCAAGCGGAGTCTCCCTTTTTTCCAAAAATTGGGCCACACAGACACCCACCCCATCAGTGGCAGCACTTGGGCCCTAGTTGCAAACAGGATGTTTTGATTTGCATCAAGCACATTCAAAAATACGCTATTCTTAGCCGTCCCCAGGATGACACCGGGGTAGGTAGCAAAGTCTTTCCTGATCCCAGCTCTGTTCATCTTGGCTTCTTTTAAAAACACAGCAAGCAAGGGTTACTCCAAGCGGAGTCTCCCTTTTTTCCAAAAATTGGGCCACACAGACACCCACCCCATCAGTGGCAGCACTTGGGCCCTAGTTGCAAACAGGATGTTTTGATTTGCATCAAGCACATTCAAAAATACGCTATTCTTAGCCGTCCACAGGATGACACCGGGGTAGGTAGCAAAGTCTTTCCTGATCCCAGCTCTGTTCATCTTGGCTTCTTTTAAAAACACAGCAAGCAAGGGTTACTCCAAGCGGAGTCTCCCTTTTTTCCAAAAATTGGGCCACACAGACACCCACCCCATCAGTGGCAGCACTTGGGCCCTAGTTGCAAACAGGATGTTTTGATTTGCATCAAGCACATTCAAAAATACGCTATTCTTAGCCGTCCCCAGGATGACACCGGGGTAGGTAGCAAAGTCTTTGCTGACCCATGACTTGTTCATCTTGGCTTCTTTTAAAAACAATGTAAGCAAGGGTTACTCCAAGCGGAGTCTCCCTTTTTTCCAAAAATTGGGCCACACAGACACCCACCCCATCAGTGGCAGCACTTGGGCCCTAGTTGCAAACAGGATGTTTTGATTTGCATCAAGCACATTCAAAAATACGCTATTCTTAGCCGTCCCCAGGATGACACCGGGGTAGGTAGCAAAGTCTTTCCTGATCCCAGCTCTGTTCATCTTGGCTTCTTTTAAAAACACAGCAAGCAAGGGTTACTCCAAGCGGAGTCTCCCTTTTTTCCAAAAATTGGGCCACACAGACACCCACCCCATCAGTGGCAGCACTTGGGCCCTAGTTGCAAACAGGATGTTTTGATTTGCATCAAGCACATTCAAAAATACGCTATTCTTAGCCGTCCACAGGATGACACCGGGGTAGGTAGCAAAGTCTTTCCTGATCCCAGCTCTGTTCATCTTGGCTTCTTTTAAAAACACAGCAAGCAAGGGTTACTCCAAGCGGAGTCTCCCTTTTTTCCAAAAATTGGGCCACACAGACACCCACCACATCAGTGGCAGCACTTGGGCCCTAGTTGCAAACAGGATGTTTTGATTTGCATCAAGCACATTCAAAAATACGCTATTCTTAGCCGTCCCCAGGATGACACCGGGGTAGGTAGCAAAGTCTTTGCTGACCCATGACTTGTTCATCTTGGCTTCTTTTAAAAACAATGTAAGCAAGGGTTACTCCAAGCGGAGTCTCCCTTTTTTCCAAAAATTGGGCCACACAGACACCCACCCCATCAGTGGCAGCACTTGGGCCCTAGTTGCAAACAGGATGTTTTGATTTGCATCAAGCACATTCAAAAATACGCTATTCTTAGCCGTCCCCAGGATGACACCGGGGTAGGTAGCAAAGTCTTTCCTGATCCCAGCTCTGTTCATCTTGGCTTCTTTTAAAAACACAGCAAGCAAGGGTTACTCCAAGCGGAGTCTCCCTTTTTTCCAAAAATTGGGCCACACAGACACCCACCCCATCAGTGGCAGCACTTGGGCCCTAGTTGCAAACAGGATGTTTTGATTTGCATCAAGCACATTCCAAATCCACAAGCATTTACTCTCCCCAGGATGACACAGGGGTAGTAAATTCCTTCTGGATCCATGACTTGTTCATTTTGATGAACGTCAGTCTGTCCACATTGTCACTGGACAGACGCGTGCGCTTATCTGTCAGCACACACCCAGCAGCACTGAATACACGTTCAGAGACAACGCTGGCAGCTGGACACGACAAAATCTCCAAGGCGTAAGTTGCGAGCTCTGGCCATTTTTGTAGGTTTGAAGCCCAAAAGGAGCAAGGCTCCAGTTGCACAGTCATGGCATCGATGTTCATTTGGAGATACTCCTGTATCATCCTCTCCAGCCGTTGACTATGTGTCAGACTTGTTGTCTCTGGTGGCCTTGCAAAAGAGGGTCTAAAAAAATTATGAAAAGATTCCATAAAATTGCTGTTACCGGCACCAGAAAAGGTCCTACTGGTACGGGTAGACTGTTGAAGATGACGAGACCGTCCCATGTTTGTCAAGTTACAACTGGGAGATTCACTCCCTGCACCTGCACGGTTGTTTGGTGGAAAAGCCGAGCTAAGATCTAGTAACAGCTTCTGCTGATACTCCTGCATACGTGCGTCCCTTTCTATGGCTGGAATTATGTCACAAAATTTGGACTTGTACCGGGGATCTAATAGTGTGGCAATCCAGTAGTCATCATCACTTCTAATTTTGACAATACGACTGTCATGTTGGAGGTAGTGCAACAAAAAGGCACTCATGTGTCTTGCGCAGCCATGCGGACCAAGTCCATGCTGTGTTTGTGGCATAGAGGTGCTACCCGTTCTTTCTTCCTCTGACATCTGACCCCAACCTCTTTCAACTGAAATTTGACCAAGGTCTCCCTCATCCGCTGAGTCTTCCATGTCCATGGACAGTTCGTCCTCCATTTCTTCATGTTCTCCTGCACCTTGCTCAACATTTCGCCTGCTACTATGCGCCCTTGTCGATCCCTGTCCCCCATGGTCCCATGCCTGCTGCGTTGGTGATGATGAACGTCTGGACCTTCGTGATGTTGTTGTCCCTTGCGCATATGAATCCTCCTGTAGTTCCTCCCCTTCATGTTGTCCCACCCCCTGACTCCGAATAGTGTTTAGCGTGTGCTCCAGCATGTAAATGACTGGAATCGTCATGCTGATAATGGCATTGTCAGAGCTAAACATATTCGTCGCCATGTCGAAACTGTGCAGAAGGGTGCATAGGTCCTTGATCTGAGACCACTCCATCAGGGTGATCTGCCCCACCTCTGCATCTCGTTGGCCCAGGCTATACGTCATGACGTATTGCACCAGGGCTCTGCGGTGCTGCCACAGTCGCTGTAACATGTGGAGAGTTGAATTCCAGCGTGTCGCCACATCGCATTTCAGGCGATGAACCGGCAGGCCGAAAGACTTCTGGAGCGATGCAAGTCGCTCTGCTGCGGCGCTTGAACGGCGGAAGTGAGCTGACAGTTTTCGTGCCCTGTTCAGAAGGCCATCTAGGCCGGGATAGTGTGTTAAAAATTGCTGCACGACAAGGTTCAACACGTGAGCCATACAAGGTACGTGTGTCACCTTGCCCAGGCGAAGTGCCGCACCCAGGTTTGCAGCATTGTCGCACACGGCCTTACCAGGCTGCAGTTTGAGTGGAGACAACCATTTATTAAACTCGGACCGCAAAGCTGACCACAACTCCTCAGCTGTGTGACTCTTATTACCAAGACATGTCAAGCTAAAGACCGCCTGATGCCGTTGCGCTCTGCTGCCAGCATAGTAATGAGGGGTGCGTGATTCCTTCTGCGCAGTGAGAACGCTGGTGGCCTGACCAGGCAGGCTTGGGGCGGAGGTGGAGGACCCAGATGAGGTGGAGGATGCAGAAGCAGTGGCGGAACTTGGACAGACAGAGGATTGACACACAAGTCGTGGGGACGGCAAGACTTGTGCAGCAGACCCTTCACCATCTATCACCATAGTTACCCAGTGCCCAGTCAGCGACATGTAACGTCCCTGTCCATGCTTACTGGTCCAAGTATCGGTGGTGAAATGCACCCGTTCACACACAGAGTTTCTCAAGGAAGCGGTGATGTTGTGTGCGACATGCTGGTGTAGCGCGGGCACACCTTTCTTAGAGAAGTAGTGGCGACTAGGCATCTGGTACTGGGGCACAGCGACAGACATAAGGTCTCTAAAATCCTGTGTGTCCACTAGGCGGAAAGGCAGCATTTCGGTAGCCAACAGCTTACAGAGGGATAGAGTCAACCTCTTAGCTTTGTCATGGGTCGGAGGAAGTGGCCTTTTATTTGACCACATCTGAGGGACAGAGATCTGGCTGCTGTGTGTAGACGGTGTTGAGTAGGGTGTCCCTGGAAAAATGCAGGTTTGTGAGGAAAGTGCAGGCGGAGACATGATGTTGCCTTCATCCAACGTTGGTGCTATCGATGTCTGAGAGAGCTGTACACACTCACTTGTTTCCCCTTCCAAACCAACTGACGACCTTACAAGCAAACTGCCTGTTGCGGTTACAGTGGTGGAAGTTTTGCGTGGAAAAACAGGTGTGGCAGCTGTCCCCACAGTCCTAGAAGATGAAGAGCGCGCGGATGCAGTGGAAGGGGCGGGCGGTGGATGGTTCGCTCCGCTAGGCCGCATTGCAGCACGGTGAGCTTCCCACCGGGACTTATGATATTTATTCATGTGACGATTCATGGAAGAAGTTGTCAAACTGCTGAGCTTTTGACCTCTACTAAGAGAATCATGACAAATGTTACATATCACATGAGTTGGGCGATCTTTTTCGATGTGAAAAAAGGACCAGGCTAGGCAAGGCTTAGAGGCCATGCGACCTGTTGATCCACCCCGAATAATGCTCATAGGCAGAGTGGTGGCTGAGGATGCAGTTGTAGACGTGCTACCAGTGCTCCGACTCTGTCCAGGAAGGCGCAAGGTAACTTCGTCGTCGGTTGCATCCTCCTCCACCGCCTCTGTTGACCTCCTCGAGTGCCTGACTGGGGGTTGACAGTAGGTGGGATCTAGAACGTCATCATCAATTGTTGTGTTTGCACTCCCCTCCCCCTCAGACCGAGCCTCTTCTTGCCCTGACGGAATATTTAAGTTGTCATCCCAATCGGGTATCTGCGTCTCATCTTCATCAGTATGTTCCTCATTGTCTATAACCACAGGTGTTACAGTTTGTGACAAAGGGTCAACATTATGCTCAGAAACTTGGTCCTCACGGCCTGAATCTGAGTCACAAAGGTTCTGGGCATCACTGCAGACCATTTCCTGTTCTGTACTCACTGTAGCTTGGGAGCAGACCTCTGATTCCCAGGCTATAGTGTGACTGAACAGCTCTGCAGACTCAGCCATCTCAGTTCCACCATACTGTGCAGGGCTGATGGAGACTTCAGAGCTGGGAGAAATCAAGTGTGATTGGGATGACAACTCAGAGGACTGGTGTTTTTTGGATGCGGTACTTGAAGTGGCTGAGAGGGCACTTGTTGGACCACTTGAGATCCATTCAAGCATTTTCCTTTTTTGCCCATCATCTACCTTTCTTCCTGTTGTTCGTGTCCGTAAAAAAGGGAGCACATCGGATTGTCCACGGTAAGTAGTAGACATCTTACTTTTGCTGGTAGATGGTCTATCTTCAGCAGATGATAATGGAGCTTTGCCACCTTCCCCACGGACAAAACCTTTTTTGCCTTTTCCACCACGCCTCTTCCCCTTTCCACCAGCATCTGTCATTTTGCCACTCATGTTGATTGCGACAAGATTGTGGACTGAAAATGTGGTAGTAAAAATTGAGAGGTGGTGAAGATTGCAGTGGTGGTCTAGCTTTATTAACAGCAGAATAATAAAGAATAAATATCCCTGACAATGCAACTTAGTTATAATTAGTTGGAGTGTGCAACGCAGGCAGACGTGCTGCAAATGTCTTTGCACTAGTGGGACTATAGCAAAGTCCAATAGCCACGTATAGGATGCCACTAGGTACACTGAGTGTTTGCTAGTATAATGGCTTGGTTAGAATGAGTTGTAGTGTGCAACGCAGGCAGACGCGCTCTGCAAATGTCTTTGCACTAGTGGGACTATAGCAAAGTCCAATAGCCACGTATAGGATGCCACTAGGTACACTGAGTGTTTGCTAGTATAATGGCTTGGTTAGAATGAGTTGTAGTGTGCAACGCAGGCAGACGCGCTCTGCAAATGTCTTTGCACTAGTGGGACTATAGCAAAGTCCAATAGCCACGTATAGGATGCCACTAGGTACACTGAGTGTTTGCTAGTATAATGGCTTGGTTAGAATGAGTTGTAGTGTGCAACGCAGGCAGACGCGCTCTGCAAATGTCTTTGCACTAGTGGGACTATAGCAAAGTCCAATAGCCACGTATAGGATGCCACTAGGTACACTGAGTGTTTGCTAGTATAATGGCTTGGTTAGAATGAGTTGTAGTGTGCAACGCAGGCAGACGCGCTCTGCAAATGTCTTTGCACTAGTGGGACTATAGCAAAGTCCAATAGCCACGTATAGGATGCCACTAGGTACACTGAGTGTTTGCTAGTATAATGGCTTGGTTAGAATGAGTTGTAGTGTGCAACGCAGGCAGACGCGCTCTGCAAATGTCTTTGCACTAGTGGGACTATAGCAAAGTCCAATAGCCACGTATAGGATGCCACTAGGTACACTGAGTGTTTGCTAGTATAATGGCTTGGTTAGAATGAGTTGTAGTGTGCAACGCAGGCAGACGCGCTCTGCAAATGTCTTTGCACTAGTGGGACTATAGCAAAGTCCAATAGCCACGTATAGGATGCCACTAGGTACACTGAGTGTTTGCTAGTATAATGGCTTGGTTAGAATGAGTTGTAGTGTGCAACGCAGGCAGACGCGCTCTGCAAATGTCTTTGCACTAGTGGGACTATAGCAAAGTCCAATAGCCACGTATAGGATGCCACTAGGTACACTGAGTGTTTGCTAGTATAATGGCTTGGTTAGAATGAGTTGTAGTGTGCAACGCAGGCAGACGCGCTCTGCAAATGTCTTTGCACTAGTGGGACTATAGCAAAGTCCAATAGCCACGTATAGGATGCCACTAGGTACACTGAGTGTTTGCTAGTATAATGGCTTGGTTAGAATGAGTTGTAGTGTGCAACGCAGGCAGACGCGCTCTGCAAATGTCTTTGCACTAGTGGGACTATAGCAAAGTCCAATAGCCACGTATAGGATGCCACTAGGTACACTGAGTGTTTGCTAGTATAATGGCTTGGTTAGAATGAGTTGTAGTGTGCAACGCAGGCAGACGCGCTCTGCAAATGTCTTTGCACTAGTGGGACTATAGCAAAGTCCAATAGCCACGTATAGGATGCCACTAGGTACACTGAGTGTTTGCTAGTATAATGGCTTGGTTAGAATGAGTTGTAGTGTGCAACGCAGGCAGACGCGCTCTGCAAATGTCTTTGCACTAGTGGGACTATAGCAAAGTCCAATAGCCACGTATAGGATGCCACTAGGTACACTGAGTGTTTGCTAGTATAATGGCTTGGTTAGAATGAGTTGTAGTGTGCAACGCAGGCAGACGCGCTCTGCAAATGTCTTTGCACTAGTGGGACTATAGCAAAGTCCAATAGCCACGTATAGGATGCCACTAGGTACACTGAGTGTTTGCTAGTATAATGGCTTGGTTAGAATGAGTTGTAGTGTGCAACGCAGGCAGACGCGCTCTGCAAATGTCTTTGCACTAGTGGGACTATAGCAAAGTCCAATAGCCACGTATAGGATGCCACTAGGTACACTGAGTGTTTGCTAGTATAATGGCTTGGTTAGAATGAGTTGTAGTGTGCAACGCAGGCAGACGCGCTCTGCAAATGTCTTTGCACTAGTGGGACTATAGCAAAGTCCAATAGCCACGTATAGGATGCCACTAGGTACACTGAGTGTTTGCTAGTATAATGGCTTGGTTAGAATGAGTTGTAGTGTGCAACGCAGGCAGACGCGCTCTGCAAATGTCTTTGCACTAGTGGGACTATAGCAAAGTCCAATAGCCACGTATAGGATGCCACTAGGTACACTGAGTGTTTGCTAGTATAATGGCTTGGTTAGAATGAGTTGTAGTGTGCAACGCAGGCAGACGCGCTCTGCAAATGTCTTTGCACTAGTGGGACTATAGCAAAGTCCAATAGCCACGTATAGGATGCCACTAGGTACACTGAGTGTTTGCTAGTATAATGGCTTGGTTAGAATGAGTTGTAGTGTGCAACGCAGGCAGACGCGCTCTGCAAATGTCTTTGCACTAGTGGGACTATAGCAAAGTCCAATAGCCACGTATAGGATGCCACTAGGTACACTGAGTGTTTGCTAGTATAATGGCTTGGTTAGAATGAGTTGTAGTGTGCAACGCAGGCAGACGCGCTCTGCAAATGTCTTTGCACTAGTGGGACTATAGCAAAGTCCAATAGCCACGTATAGGATGCCACTAGGTACACTGAGTGTTTGCTAGTATAATGGCTTGGTTAGAATGAGTTGTAGTGTGCAACGCAGGCAGACGCGCTCTGCAAATGTCTTTGCACTAGTGGGACTATAGCAAAGTCCAATAGCCACGTATAGGATGCCACTAGGTACACTGAGTGTTTGCTAGTATAATGGCTTGGTTAGAATGAGTTGTAGTGTGCAACGCAGGCAGACGCGCTCTGCAAATGTCTTTGCACTAGTGGGACTATAGCAAAGTCCAATAGCCACGTATAGGATGCCACTAGGTACACTGAGTGTTTGCTAGTATAATGGCTTGGTTAGAATGAGTTGTAGTGTGCAACGCAGGCAGACGCGCTCTGCAAATGTCTTTGCACTAGTGGGACTATAGCAAAGTCCAATAGCCACGTATAGGATGCCACTAGGTACACTGAGTGTTTGCTAGTATAATGGCTTGGTTAGAATGAGTTGTAGTGTGCAACGCAGGCAGACGCGCTCTGCAAATGTCTTTGCACTAGTGGGACTATAGCAAAGTCCAATAGCCACGTATAGGATGCCACTAGGTACACTGAGTGTTTGCTAGTATAATGGCTTGGTTAGAATGAGTTGTAGTGTGCAACGCAGGCAGACGCGCTCTGCAAATGTCTTTGCACTAGTGGGACTATAGCAAAGTCCAATAGCCACGTATAGGATGCCACTAGGTACACTGAGTGTTTGCTAGTATAATGGCTTAGTTATCAGTTGGAGTGTGCAGAGGACAAGAGGGTACAGTGGCAGGATTGTGGTGCTCTGGGTAGAGGAATGGAAGACTGCCTTTCTATTCCCTCCTAATGGTGAAATGCAGGTAGGAAATCCCTGACCTGGGCTACACAGACGCTGTTGCTGTTTGCAGGACCTGTCACCTATGGCTCTCTGACCCTGCCGGTTGGAGCCCTTAAAAGGACTGCTATAAAGTGCTCTCCCTAAGCTGTCTAACGCTGTGTATGCAGCGCATACAGCTGTATCGGCTATAGGACTCAGGAAGACGGAGCTGCGACAGTGATGTCTGACACCAAAGACGCAGAAGGCAGATAATGGCGTCCGTGAAGAAAATGTCCGGTTTTATAATGCAGGGACATGTGACATGCAGATCCTATCACACATGCCGTTGCTTCTCTGGCTCAAAGTCCACTTAGCTGTGTGTGTGTCTGGGATTGGCTGACATGCTGGCCCGCCCCACAAGACGCGCGCGCTTAGGGAAGGAAGACAAGAAAAAAAAAAAAAAAAAATGGCGATCGCCATTATAGAAACAGCAGTGATCTGAAGGCGCTGTTCACGCACACTATACACTGAAATGTGATAATAGTTTGATTCACAGAGTGACTTACACTATTACAGCAGAAACCAAGCTATGATTTAGCTGTTTTTTGGCTGCTAGAACCGTTCTCGAACGTTTCTAGAACTACCGAGCTTTTGCAAAAAGCTCGAGTTCTAGTTCGATCTAGAACATGCCCCAAAATCACTCGAGCCGCGAACTGGAGAACCACGAACCACGAACCGCGCTCAACTCTATTCAGGGCGCTGAATTCAAATCTGATGTTATAATTTCTCAATCACATCACGTTTTTGCGCTATAGGTATATATTCCATTTTCATGAAGTCCATGAAAAATATAGGTAGTGTATCAAAAGTGCCGGTTTATACGGTTCACTAAGGTAAATTTAGTTTTTATTTAGTCTCCCAATAAATGTGAGAATATCTTTGTTTTCTTTGAACATGCATAATTCCCATTTGTTATGATAAGAAAGTAAATAAACAGTTTTCAACGTACACAACAGTCGTGTGCAGGTACTGTTTTCTTTATTGAAATTTTCAATGAATTTTGATATTTATTGTTTTTATCCTGCTCTTTTTTCAGTTTTTTTTTGTGAATCAATACCTAAGGTGTGGGGGGGACAGAAATTCAATGAACAACTCAGGTAGCTAACAACTTTTATCTTGTATTTCTCTGCAGGATGCTTTGCTGATCTAACGATGGCCTCTACATCTCACAGAAGACAGTGCTCAAATGATCCAGATATTTTTGTTACATCTGTGGAAACTTTACTGTGAAAACTCAGAGGCGCAACATTACTGACTTTGTTAAGAGGGTGCATTTTTTGTACTTCAAAGTAAAACTTGGAGACCAAGACAAGCATTGAGCTCCTCACAAAGTGTGCAAAAGGTGTATTGAGAGCTTGAGATCATGGTCTCAAGGAAAGAATGCTAAACTTCAGTTTGGAGTTCCTATGGTTTGGAGAGAACCAAGCAATCATTAACAAGACTACTATTTCTGCCTTGTCGATGTAAATGGTTTTAATAAGAAAAACAAGCAATATTTGCAATACCCGAGTATCCCTTCAGCTATTCAACCAGTTGCCCATAGTGAAGACATACCTGTTCCAAAATATACTGCGCTTCCAGAAAACGTCGACACAGATCTCTCCTCACATTGTTATACTGATGAAGAAGACAGTCCAGATATTTTTCAGCCATGTGTTGAAGATTGTGACAAACCAATTCTGTTTACTCCTCCTGCTTTGAATGATCTGGTTAGAGATCTTTATCTACCAAAAGAGTCTGCTGAACTATTGGCTTCAAGACTACAAGAGAATCGAATGTTAAAACCTGGAACAAGTGTCTCATTTTATTGTAACAGGGAAGCAGAACTGCTTAAGTACTTCCATTCAGATGGCCAGCTTGTCTATTGTACTGATGTTGAAGGGATACTTCTCTTTATGGGACTTCCAGCATATGATTCAAGGGATTGGAGGCTTTTTATTGATAGTTCTAAAAGAAGTTTAAAATGTGTTATGTTACACAATGGAAATAAGTATGGCTCTGTACTAATAGGTCATTCTGTAAAGAAGAATATAAAAACATCAAGATTGTTCTAGAGAGGTTACAATATAATATTCATGGGTGGTTAATTTGTATTGATTTGAAAATGGTTAACTTTCTTTTGGGTCTGCAAGGAGGGTACACAAAACACCCTTGTTTTCTGTGCTACTGGGCACAGCATTGGGTGAAAACTGAATGGCCTCAGCGACAGAGTTTGGCATCTGGCGATAAGAATGTCATCCATGATCCTCTAGTGGATAGGAAGAACATTGTCTTTCCTCCCTTGCACATAAAACTTGGATTGATGAAGCAGCTCGTCAAAGCTCTCAATCACAGAGGAGAATGCTTTAACTATATATGTTCAACTTTTCCTGGTCTTAGTGAAGAGAAGAAAAAGGCTGGAATATTTTATGGACCTCAAATAAGAACACTTATGAGAGACCCAAATTTTATCACATCAGTGAATGAGACAGAAGAAAGAGCTTGGAATGCATTTTGTAATGTGGTGCAGAATGTTCTAGGGAATAAGAAAGCAGACAACTATGAAGAGATTGTGGAAAAGCTACTAATGAGTCTGCGGAATCTTGGATGTAGAATGAGTATCAAGATTCACTATTTACACAGCCATTTGGACTTTTTTCCAGAGAACCTTGGAGATGTGAGCGAGGAACAAGGGGAGCGTTTTCATCAGGACATTAAAACAATGGAAGAACGGTATCACGGCTGGTGGGACTCACATATGATGGCTGACTATTGCTGGAGCTTGATGAGACACAACCCAGAAGCTGTACATCACAGATCAGCCAAGAAAAGAAAGGTCAAATAACTGCCATTTGCCATTCATCTGTGTGCCATATAAATGTGTTTTTATATTTTGTTGTTTAATTCTTGAAGTATATTTGATTTGCTGTACATAGACTTTGTAATCTTTGTTATTCCTTGATTAAAAATATACAAAATGTAGTACCTAAAATCATATGTTTTTATCATAAAACATTCGATATGAGTAATTTTCATCAAAAATTGAAAATATCTCGAAATCCTGATGTGATATCCAAAAACGGAGTTCATATTCGTAATCAGCAGGGAAAATATGTTTTAAAACCTTTTGCCAGAAAAATTGCGTTGACCAGTGTAATCAGTATAATGACAATTGGCTCAGCCGCTCGCTCTCGCCTCACACACATTATTACTATACATACAGCCCTCAACCCATATATATATATATATATATATATATATAAAATATAAAGCAGAGTGTATGTATGTGCGTGTGTGTATGTATGTGTGTACTGTATTTTTCGGACTATAAGACGCACTTTTTCCCCCCCAAATGTTGGGGGAAAGTTGGGGGTGCGTCTTGTGGTCTGAATATAGGGCTGCAGCCGGGAATGAGGGTGCTGCGGTGGAGCAGGTCATCGGGGGCATGAGCAGGCTGTAGCAACACCTGCCGTGACCACGTAGACCCGCCCATTACATATGTACGCCCATCCTCCCACCCATCTCTCAGCGCTGAAGTCGGCGCTGACAGGTGGGTGGGATGATGGGCGGGAGGTGCGCGCATATTTAACAGCCGGCCATGATCACCCCTGTCAACTACAGCCTGGAGTGATCATGTGCGTCTGTATTCACTGCCCCCGTGCATCATTATCAGCGTGGGGGGGCAGTGAATAAGTATGGTACACTCACCGGCTACTTCCATGCAGCGTCGCTCGTCCTCCAGTCTGCCGGTCAGCTGATCTGTGTAGAGAGCGGTGAGCACAGCGATGACGTCATCGCTGTGCGCGCCACTAGTCTCCACTAGAGATGAGCGAACCGGTCCCGGTTCGGCTCGAGGCGGTTCGCCGAACGGGGGGTCTGGCTCGAGTTCGGCTCGTCGAACGTTCGACGAACCGAACTCGAGCCCATAGGAAACAATGGCAGGCAATCACAAACACAGTAAAACACCTAGAAAACACCCTCAAAGGTGTCCAAAAGGTGACAAACAACTCACAACACAACACAAACACATGGGAAAGTGACAAGGACATGTACTCATGCGAAAACAAAACAGCTGGACAAGGAAAAAGAGGAGGACACACAGATATAGGCATGGCACGCCCTTCTAAAGTCATGTAAAACACCGCAAGGTGACTCCAAGCGGAGTCTCCCTTTTTTCCAAAAATTGGGCCCCACACACCCACCCCTTCAGTGGCAGCAGTTGTGCCCCAGTTGTACACTTCACAGCTAGATTTGCATCAAGCACATTCAAAAATACGCCATTCTTATCCGTCCCCAGGATGACACCGGGGTAGGTAGCAAAGTCTTTCCTGATCCCAGCTCTGTTCATCTTGGCTTCTTTTAAAAACACAGCAAGCAAGGGTTACTCCAAGCGGAGTCTCCCTTTTTTCCAAAAATTGGGCCCCACACACACCCACCCCTTCAGTGGCAGCAGTTGTGCCCCAGTTGTACACTTCACAGCTAGATTTGCATCAAGCACATTCAAAAATACGCTATTCTTAACCGTCCCCAGGATGACACCGGGGTAGGTAGCAAAGTCTTTCCTGATCCCAGCTCTGTTCATCTTGGCTTCTTTTAAAAACACAGCAAGCAAGGGTTACTCCAAGCGGAGTCTCCCTTTTTTCCAAAAATTGGGCCACACAGACACCCACCCCATCAGTGGCAGCACTTGGGCCCTAGTTGCAAACAGGATGTTTTGATTTGCATCAAGCACATTCAAAAATACGCTATTCTTAGCCGTCCACAGGATGACACCGGGGTAGGTAGCAAAGTCTTTCCTGATCCCAGCTCTGTTCATCTTGGCTTCTTTTAAAAACACAGCAAGCAAGGGTTACTCCAAGCGGAGTCTCCCTTTTTTCCAAAAATTGGGCCACACAGACACCCACCCCATCAGTGGCAGCACTTGGGCCCTAGTTGCAAACAGGATGTTTTGATTTGCATCAAGCACATTCAAAAATACGCTATTCTTAGCCGTCCCCAGGATGACACTGGGGTAGGTAGCAAAGTCTTTGCTGACCCATGACTTGTTCATCTTGGCTTCTTTTAAAAACAATGTAAGCAAGGGTTACTCCAAGCGGAGTCTCCCCTTTTTTCCAAAAATTGGGCCCCACACACACCCACCCATTCAGTGGCAGCAGTTGTGCCCCAGTTGTACACTTCACAGCTAGATTTGCATCAAGCACATTCAAAAATACGCCATTCTTATCCGTCCCCAGGATGACACCGGGGTAGGTAGCAAAGTCTTTCCTGATCCCAGCTCTGTTCATCTTGGCTTCTTTTAAAAACACAGCAAGCAAGGGTTACTCCAAGCGGAGTCTCCCTTTTTTCCAAAAATTGGGCCACACAGACACCCACCACATCAGTGGCAGCACTTGGGCCCTAGTTGCAAACAGGATGTTTTGATTTGCATCAAGCACATTCAAAAATACGCTATTCTTAGCCGTCCCCAGGATGACACCGGGGTAGGTAGCAAAGTCTTTGCTGACCCATGACTTGTTCATCTTGGCTTCTTTTAAAAACAATGTAAGCAAGGGTTACTCCAAGCGGAGTCTCCCTTTTTTCCAAAAATTGGGCCACACAGACACCCACCCCATCAGTGGCAGCACTTGGGCCCTAGTTGCAAACAGGATGTTTTGATTTGCATCAAGCACATTCAAAAATACGCTATTCTTAGCCGTCCCCAGGATGACACCGGGGTAGGTAGCAAAGTCTTTCCTGATCCCAGCTCTGTTCATCTTGGCTTCTTTTAAAAACACAGCAAGCAAGGGTTACTCCAAGCGGAGTCTCCCTTTTTTCCAAAAATTGGGCCACACAGACACCCACCCCATCAGTGGCAGCACTTGGGCCCTAGTTGCAAACAGGATGTTTTGATTTGCATCAAGCACATTCAAAAATACGCTATTCTTAGCCGTCCCCAGGATGACACCGGGGTAGGTAGCAAAGTCTTTCCTGATCCCAGCTCTGTTCATCTTGGCTTCTTTTAAAAACACAGCAAGCAAGGGTTACTCCAAGCGGAGTCTCCCTTTTTTCCAAAAATTGGGCCACACAGACACCCACCCCATCAGTGGCAGCACTTGGGCCCTAGTTGCAAACAGGATGTTTTGATTTGCATCAAGCACATTCAAAAATACGCTATTCTTAGCCGTCCCCAGGATGACACCGGGGTAGGTAGCAAAGTCTTTCCTGATCCCAGCTCTGTTCATCTTGGCTTCTTTTAAAAACACAGCAAGCAAGGGTTACTCCAAGCGGAGTCTCCCTTTTTTCCAAAAATTGGGCCACACAGACACCCACCCCATCAGTGGCAGCACTTGGGCCCTAGTTGCAAACAGGATGTTTTGATTTGCATCAAGCACATTCAAAAATACGCTATTCTTAGCCGTCCACAGGATGACACCGGGGTAGGTAGCAAAGTCTTTCCTGATCCCAGCTCTGTTCATCTTGGCTTCTTTTAAAAACACAGCAAGCAAGGGTTACTCCAAGCGGAGTCTCCCTTTTTTCCAAAAATTGGGCCACACAGACACCCACCCCATCAGTGGCAGCACTTGGGCCCTAGTTGCAAACAGGATGTTTTGATTTGCATCAAGCACATTCAAAAATACGCTATTCTTAGCCGTCCCCAGGATGACACCGGGGTAGGTAGCAAAGTCTTTGCTGACCCATGACTTGTTCATCTTGGCTTCTTTTAAAAACAATGTAAGCAAGGGTTACTCCAAGCGGAGTCTCCCTTTTTTCCAAAAATTGGGCCACACAGACACCCACCCCATCAGTGGCAGCACTTGGGCCCTAGTTGCAAACAGGATGTTTTGATTTGCATCAAGCACATTCAAAAATACGCTATTCTTAGCCGTCCCCAGGATGACACCGGGGTAGGTAGCAAAGTCTTTCCTGATCCCAGCTCTGTTCATCTTGGCTTCTTTTAAAAACACAGCAAGCAAGGGTTACTCCAAGCGGAGTCTCCCTTTTTTCCAAAAATTGGGCCACACAGACACCCACCCCATCAGTGGCAGCACTTGGGCCCTAGTTGCAAACAGGATGTTTTGATTTGCATCAAGCACATTCAAAAATACGCTATTCTTAGCCGTCCACAGGATGACACCGGGGTAGGTAGCAAAGTCTTTCCTGATCCCAGCTCTGTTCATCTTGGCTTCTTTTAAAAACACAGCAAGCAAGGGTTACTCCAAGCGGAGTCTCCCTTTTTTCCAAAAATTGGGCCACACAGACACCCACCACATCAGTGGCAGCACTTGGGCCCTAGTTGCAAACAGGATGTTTTGATTTGCATCAAGCACATTCAAAAATACGCTATTCTTAGCCGTCCCCAGGATGACACCGGGGTAGGTAGCAAAGTCTTTGCTGACCCATGACTTGTTCATCTTGGCTTCTTTTAAAAACAATGTAAGCAAGGGTTACTCCAAGCGGAGTCTCCCTTTTTTCCAAAAATTGGGCCACACAGACACCCACCCCATCAGTGGCAGCACTTGGGCCCTAGTTGCAAACAGGATGTTTTGATTTGCATCAAGCACATTCAAAAATACGCTATTCTTAGCCGTCCCCAGGATGACACCGGGGTAGGTAGCAAAGTCTTTCCTGATCCCAGCTCTGTTCATCTTGGCTTCTTTTAAAAACACAGCAAGCAAGGGTTACTCCAAGCGGAGTCTCCCTTTTTTCCAAAAATTGGGCCACACAGACACCCACCCCATCAGTGGCAGCACTTGGGCCCTAGTTGCAAACAGGATGTTTTGATTTGCATCAAGCACATTCCAAATCCACAAGCATTTACTCTCCCCAGGATGACACAGGGGTAGTAAATTCCTTCTGGATCCATGACTTGTTCATTTTGATGAACGTCAGTCTGTCCACATTGTCACTGGACAGACGCGTGCGCTTATCTGTCAGCACACACCCAGCAGCACTGAATACACGTTCAGAGACAACGCTGGCAGCTGGACACGACAAAATCTCCAAGGCGTAAGTTGCGAGCTCTGGCCATTTTTGTAGGTTTGAAGCCCAAAAGGAGCAAGGCTCCAGTTGCACAGTCATGGCATCGATGTTCATTTGGAGATACTCCTGTATCATCCTCTCCAGCCGTTGACTATGTGTCAGACTTGTTGTCTCTGGTGGCCTTGCAAAAGAGGGTCTAAAAAAATTATGAAAAGATTCCATAAAATTGCTGTTACCGGCACCAGAAAAGGTCCTACTGGTACGGGTAGACTGTTGAAGATGACGAGACCGTCCCATGTTTGTCAAGTTACAACTGGGAGATTCACTCCCTGCACCTGCACGGTTGTTTGGTGGAAAAGCCGAGCTAAGATCTAGTAACAGCTTCTGCTGATACTCCTGCATACGTGCGTCCCTTTCTATGGCTGGAATTATGTCACAAAATTTGGACTTGTACCGGGGATCTAATAGTGTGGCAATCCAGTAGTCATCATCACTTCTAATTTTGACAATACGACTGTCATGTTGGAGGTAGTGCAACAAAAAGGCACTCATGTGTCTTGCGCAGCCATGCGGACCAAGTCCATGCTGTGTTTGTGGCATAGAGGTGCTACCCGTTCTTTCTTCCTCTGACATCTGACCCCAACCTCTTTCAACTGAAATTTGACCAAGGTCTCCCTCATCCGCTGAGTCTTCCATGTCCATGGACAGTTCGTCCTCCATTTCTTCATGTTCTCCTGCACCTTGCTCAACATTTCGCCTGCTACTATGCGCCCTTGTCGATCCCTGTCCCCCATGGTCCCATGCCTGCTGCGTTGGTGATGATGAACGTCTGGACCTTCGTGATGTTGTTGTCCCTTGCGCATATGAATCCTCCTGTAGTTCCTCCCCTTCATGTTGTCCCACCCCCTGACTCCGAATAGTGTTTAGCGTGTGCTCCAGCATGTAAATGACTGGAATCGTCATGCTGATAATGGCATTGTCAGAGCTAAACATATTCGTCGCCATGTCGAAACTGTGCAGAAGGGTGCATAGGTCCTTGATCTGAGACCACTCCATCAGGGTGATCTGCCCCACCTCTGCATCTCGTTGGCCCAGGCTATACGTCATGACGTATTGCACCAGGGCTCTGCGGTGCTGCCACAGTCGCTGTAACATGTGGAGAGTTGAATTCCAGCGTGTCGCCACATCGCATTTCAGGCGATGAACCGGCAGGCCGAAAGACTTCTGGAGCGATGCAAGTCGCTCTGCTGCGGCGCTTGAACGGCGGAAGTGAGCTGACAGTTTTCGTGCCCTGTTCAGAAGGCCATCTAGGCCGGGATAGTGTGTTAAAAATTGCTGCACGACAAGGTTCAACACGTGAGCCATACAAGGTACGTGTGTCACCTTGCCCAGGCGAAGTGCCGCACCCAGGTTTGCAGCATTGTCGCACACGGCCTTACCAGGCTGCAGTTTGAGTGGAGACAACCATTTATTAAACTCGGACCGCAAAGCTGACCACAACTCCTCAGCTGTGTGACTCTTATTACCAAGACATGTCAAGCTAAAGACCGCCTGATGCCGTTGCGCTCTGCTGCCAGCATAGTAATGAGGGGTGCGTGATTCCTTCTGCGCAGTGAGAACGCTGGTGGCCTGACCAGGCAGGCTTGGGGCGGAGGTGGAGGACCCAGATGAGGTGGAGGATGCAGAAGCAGTGGCGGAACTTGGACAGACAGAGGATTGACACACAAGTCGTGGGGACGGCAAGACTTGTGCAGCAGACCCTTCACCATCTATCACCATAGTTACCCAGTGCCCAGTCAGCGACATGTAACGTCCCTGTCCATGCTTACTGGTCCAAGTATCGGTGGTGAAATGCACCCGTTCACACACAGAGTTTCTCAAGGAAGCGGTGATGTTGTGTGCGACATGCTGGTGTAGCGCGGGCACACCTTTCTTAGAGAAGTAGTGGCGACTAGGCATCTGGTACTGGGGCACAGCGACAGACATAAGGTCTCTAAAATCCTGTGTGTCCACTAGGCGGAAAGGCAGCATTTCGGTAGCCAACAGCTTACAGAGGGATAGAGTCAACCTCTTAGCTTTGTCATGGGTCGGAGGAAGTGGCCTTTTATTTGACCACATCTGAGGGACAGAGATCTGGCTGCTGTGTGTAGACGGTGTTGAGTAGGGTGTCCCTGGAAAAATGCAGGTTTGTGAGGAAAGTGCAGGCGGAGACATGATGTTGCCTTCATCCAACGTTGGTGCTATCGATGTCTGAGAGAGCTGTACACACTCACTTGTTTCCCCTTCCAAACCAACTGACGACCTTACAAGCAAACTGCCTGTTGCGGTTACAGTGGTGGAAGTTTTGCGTGGAAAAACAGGTGTGGCAGCTGTCCCCACAGTCCTAGAAGATGAAGAGCGCGCGGATGCAGTGGAAGGGGCGGGCGGTGGATGGTTCGCTCCGCTAGGCCGCATTGCAGCACGGTGAGCTTCCCACCGGGACTTATGATATTTATTCATGTGACGATTCATGGAAGAAGTTGTCAAACTGCTGAGCTTTTGACCTCTACTAAGAGAATCATGACAAATGTTACATATCACATGAGTTGGGCGATCTTTTTCGATGTGAAAAAAGGACCAGGCTAGGCAAGGCTTAGAGGCCATGCGACCTGTTGATCCACCCCGAATAATGCTCATAGGCAGAGTGGTGGCTGAGGATGCAGTTGTAGACGTGCTACCAGTGCTCCGACTCTGTCCAGGAAGGCGCAAGGTAACTTCGTCGTCGGTTGCATCCTCCTCCACCGCCTCTGTTGACCTCCTCGAGTGCCTGACTGGGGGTTGACAGTAGGTGGGATCTAGAACGTCATCATCAATTGTTGTGTTTGCACTCCCCTCCCCCTCAGACCGAGCCTCTTCTTGCCCTGACGGAATATTTAAGTTGTCATCCCAATCGGGTATCTGCGTCTCATCTTCATCAGTATGTTCCTCATTGTCTATAACCACAGGTGTTACAGTTTGTGACAAAGGGTCAACATTATGCTCAGAAACTTGGTCCTCACGGCCTGAATCTGAGTCACAAAGGTTCTGGGCATCACTGCAGACCATTTCCTGTTCTGTACTCACTGTAGCTTGGGAGCAGACCTCTGATTCCCAGGCTATAGTGTGACTGAACAGCTCTGCAGACTCAGCCATCTCAGTTCCACCATACTGTGCAGGGCTGATGGAGACTTCAGAGCTGGGAGAAATCAAGTGTGATTGGGATGACAACTCAGAGGACTGGTGTTTTTTGGATGCGGTACTTGAAGTGGCTGAGAGGGCACTTGTTGGACCACTTGAGATCCATTCAAGCATTTTCCTTTTTTGCCCATCATCTACCTTTCTTCCTGTTGTTCGTGTCCGTAAAAAAGGGAGCACATCGGATTGTCCACGGTAAGTAGTAGACATCTTACTTTTGCTGGTAGATGGTCTATCTTCAGCAGATGATAATGGAGCTTTGCCACCTTCCCCACGGACAAAACCTTTTTTGCCTTTTCCACCACGCCTCTTCCCCTTTCCACCAGCATCTGTCATTTTGCCACTCATGTTGATTGCGACAAGATTGTGGACTGAAAATGTGGTAGTAAAAATTGAGAGGTGGTGAAGATTGCAGTGGTGGTCTAGCTTTATTAACAGCAGAATAATAAAGAATAAATATCCCTGACAATGCAACTTAGTTATAATTAGTTGGAGTGTGCAACGCAGGCAGACGTGCTGCAAATGTCTTTGCACTAGTGGGACTATAGCAAAGTCCAATAGCCACGTATAGGATGCCACTAGGTACACTGAGTGTTTGCTAGTATAATGGCTTGGTTAGAATGAGTTGTAGTGTGCAACGCAGGCAGACGCGCTCTGCAAATGTCTTTGCACTAGTGGGACTATAGCAAAGTCCAATAGCCACGTATAGGATGCCACTAGGTACACTGAGTGTTTGCTAGTATAATGGCTTGGTTAGAATGAGTTGTAGTGTGCAACGCAGGCAGACGCGCTCTGCAAATGTCTTTGCACTAGTGGGACTATAGCAAAGTCCAATAGCCACGTATAGGATGCCACTAGGTACACTGAGTGTTTGCTAGTATAATGGCTTGGTTAGAATGAGTTGTAGTGTGCAACGCAGGCAGACGCGCTCTGCAAATGTCTTTGCACTAGTGGGACTATAGCAAAGTCCAATAGCCACGTATAGGATGCCACTAGGTACACTGAGTGTTTGCTAGTATAATGGCTTGGTTAGAATGAGTTGTAGTGTGCAACGCAGGCAGACGCGCTCTGCAAATGTCTTTGCACTAGTGGGACTATAGCAAAGTCCAATAGCCACGTATAGGATGCCACTAGGTACACTGAGTGTTTGCTAGTATAATGGCTTGGTTAGAATGAGTTGTAGTGTGCAACGCAGGCAGACGCGCTCTGCAAATGTCTTTGCACTAGTGGGACTATAGCAAAGTCCAATAGCCACGTATAGGATGCCACTAGGTACACTGAGTGTTTGCTAGTATAATGGCTTGGTTAGAATGAGTTGTAGTGTGCAACGCAGGCAGACGCGCTCTGCAAATGTCTTTGCACTAGTGGGACTATAGCAAAGTCCAATAGCCACGTATAGGATGCCACTAGGTACACTGAGTGTTTGCTAGTATAATGGCTTGGTTAGAATGAGTTGTAGTGTGCAACGCAGGCAGACGCGCTCTGCAAATGTCTTTGCACTAGTGGGACTATAGCAAAGTCCAATAGCCACGTATAGGATGCCACTAGGTACACTGAGTGTTTGCTAGTATAATGGCTTGGTTAGAATGAGTTGTAGTGTGCAACGCAGGCAGACGCGCTCTGCAAATGTCTTTGCACTAGTGGGACTATAGCAAAGTCCAATAGCCACGTATAGGATGCCACTAGGTACACTGAGTGTTTGCTAGTATAATGGCTTGGTTAGAATGAGTTGTAGTGTGCAACGCAGGCAGACGCGCTCTGCAAATGTCTTTGCACTAGTGGGACTATAGCAAAGTCCAATAGCCACGTATAGGATGCCACTAGGTACACTGAGTGTTTGCTAGTATAATGGCTTGGTTAGAATGAGTTGTAGTGTGCAACGCAGGCAGACGCGCTCTGCAAATGTCTTTGCACTAGTGGGACTATAGCAAAGTCCAATAGCCACGTATAGGATGCCACTAGGTACACTGAGTGTTTGCTAGTATAATGGCTTGGTTAGAATGAGTTGTAGTGTGCAACGCAGGCAGACGCGCTCTGCAAATGTCTTTGCACTAGTGGGACTATAGCAAAGTCCAATAGCCACGTATAGGATGCCACTAGGTACACTGAGTGTTTGCTAGTATAATGGCTTGGTTAGAATGAGTTGTAGTGTGCAACGCAGGCAGACGCGCTCTGCAAATGTCTTTGCACTAGTGGGACTATAGCAAAGTCCAATAGCCACGTATAGGATGCCACTAGGTACACTGAGTGTTTGCTAGTATAATGGCTTGGTTAGAATGAGTTGTAGTGTGCAACGCAGGCAGACGCGCTCTGCAAATGTCTTTGCACTAGTGGGACTATAGCAAAGTCCAATAGCCACGTATAGGATGCCACTAGGTACACTGAGTGTTTGCTAGTATAATGGCTTGGTTAGAATGAGTTGTAGTGTGCAACGCAGGCAGACGCGCTCTGCAAATGTCTTTGCACTAGTGGGACTATAGCAAAGTCCAATAGCCACGTATAGGATGCCACTAGGTACACTGAGTGTTTGCTAGTATAATGGCTTAGTTATCAGTTGGAGTGTGCAGAGGACAAGAGGGTACAGTGGCAGGATTGTGGTGCTCTGGGTAGAGGAATGGAAGACTGCCTTTCTATTCCCTCCTAATGGTGAAATGCAGGTAGGAAATCCCTGACCTGGGCTACACAGACGCTGTTGCTGTTTGCAGGACCTGTCACCTATGGCTCTCTGACCCTGCCGGTTGGAGCCCTTAAAAGGACTGCTATAAAGTGCTCTCCCTAAGCTGTCTAACGCTGTGTATGCAGCGCATACAGCTGTATCGGCTATAGGACTCAGGAAGACGGAGCTGCGACAGTGATGTCTGACACCAAAGACGCAGAAGGCAGATAATGGCGTCCGTGAAGAAAATGTCCGGTTTTATAATGCAGGGACATGTGACATGCAGATCCTATCACACATGCCGTTGCTTCTCTGGCTCAAAGTCCACTTAGCTGTGTGTGTGTCTGGGATTGGCTGACATGCTGGCCCGCCCCACAAGACGCGCGCGCTTAGGGAAGGAAGACAAGAAAAAAAAAAAAAAAATGGCGATCGCCATTATAGAAACAGCAGTGATCTGAAGGCGCTGTTCACGCACACTATACACTGAAATGTGATAATAGTTTGATTCACAGAGTGACTTACACTATTACAGCAGAAACCAAGCTATGATTTAGCTGTTTTTTGGCTGCTAGAACCGTTCTCGAACGTTTCTAGAACTACCGAGCTTTTGCAAAAAGCTCGAGTTCTAGTTCGATCTAGAACATGCCCCAAAATCACTCGAGCCGCGAACTGGAGAACCACGAACCACGAACCGCGCTCAACTCTAGTCTCCACACAGGTCAGCTGACCGGCAGACTGGAGGACGAGCGATGCTGCAGACAATGGTGATGGCTCCACACTCCAGCGGTGCTGCTCTCGGCACTGACAAGAGGAGGAGCGGTGCTGCATGGAGCAAGGAAAGGTGAGTATAAACGTTTATTGTTTTTTGTGTGATACACGATACGGGCCATATAGCAGGATGAGGGTATATAGCAGGATGAGGGTATATAGCAGCATGAGGGAATATAGAAGCATGGGGCCATACAGCAGGATGGGGGTATATTATGAGCAGGATGGGGGTATATTATGAGCAGGATGGGGGTATATAGCAGGATGAGGTATATAGCAGGATGGGGCCGCATAGCAGGATGAGGGTATATAGCAGCATGGGGTATATAGCAGGATGGGGCCATATAGCAGAATGGCAGCATATAGCAGGATGGGGGTATGTAGCAGGATGGTGTATATACCAGGATGGCAGTATATAGCAGGATAGGGGTATATAGCAGGATGGGGGTATATACCAGAATGGCAGTATATAGCAGGATCGGGGTATATAGCAGGATGGGGCCATATAGCAGGATGGCAGTATATAGCTGGATGAGGGCCTATTCCAAGATGGGGTACCTTAGCAGAGAATTTGGGGACATTACCCCCATAACAGTGTCAGCAGCAGATCCTCGCCCCATAACAATGTGTCATGACCACATTTTTTGCTTAAAATTTTATTTTCATATTTTCCTTCTCTAAAACCAGGGTGTGTCTTATAGTCCGGTGCGTCTTATAGTCTGAAAAACACAGTATATGTCTATGTCCGCTAAAGGAATCTGCACCGTTGCATTTACAATCACGAACTTTTGCACAGACGCCTCATCTGACTCAGGGAACATCACAAACTATGTTTTGACAAGAACATTAGAAAATGTAAGCCCATACTTTACAGTTACTCTCCAAAAAACCTGCCTCCATTAAAGTAAATGGAGCCTGGAACTACTGGTCTTAATGGCAGCTGTGATTGGTTGTTTCCCATCCAAGGGGTGGATCTACGGAGAGGTGAAAGAATCAGCCACATGTTACTTAGTTGATACTTTGTTGAGTGAGAGGCGAGGATCTGTGCTGAGGGCAGGTCCTGGTGTCTGTGTATGGACTATGGTGATTGAAGATCAGCTGCTACGTGGGATTGTGTTGTCTCAGCCACGCTACCGGATTTAGGGAACTCATCTAAGGACTGTTAAACCAACAAGAGTCCCAGTAGCCAGAGATGTAGGGGGAGACCACTGGTAAGAGAGAGACCAAGACACAAGTTCTTAGTGAAATACAAAAATATTTTAATAAACTACATGTGACATAAGGACAGACAGTAATGACGAATAGGATCTTATAATCGCCAGACACAAAAATGCACAGACACCACCTGCAGATGTAATAAAGCTGCTAGATATGAGAGGGTTAATGTAAAAAAAAGCCCCTGAAAGCCTGAGGATGGGGAGATCATGTGATAAATAATAAACAGGTAATAGTCACCCACGTGTACCTCTCCCTATGTATGCCAAGGGAACATGTCACTAAACATATAAGAGAAACTACCTTGAGACATGTCGGGAGTGCTAGCAGACCAAGCAAGTGGTGGTGGGTGGAGCCTCGACACGCGTTTCACCGGGCATGGCTTCGTCAGGACTGTTGTTGCATTTTTCTTGGCGTCAGATTGCTGGGTGGTGCCCCCGGATCTGTTGTCTTTGTGTGGACTCATTGTGGACTCTAAAGAACCACTTGGATATTGGATGTTTTATGCGCCTCAATAAAACTTGTTGGATTGTTCATCGATCTGGTGTCCCTGCCTGCTCTGTCGCATACCCCATCACAAACTGGTTGGCAGCGGAGGGATAAGATCAGAAGTAATGGAGGACAACGGCCCATCAACATCTGGAATTAGAACCTCAGAGTACAAGAACTGGACTTTGTCGAGCCTGAAAACAAAGACCCATGAATTAGGAGTCGGCTACAAAGGACTCTCCAAGGAGCAACAAATTGAGGCTTTAGAACATGCTAGCCTGCAAGAAGGCACTGAGGAAGTATTTCCACAGCAAGGGGAGGAAAGACAGGAGTTGGAGATAAATACCCAAAAAAGTCAGTGGGTTGTGTGCTATTTGGTGGAGATGGCACTGCTGGGAAATGAGGCCACCATAGACAATAAGAGGGAGACTATTTGCAGAGCTCAAGAGAGGGCATTGCTGGAGGAGAGGCGAAGCAGCTAGAACCTCCAGACAGATTGTACCCACAGCACCCACCATGAGTGAATTACCCAGAGTGTCTAGTAAGGACTTTAAACCATTTAATGAGGCTGCAGATGACATTGAAAGCTTCTTTCAGGACTTCGAGCATCAGTGCCGGTTGATGGAAGTCACAGAAAGGGAGAGAGTCCGATATCTGGTGGGCTCCTAGAGGGTGGAGCTGCTGAAGCTTATAGAACTATAGACCCTCAGTGGAATTGCGATTATGGAACCATTAAAGAAACCATATTGGAATATTATGCCATGACCCCAGATACATACAAGGCTCAGTTCTGTGCTTTAGCCTGTGATGGGGAAGGGTCTTTCAAAACATATGCCCACAGACTCAAACCAGTATGCCATCACTGGCTGGAGGGAGAGGGGGCCTTAACTTGGGAGACCTTCTTCCAGGTCATCCTAAAAGAACAGTTCTACACCAAGTGCCCTACTGAGATCTGGGAATGGGTGCGAGAGAGGAGACCAGAAACAGTTGAACAGGCTGCAGCTCTAGCTGATGAGGTGCTCACTATCAAGCCTCAGTGGAAAAGGCTGGAAGCAGAGGGAGAAAAAATGACCAGCACCCCAACACCAGAGGTTCCTTGTCCTTCAGTACCCAATGTTCCTCAACCTCTTAGGTCACTACCTCATGTGCATACCCATGTGAATGTGCCTCCAGTTGCTCCTACCACATTTTCTGAAATGCGACGAGGAAAGAAAGTAGAAGAGTGAATATGTTATAGCTGTGAGCATCCCAGGCATCTGTAGGCCACATGCCCATCTACCCAATTGAGTCATCCTCCAAATCGACAACCACCTCCAGCACCTGCACATCAATATCAGTCACAAAGTTCTCCTACCTACTTCTACAGAATGCAAACTGGAAGGAGTGGGACGCAGTGCAGATGTTATCAATGTGGGTAGCCTGACCATTTACAAGACACTTGCCCGGCTGGTCAATTGAGGAATGACCCTGCACAAAGTCGACCTGTTAACTATCTACAGCCAAGTACAATGAGGGAAGAGGTGTCACGCCTTCAAGTTGACTTGCCTAATGACTCAGACACTCATGTTCGACAAGTAGGTGTGTATGGGGTTTGGGCCACAGCCCTGAGTTTTTCTTATCACCCAAGAAAACACTTACAGGAGGTTGTACTGGATGGACAGAGAGTTCTTGGCTTTTGTGACTCTCTGGCGTTTCTCACAATAGCTGATCCCCGAGTGGTTCGGCCAGAGGCGAAACAGCCAGTACCAGGGTTTACTATTGAATTGGCTGGAGGACAAAGGAGAAATATCCCAAAAGCAAGTGTACAACTTGACTTTGGCTTTGGGGTCAAGCAATGCGTGGTTGTGGTGATGAGCGGCCTGCCTGCAGATATTCTCTTAGGCAATGATGTGGGAGATCTACAATGCTGATTTGTGGGTGCAGGAAGCAGAATTTAAGTGAAGGAGGATACAAACTGGAGCTCGACCCTTCAACTCTACACCTCCACCATACACTAAAGAAGATGCAGCCAACACAAAATGCTGATGGATTGTCCAGACAAGAGGAGCCCTGAGTCAGGTCAGCCATGTTTACGTGTACTTGACAAGCCAACCTGTAGAGGTCACTAGTCCGTACACAGCTTGAGGAGGAAAGGGGTTGTAACAGTGTGTCCCCCCAGCCTGCACCATAATGTAATCAAGCCTCCAGCAGTATTGTAACAGCATGTCCCTCCCTGGCCTATGTGTCTAGACATTAATGTAATCAGGCCTAGGTTAACATCCAGTGGGCGACTGTGTCTTTGTTCTTCTCCGCATGGGACTCATCCAATAGCATCCTATAGTTCCTGGAAACTTTTCCATATGAAGTCACATACTCAAAAGTGGGTGTGAATCCTTTCCCATCCAGGGGGTGGATCTAAGGAAAGGTGGAAGAATCAGCCACATATTACTTAGTTGATGCTTTGTTGGGTGAAAGGCAAGGATCTGTGCTGAGGGCAGGTCCTGGTGTCTGTGTATGGATGCCACCCAGTAATCTGACGCCAAGGAAAAGGCAACAGTCCTTAGATGAGTTCCTTAAATCCGGTAGCGTGGCTGAGATAACACAATCCCACGTAGCAGCTGATCTTCAATGTCCCATAGTCCATTGAAGATCAGCTGCTACGTGGGATTGTGTTGTCTCAGCCACGCTACCGGATTTAAGGAACTCATCTAAGAACTGTTGCATTTTCCTTGGCGTCGGATTACTGGGTGGTGCCCCCGGATCTGTTTTCTTTGTGTGGACTCATTGTGGACTCTAAAGAACCATTTGGATATTCGATGTTTTATGCTCCCGGCCTCAATAAAACTTGTTGGATTGTTCATTGGCCTGGTGTCCCTGCCTGCTCTGTCGCATACCCCATCACATTAACTAATTATAAACCAGAATTATTTCCTGTTTTATACTCCAGAGCAGAACTTAATATTCTGCTGGTGGAGTTGTAGGGGAGTGCAGCCCCTACTAAGAATGTTGCTTCACTCTACTTTCTGTGTTGTGTTGCGCTGTGGCTTTAAGAGACTAGCTTCTAAGCTGAGCATAATGTTTTGGCCCAGATCTCCCCTGCTGCTGGAGCTGACTTGATCTGATCAGAGAGTAGTGGAGAAAGAAGCAGGAAGTGACTAAAGCGGGCTTTACACGCTACGACATCACTAATGCGGAGTCGTTGGGGTCACGGAATTCGTGACGCACAACTGGCCGCATTGCGTGTGACACCGATAAGCGATTTTGCATCGTTGCAAAAACGTGCAAAATCGCTCATCGGTGACATGGGGGTCCATTCTCAAATCTCGTTACTGCAGCAGTAACGAGGTTGTTCCTCGTTCCTGCGGCAGCACACATCGCTGCGTGTGACGCCGCAGGAACGAGGAAGCTCCCCTTACCTGCCTCCCGGCCGCTATGAGGAAGGAAGGAGGTGGGCGGGATGTTACGTCCCGCTCAGCTCTGCCCCTCCGCTGTTATTGGGCGGCGGTTCAGTGACGTTGCTGTGACGCCGCATGGACCGCCCCCTTAGAAAGGAGGCGGTTCGCCCGTCACAGCGACGTCGCCGGACAGGTATGTATGTGTGACGGCTGTTGTGCGACACGGGCAGCGATTTGCCCGTATCGCGCAACAGATGGGGGCGGGTACCCACACTAGCTATATCGTGACCGATATCGCAGTGTGTCAAGTAGCCTTTAGTGTGTGGATTCCAGGACAAGCTGAGGGATGCAGAGATAGAAGAGTTGGATTGCCGCCTGCAAGAGTTCCCTGACAGATGAGCCCAGCTGTCCAGCAGAATTGGGGAAAGAAGTCCTGCATCGCCCTCCTGGAGTGAAGTGTACGCCACCGTACCGAGAAGCCCCAGAGTGGACTGCTCCTGCGGATAGAGCCGTGAGTGGTACCCAGGTACAGCAGTGAGGGAGCTAGTATAGGCCTCCATAGTAAGAGTGCGGTATCTGCACAGTCCCTTTGGAGGAGAGTAGCCAGGTTAATGGATAGAGTAGGATTGCCTAATGTTATGTATGTGCACATTATTGTATTGCTATTTGAACTTCTATTGCTTACTGTACTAGTTGTGGCGACCTGGCCTTTCTGCCTCAGCTAAACTATACACGATTGTATTGGAGTTGTCTTTTTTACCGTTTGTTCCTTTTTGCCCCATCCTGCCGCTGCTCTGCAGCTCATGTTTGTTACCCTGATAAATAAACTTTCTTCTTGGTTAACCTGTTTAGTCTGTCTGATCCCATGACTTTCTCTGCACAGCGGTGGGCCCTCAGTCCATTATTTAAAATGGTGTTGCAAGCAGGGTCACGGTTATCAAGATGGAGGCTGCGGATAGCCATGAGGGAAATGTTGCATCTGACACAAATATGGCCGGTGTTCCTGCGGTAAATGGTTGAACCCCTGCAAGGACCCTTCCAGTGAGCACTATATTTAATGTCCTCCCCAAATTTGATGGAAAGAACATGCTGTTGTCTGACTGGGTTTCAAGACTTCACAGTGTACTTAAAGTTTATGATATCGGCCCTGAGCTGGCAGCGGACATCAAACTAGCAGACTTGGAAGGGGAAGCTTGAAGGCATCTTCCTTCAGCCAGAAAGCACATGGAACACGTTAAAGGAGCTGGTAGCATTCCTGGAAGAGATCTATGGAGATACTGCAAGTACTGGTCATCTCTGGGCTAAATTGCTCTCCAGACTGCAGCTGGAAGGAGAAGACATCGCACAATATGCCACAGCACTACAAAAAGTGATGGCAGAAATACAGAAGAAAGAAGGTGACAAAGCAGTCGGGTTAGAGTCCTGGGGTTCTACAATGCCTCACTACAAAGGGCATTGTCAGAGCATGCCTAGGTGGACCCGACCCTCTAATTAAGGAAAATCCTGACAGAGGGGTTGACCTGAAGTAAAGAAGAAATCTACACCTCCAGGGTAGTACGCTATCACGCTGCAAGTCTTAATGGAAGTTCAGGATCAGAGACATTTCTCGCTCAGGCAGTACAAAATCTGACAAATTTGCTGCTGACTAGTATGCAAGAGAAATTGGCACAGATGGAGCTGACCATGAAAAATTGCCCAGTTTCTGAGGTTCCTTACCTATTTCCACAGTATCCCTATCAGGAATACCCACTACCCCCAGCCTTGGACAGGAGCAGTCTTGCCTCTGAAGTTCCATACCAGCTTTCACAGTATCCCTATCAGACTTACCCAGCACCTCCCACCATGGGGTCATATCAACCAGGCCCCCTGTGGTCCTACTGGTCCTACCAACACCCCATGGAAGCCGCCCCATGTAACCAGAACAGGCCAAGGAGGAGTGATGATGTCATCTGCTGACAATGTGGGGTTCATTGGGCCCGAAATTGCCGGAAGGGACCCACAGCCAAACCAGAACCATCGTTAAATGACCAACCCCCGAAGTAGAGCGGCATCCTGTGGGGGAAGCTCAATGGGAAACCACCCAGTATGAGAATGAACATCTGGTGGCAGGAAGTTCCATCCTGCGCACCGAATTTGAAGGTGTTCCCATCGATTGCTTGCTGGACACAGGTTCACAAGTGATGACTATTCTAAAAGTCTTCTTCAAGCAATACTTCCAGGCCCTGGTCCGACCTGAGCAAGAGACGCTGATGAATTAATCTTTGAAATTCAAATTTGCTGCCTTGTCAAGTTAGTAAAAAAATCAATTTGAATTGCTATGGAACAGAATGGAAAAGCAGTCACCTTAGTCACAAGAGTCACCTGAGGTGAGGTGACTGCCTTTACTAAGGTCACCTGAACAATTTAAGTATCTCGCACAGTGTATTGTAGCGGTCCAATAATTGATTGGAATACATCAGCTGAATACAATGGGCTGTTGCTGGTAAATAAGTCAATTTGTTTGGATTCCTTTTTAGAAAAAAAATCTGCCATTTTGACTTTGCAGTGATGGTCTCTAAGCATGGCAATCCAGTACTCATCACTCTTCTTTACAGTAATAACTAGCTATTGAACCTGTTCGACGACCAGGCATTAATGATTAAGCATCAGGACCAGAATTTGTGGGTATGATCTTTTTCCTCTATTCCTGCCCTGGTTTATGTCTTCTGCATTATTTAATTTTTCAACATTATATTATTACCAGCTATTGTTTCCATTCTACGCCAGGTTGTCGATGATTTAGTGGGACTTTGTGGGTGGGGTCTTCTTTATTGATTCCTCCATTGGTTGCTTTCCTCCTCTTTTTTTTTAATTTTGCCCCGCGTCCACCGCCATCCTTCCTATGGCCAGCGTGCGCACAGTGCTATATTGAAGTTATAGTTTCATTCATAACTAAAATGGGATCAAAATCAGCGCTTGCACATACCACCAACTCTGGTATTATTTTCTTGAAGACACTGTGCCTGCGAATATCATCTGAAAGAAACTGGGGACTGGTGATGTTCACAGAGACTCTTCAATAAAATGGCACCGAAGTTGGCAGTGTATGCTCCCACTGATTCCAACTTGATTTTATTGAAAAATTCAAATAGAAAATGAACATAGGACTGCACACCCGCCAGCCAAACGGTTTGATTTGTCAAAATCAGTCAGAGCCAAAAGACGGATGAGGATTTGCGTCTCTAACAGAAAAAGTTGCATGAGTCCTGTTTTGATGGAAGTTTGAGGGATCCACAGAGGATCATCTATTGATGGGTCATTAATAGGGATGGGTGAGCATGCTCGCCTGTACTCGGTGCTCACCCGAGCATCTCAGTACTCGAGATATTCGGTGAACGCTGAGTACTGGCGAGATGCTCAGGCAGATGCTCGGCTACCCCCCCCCGCTCTTTACAGAGTCAGCCCACATGCAGGGATTAGCTGTCACACACTGTAATGCCACAGCCATATTGGTTGGGGCATTACAGTGATTGGCTGGCCGCACAGCATCATCAAGTCTATATAAGACCTGACAGCGCTGTGCTCGTCACTCTGATCCACAGTCAGCTAGTGTAGGGAGAGGTGGTGCTGAGCTAGGGACACATTTAGTGTGTCAGAAATGAGTGTGCAGAGACTGCGGGTTGGTATGCAGTGAAGTCACCGCTGCCACAATTGCCATAGTAACCTAATGAGCGGGTTAGTATAGCAATGGTGATCTCCGATCACCTGATTACCAGCACCGCTATTCACCAGCTCCTGCAGTTAACTCCCTGTTTACTGGCGTCGATATTTACCGGCTCCAGCAGAAATCAGGTGATCGGAGATCACTGTTGCTATAGTAAACCACTTGTTAGGTTACTATGGCAACAGTGGCAGTGGTGATGTCACCGCTTACCAACCAGCAATCTATGCTCACTAATTGAGTGATTAGACCGCACGGGGAGAAGACGTTAATAAAAGCCGGCTGGCTGCTCACCGCCCAGCCGCTTTAAATGATCAGATGATGCTGTCAGGTGACGGCATCAGCTGCTTACCGGCGGGTCCTGGAGCCTATCGGACGTTCCCAGGAGTCTGCAGAGAGGTGAGTATAATTATTTTTTCTACTGAAAAAAGTCCAGTCTACTTGTTTAAGTCCAGCAGTGAAAAGCCAGATTTTTACCACCAATTAAGAAATAACGTCTGGAACGCCAATTCTGAGTCTGAACTGGGTGCAAAAACCTAAAAAATCTACATAATATGTGGAGAAGGTATGCACACCAGTGACTATGTAAGGGGAATACATGAAATAGCAGAAACTGCTGTGTGAATACTGACATGAAAAATCCAATAGCTATATGTAAGAGTGAAAATGTGAAAAATGGAATCTGCATTACTGCCATGAACATATGAATAAAGAGAAATTTAGCTATTGAATTGCTCAATGCAACAGAGCCCCAACACTACGCCAAAGTATTTCTCTACGTTGGGGTCCCTAGCTTGTGTGTGTCCTCTCATGCAGTTAAAAAACTTACCGTGTTGGCTTTTTACCACCAGGCTTTTAAACAATCAGCTGATGTGTCATCTGATTCAGGTCCTTGAACCTGACACATCAGCTGATCACTTTGCCTTCCAGCAAACAGATCAGATGATATTGGATCCGGATTGGACATCGCGGGACCCTCTACCCAGAACTACGGCGGAGGAGGGGTTCTTTAGTTCAAAAAAGATAGAATCACTTAAAATGTTTCGAATAAAGATGAAAACATTTGTTACATTTAAAACACATTGACACATATAAATAATATTACATGCATTATTATCCAGTATTTATTCTAATTAATTATATTAATATTTTGATTATAATAATGACATAGTATTACTGATTGCAATGGTACGCTGTTATATTATAGGTTAGGAAAATTGCCATATAATAGGCTGCTTTCACACTTGCGTTGTTTTGCATCTGTCACAATCAGTTGTGTGACTGATGCAACGGATGCGTTGCAGATAGTGGTACAACTGATGTGACTGATGCTGCAATACAATGATATGTTGTTGTTTTTTATTTTTTTTTTACTGTTTTACCAGCGGCCGGCAATTTTGAACGAACAGCTGATCACCTGACTGATCAGCTGTTCATTCACAAAAGCCAGCCACCTGGCAATCAGGTGATCATTCACAGTAGCCGGCCGCCAGACGATCAGCTGATCGTTCACAGTAGCCGGCCGCTAGGCGATCAGCTGATCGGTCACAGTAGCCGGCCACCGGGCGATCAGCTGATCGTTCACAGTAGCCGGCCGCCGGTCGATCAGCTGATCGTTCACAGTAGCTGGCCGCTAGGCGATCAGCTGATCGTTCACAGTAGCCGGCTGCCGGGCGATCAGCTGATCGTTCACAGTAGCCGGCCACCGGGCGATCAGCTGATCGTTAACAGTAGCCGGCCGCCGGTCGATCAGATGATCGTTCACAGTAGCCGGACTTTGGGCGGTCAGCTGATTGAGATAGAGGGATAAATGGAGGGATAGATGGATAGATAGATGGAGGGATAAAGGGATAGATGGATAGATGATGGATGGATGGATGGATGGATAGATGGATGGATAGATGGATAGACGGATAGACGGATAGATAGACAGACAGATACGCAGACAGATAGACCGATGGATCGATAGAGGGATAGATAGATAGATAGATAGTAGATAGATAGATGGATAGATAGATAGATAGATTGATAATGGATAGATTGATAGATAGATAGATAGATAGATAGAAGGATAGATGGATAGATAGATGATATTACAGCTTTTATTTGTGATGTATATGTTTCCCCCCAACAGTATGTGTGATGGAGCAGTGACCCTGCGGGAGCTTGGATCTGGGTTCTCGCAGGGTCATTGCCGGTCAGTGACGTCACTTGAGTTGTGCTTTACGGCAGCACTGAACTTCTCACAAGCGGTAATGTGTTGACATCACCGACCGTGAGAAATGACCTAGAGTTACCCCTGTAGCATCGTTCACGTAATGAGGCTGCATTGAGCACTCGCTCACAGACATCGCTGAATCAGTGTGGATTACGCCGGACCTGGATATTTGGGAGGGTTAATAAAGTGGTGACAGAGAGGCTTTTTGGTGTTTTATTTGAAATAAAGGATTGTTCAGTGTGTGTTTATGTACTTTACATACATATTAGTGATGGCGTGTCATAGATACTGCCATTATTAATCTTGGACTTAGTGGCAGCTATGGGTTGCTATTAATTCCTTATTACTCTGATTGCCACCGCATCACGGCAATCAGGAAGGGCCGGTGACACGCCCGGACTGTTGTATTTAATGAATGTTATATTCTCGGGGCAGCAGCGGGCTTATATTCTCGGCTGCGAGAGGGGGGCCGTAACCATGACCCTCGCCCTCCCCAGCCTGAGAATACCAGCCCAATGCTGTGTGCTTGCCTCGGCTGGGTATAATTTGGGGGGGACCGCATGTCGTTGTTTTAAATTATTTATTTTACTACATGATATAGATCCGCTCACCGGTCTCTGTGATTGGTTGCAGTATGACAGCTGTCACTCAGCGAGGGGGCGTGTCTGGCTGCAATAAATCATAGGCGCCAGTGGGAGGGGGAAGCAGGGATTACGAGATGGAATAATGTGCGGCCGGCATTTTCAAAAGCAGGAGAACCCGCCACAGTGTGACAGTTGTGCAGTGCCGCTCCCGTGATCGGTGAGTAAGAAAGAGAGAGGGAGAGTCCAACTGACCAGAATGGCCACTGGCTTATATAGCTCCTATGACGCTGTGCAGCCAAGCCAATTACAGTAACATCACAACAAAGATGGCTGCGGCATTACTGTGAGGGCAAGCAATGTCAGATGTGTTCATTGGCTGGAAAGAGGCGCCAGGAAGTCCAGAAATGAAAATGAAAGTATCAGAGGGAATACCATATTAGCCGTCGGATAGCGAATACCTCGAAAACCCCATAATTCGTCGGATATCGAAAAGTGGCGAATACATTAACTCATCCCTAATGATAACACCTATTCCAGAATTGACAGCAGGCAGCACAGATAATTTCAGAAATATCCAAGGTGACCAGAGTAAGTTCAACTGACACTGTACAGATACCAAAAGTTTATTATTTCTTATCAACATTTGATTTATTGACGTTGATTAAAAATATGGACTTTGCAATAAAGAATAACTGAACAATAATGAATGCAATAATGGACTGTATCGTTGTTACGGTTGCTGCGAGCACTGGAGACTAAGTCCAGATTTCTTACTACTGCACATGTGCGAGCGCTGGAGACTAAGTCCAGATTTCTTGCTACTGCACATGTGCGAGCGCCGGAGACTAAGTCCTATCTTGGAGCCATTGCACATGTGCGGGTGACATCATCGCTGACACGAGGTCACATGTCTCTGACACCTTCTATGCCGATTGGTCGCTGGTCATGTGCTTGTGATGCCTTGCTCGGTGATAGGCCAGCATGACGTCACTCCTGTCGTTCTGGCAGCGGATTGGCTCTGGTGTCCTCCATCTTGGATGAGGCACAGAGTCTATATAAGACCCTGACACACGCCGCATGGCGCTCAGTCCTCTTGGTTCATGCATAAGAGTAGACGCTCTGTGCGCGTTCCTCTAGGCATTCCTCTGTCTATGCTAGGTGAGCGCTACCGGCAGGGTAGCGTTCTTATACCTTACAGCTTCGGCTGCTGTCCGTATCCTTACCTCTTAGGGGAGCGGACATAGGCAGGTGCCTGAGGCACATGGTCTGGCTGGGCCTTGTGGTTCAACTCGTAGGTGGATGTTGCCGCTAGGGTAACGTGCCTTATACTGCGTCTGGCAGTTGTTTGTATCCTCGCACACTAGGGGAGCGAACAGAGGTAGGAGCTTTGTGCGGCTTACGCTGCTGTTCGTCTCTTTTGCACCACTAGAAGAGCGGACCTAGGCAGGTGCCATATCTAGTGGTTCGTGTCCTCGCACACTAGTGGAGCGAACGCAGGTAGGAGCTTTGTGCGGCTTACGCTGCTGTTCGTCTCTTTTGCACCACTAGAAGAGCGGACCTAGGTAGGTGCCATTTCGCACACATTGCCTTTGTCTCTGTGATTATTAACAGAGATCATTCCACACACCCTCCAAGTAAGGGAGGAATTGCTTTACTTACTTATTATATCCTTCTGTGAGTTAACAGAGGTATTGCACTCTGCCATAGTCTGCAGCAGAGTCTTTGCACGGTGGACCCTGACTGTCTGATACTCCTTTAGGTTATCAGACAGCCCCCCGTAACAATCGTATAGATATGCAGTTATTTGTTGCCAAGGATTTAGCAAAGCAGGTGACTTGCTCCTATACAGCGGTCACCTGCTCCTTTGTATTGCCATCTACCAGGTGGACTTTTGTCCTCATTTCCTCATGTCCCTTCAATGTGCAGTTTGCATCCTGTAGTACATACAAAGCAGTGGAGATCACTCTGGGTATGCTTTCTTGTTTGCCTTTTATCGCAGTCACACGTGGTCCTAGAGTGACTTTGTATCTCCTTTAGCACATATCCTGCAAAGGTATACAGTTAGGTCCAGAAATATTTGGACAGTGACACAAGTTTTGTTATTTTAGCTGTTTACAAAAACATGTTCAGAAATACAATTATATATATAATATGGGCTGAAAGTGCACACTCCCAGCTGCAATATGAGAGTTTTCACATCCAAATCGGAGAAAGGGTTTAGGAATCATAGCTCTGTAATGCATAGCCTCCTCTTTTTAAAGGGACCAAAAGTAATTGGACAAGGGACTCTAAGGGCTGCAATTAACTCTGAAGGCGTCTCCCTCGTTAACCTGTAATCAATGAAGTAGTTAAAAGGTCTGGGGTTGATTACAGGTGTGTGGTTTTGCATTTGGAAGCTGTTGCTGTGACCAGACAACATGCGGTCTAAGGAACTCTCAATTGAGGTGAAGCAGAACATCCTGAGGCTGAAAAAAAAGAAAAAATCCATCAGAGAGATAGCAGACGTGCTTGGAGTAGCAAAATCAACAGTCGGGTACATTCTGAGAAAAAAGGAATTGACTGGTGAGCTTGGGAACTCAAAAAGGCCTGGGCGTCCATGGATGACAACAGTGGTGGATGATCGCCGCATACTTTCTTTGGTGAAGAAGAACCCATTCACAACATCAACTGAAGTCCAGAACACTCTCAGTGAAGTAGGTGTATCTGTCTCTAAGTCAACAGTAAAGAGAAAACTCCATGAAAGTAAATACAAAGGGTTCACATCTAGATGCAAACCATTCATCAATTCCAAAAATAGACAGGCCAGAGTTAAATTTGCTGAAAAACACCTCATGAAGCCAGCTCAGTTCTGGAAAAGTATTCTATGGACAGATGAGACCAAGATCAACCTGTACCAGAATGATGGGAAGAAAAAAGTTTGGAGAAGAAAGGGAACGGCACATGATCCAAGGCACACCACATCCTCTGTAAAACATGGTGGAGGCAACGTGATGGCATGGGCATGCATGGCTTTCAATGGCACTGGGTCACTTGTGTTTATTGATGACATAACAGCAGACAAGAGTAGCCGGATGAATTCTGAAGTGTACCGGGATATACTTTCAGCCCAGATTCAGCCAAATGCCGCAAAGTTGATCGGACGGCGCTTCATAGTACAGATGGACAATGACCCCAAGCATACAGCCAAAGCTACCCAGGAGTTCATGAGTGCAAAAAAGTGGAACATTCTGCAATGGCCAAGTCAATCACCAGATCTTAACCCAATTGAGCATGCATTTCACTTGCTCAAATCCAGACTTAAGACGGAAAGACCCACAAACAAGCAAGACCTGAAGGCTGCTGCTGTAAAGTCCTGGCAAAGCATTAAGAAGGAGGAAACCCAGAGTTTGATGATGTCCATGGGTTCCAGACTTAAGGCAGTGATTGCCTCCAAAGGATTCGCAACAAAATATTGAAAATAAAAATATTTTGTTTGGGTTTGGTTTATTTGTCCAATTACTTTTGACCTCCTAAAATGTGGAGTGTTTGTAAAGAAATGTGTACAATTCCTACAATTTTTATCAGATATTTTTGTTCAAACCTTCAAACTAAACGTTACAATCTGCACTTGAATTCTGTTGTAGAGGTTTCATTTCAAATCCAATGTGGTGGCATGCAGAGCCCAACTCGCGAAAACTGTGTCACTGTCCAAAGATTTCTGGACCTAACTGTACCTCTGTTATCCTGCTTCATCATACCGCATCAGGTTACTTATCCCAGGATACACATAGAGACACTTTGTATTGTCAGATTTCTTTGAAGTATATACTAGCCCCCTTTTTGTATACACCACTTCTGATGCTGCCACCCCCTTACGTCTTCTGTTCACCATTTGCATAGCATTTGCATCAACCAGTAACACCATATTCTGGATGTTTCTTCTGGCTTTCACCTACTCTTTTGATCCCTGGACATAGTGATTTCACTTTTCAACGAGTCATTTACGTGTTCAATTGGTTTTTCCTCTGCATTTCACTTTTCTCTACTGACAATCTTTTGAAAAAGACAGATTCTGTCAAAACGTTGATACTGTCTATTAACACCATTATCACTGATGGACATACATTTTTTTTCTACTTTTTCTTGTTGTCCCGTTTTGAGTGCCAGAGTTTTTTTTCGAGTAGTAGTCAGTAAACAAGCGGTGGTCAAATCCGGATCGGGCAGCGAGGTACCTAAACAGCAGGCAGGAAACGTAGTTAGGAAACAAGCTGTAGTCAGCACACAAAATCACAAAACAGAACAGGGCGGAACAGGAACCAGAAGTTCAGAACCATCTCTGGCAGTGGTCAGCAGACAGGAGAGGCATTAAAAAGGGTGTGTTGTCTTCCCATAGGTTGTAGCTGCATTATGGTACTTCAGCTGGGAGACACCTGCCACTTACAGTCAGCCAGTGGTTCTGCAGATCCCAAGGAAACCCAGCCCAGTGGATGAGCGGAGTCTGCGCCCACCGGCGCCGCTGGCATTGACTCCTCTCCTGTCACCAGCATTATCCACGGCAGGATCGTCGCCTTGAGATAGGAGTAAAAGTCGATGGAGTGGACTCCGGTGGCGACGTAACACACGGTCGCTATGTGCTCACTTCTGCCGTTCACACCCCGAAGCTCAATGACTTGCATTGCTCCAGAAGTATTTCTGCCTGCCGGTTCACCGGCTGAAATGCGATGTGCCGACACTCTAGAATTCGACTCTGCACATGTTGCAGCGACTGTGGCAGCACTGCCGGGTCCTGGTGCAATACGTTATGATGTATAGCCTGGGCCAACGAGAACAAGAGGTGGGGCAGATCATGCTGCTGGTGTGGTCTCAGATCAATGACCTATGCACCCTTCTGCACAGTTTCGAAATGGTCACGAAGATGTTTAGCGCTGACAATGCCATTATCAGCATGACTATTCTGGTCATCTACATGCTGGAGCACACTTTAAACAGTATTCGGAGTCAGGTGGTGTGACAAGAGGAAGGAGAGGAAGTACAGGAGGAGTCATATGCCGAAGGGATAACAAGATCTCCAAGGTCCAGATGGTCAGCAGCACCAAGGCGGCAGGCATGGGACCGTGAGGGAGAGGGATTACCAAGGGCGCATGGTAGCAGCCAAACTGTTGAGGAAGATGCAGGAGCACAGTAAGAAATGGAGGATGAACTGGCGATGTGCATGGAAGACTCAACAGATGAGGGACACCTTGATCACATTTCTGTTGTGCGAGGTTGGTGAGAGAGGGCAGAGGAAGGAAGCATAATTCTCACCTCACCGCCAACAACACAGCAAGGACTTGGTCCTTCTGGATGAGCAAGACACATGAGCGCCTTCTTGCTGCACTACCTACAACATGACCCTCGGATTGTCAGAATTCGAAGTAATGCTGACTACTGGGTTGCCACATTCTTAGATCCCCGATACAAGACAAAATGTGGCGAAATAATTTCTGCCATAGAAAGGGACGCACGTATGCAGAAGCTGTTACACAATCTTAGATCGGCTTCTCCACTAAACACCAGTGGTGCACAGACTGAATCTCACTGCTTTGTCATGGCTAGGAGGAAATGGTCTTTTACTTGTCAACATCTGAGGGACCGAGGGCTGGCTGCTGTGCTGAGATGGCATTGAGTAGGGTATCCCTGCAGAGTTGCAAATTTGGTCATATACAAAATTAGTGGAAAAAGACCAGATGATGGTGGAAAGGGGAACAGGCATCTTGGAAAGGGAAAAAAAGTTTGTGTCCGTGGGGTAGGTGGTAAAGCAACAGTAACATCTGCTGAGGAAACACCATTTTCCAGCCAAAATAAGATGTCTACTTCTTTCCGTGGACAATCTGATATGATCCCTTTCTTACGGACACGACCATAGCTACCAAATGTAGATGAGGTACCAAAAGAGCAGGTGCTTGAATGGATCTCAAATGCTCGATTAAGTGGCCTCTCCTCCACCTCAACTTCAACATCCCAAATACTCCAGTCTTCTGAGGTGTCACCCCAATCGCATTTGCTTCCTACCAGCTCTCAAGTCTCCACCTGCCCTGCTGAGTATGGGTTAACAGAGATGGTTGAGTCTGCAGAGCTGTTCAGTCACACTATAGTCTGGGAATCAGAGGTCTGCTCCAAATCTGCAGTGAGTACAGACAAGGAAATGATCTGCAGTGTTGCCCAGAAGCTTTGTGAGTCAGATCCAGGCCCAGATGAAGAAGGTTCTGAGCATAATGTAGACCCTTATTCCGAAATTGTAACTCTTCTTGGTGGAGACAATGAGGAACATGCTGGTAAGACTCAGATGCCTGGAACAACAACTTTACTATTTGGTCAGGGTAGGAAGAGGTTGGCTCTGAGGACGAGGGGAGTGAGAACACAAAGGGTGATGATGAGGTTGGAGATCCCACTTACTGTCAACCCACAGTCAGCCAGTCGATGAGGTCAGCAGAAGAGGTGGAGGAGGATGCTACTGACAATGAGGTTAGGTTGCGCCTTCCTAGACAGAGACGAAGTCCTGGAAGCATGTCAACAAGTGCATCCTCAGCCACAACTCTGCCTCTGAGCAGAAGTCATGGTGGCTCTGCAGGTCGCATGGGCTGTAAGCCTTGCCTAACCTGGGCCGTTTTTGACATCGTAAAGGATCACCCATCTCATGTCATCTGTAAGATTTGTCACCAATCTCTAAGTACAAGCCAAAAACTCACTAGTTTAAGTACTTCATCCAAGAACAGTCACATGGATAATAATAATAATAATAATCTTTATTTTTATATAGTGCTAACATATTCCGCAGCTCTTTACATACATCAGCAACACTGTCCCATTGGGGCTCACAATCTAAATTCCCATGTTTTTTGAAATTACTCGCAAATGCTTCTACGATGTCTTTTGGATGGGTATAATAGTGGCCATCTGGGTGTTTTATCTTGTGTATCCTATTTCTAACTCTTTTTTGTTTAATTCTACGCACCATATATTTAATCGGTTTGTTGACTGATGTATAATGGTTTGTATTTAATATTCTTACATATTTATCATAATCAGCCAGAAGTAAATCTCTCAGCTGTATACACAATTTTTTATAATATCGACATGTATTTGTTGGCTGGGCTGAGGCAGTCATTGCTGTTCTTTTTTTTTTATTTTTTCTTGTATTTTAGACAGTTCTGATTTCCTTTGTTTTTTCAGTCTTGAAGAAATTTGAATCAATATGCCTCTTTGCACCGCCTTGTTGGCATTCCAAACTGAAAAAGGGTTCATAGTTTCTGAGGCATTTTCAGAGAAATAATTTTTTAAAGAATTTTCAATTTCTTGTTGAAAGTTTTCGTGTTGGAAAATTGTGGGGTTATTTTTCCAGGTGAAATTTAATCTGTCTAGGGGGCCCTACATTAATTGTACAGAATAAGGGAGAGTGGTCTGAGAAACTTTGTCCATAATTTCTATTTTAGTTACTCTGGAGATTGAAAAGGATTTAGTTAAAAGTAAATCTATTCTAGAAAAGGTTTTGTGGGCTGATGAGTAGAAGGTATATTCCTTAGATGTGGTGTTAAGACATCTGAAGGTGTCCAACAGTTCATTAGTTTGAAGCCATTTGTATAATGATGGGTGATGTGTTCTGGGATTTGCTGTCGAATCCATCTTAATGTCAGGTATCAAGTTAAAATCGCCTATTACTAAGAGATCTCCTTGTTTGTGCTCCTGAATTTTTTCCATTAGATTATTAAGGAACGTAATCTGGCCACTGTTTGGGGCATATGGATTTGTAATAGTACATACACCATGTTCCAAATTATTGTGCAAATTGGATGTAAGTGTCTTAGCGATTAATAATGAACCTCATTGCTGGTATTGTGTCTCAGGGTTCTTAGGATCACTGAACTCAATCTCAGATACCTGTGATAATTAGTTTGCCAGGTGAGCCCAATAAAAGGAAAACTGGATGCTCCCCAATATTAAGCAGGCCACAGTTTTCAAGTAACATGGAAAAAGGATCTGTCTGCTGCCGAAAAGCATCAAATAGTGCAATGCCTTGGACGGAGGATGAAAACATTAAATATTTCACGAAAACTTAAGCGTGATCATCGTACTGTGAAGAGATTTGTGGCCGATTCAGAGCACGAACGTGTTTGTGCTGATAAGGGCAGAATGTGGAAGGTTTCTGCCAGGCAAGTTCATCGGATTAGGAGAGTGGCTGCTAAAAAGCCGTTACAAACTAGCAAACAGATATTTGAAGCTGCTGGTGCCTCTGGAGTCCCTCGAACCTCAAGGTGTAGAATCCTTCAAAGGCTAGATGTGGTGCATGCATAAACCTACTATTCGACCACCTCTAACCAGTTCTCACAAGCAGAAATAGTTGCAAAATAGTTGCAGTGGGCCCAGACATACCTGAAGACTAATTTTCAAACAGTCTTGTTTACTGCTGAGGGTCGAGCAACCCTGGATGGTCCAGATGGATGGAGTGGTGGATGGTTGGTGGATGGCCACCATGTCCCAACAAGGCTGTGACGTCAACAAAGAGGTGGAGGAGTCATGTTTTGGGCCGGAATCATGGGGAGACATCTAGTAGGTCCCTTTAGGGTTCCTGAAGGTGGGAAAATGACCTCTGCAAAGTGTATAGAGTTTCTGACTGACAACTTTCTTCCATGGTACAAAAAGCAGAAATGTGCCTTCAGGAGCAAAATCATCTTCGTGCATGACAACGCACCATCTCATGCTGCAAATACCTCTGTGTCATTGGCTTCTATGGGCATAAAAGGAGATAAACTCATGGTGTGGCCACCATCTTACCCTGACCTCAACCCTATAGAGAACCTTTGGAGTATCATGAAGCAAAAGATCTATGAGGGTGGGAGGCAGTTAACATCAAAACAGCACCTCTGGGAGGCTATTCTGACATCATGGAAAGAAATTCAAGCAGAAACTCTCCAAAAACTCACAAGTTCAAAGGATGCAAGAATTGTAAAGGTGATATCAAAGAAGGGTTCCTATGTTAACATGTAACTTGGCCTGTTAGGATGTTTTGGATTTAAACAGCTTTTTATTTCGGTGAATGTGACCTCCTAATGCTGCAAATTCCACAAATCAGCATTTTAAGTTCTTTAAAACATATAAAATGTTTAGAACCTCTATTGTGCCTAATAATTTGGAACAGGAAGATTATACTGTTATCATTGGGAGGTTTCTTCAATAAAATTAGATGTATACTGTAACGGGTAATGACTTTTATTAGACTGACTGTCATCTGCACCAACCATTTAGGAAAATCAGAGAAAAATATTATTTGCATAAAAATTTGGAACATGGTGTAGATGGTCATTAACTTTACCAATAAGGATAAGGTACCGTCCTTCAGGGTCTTGTTTTTCGGATATCAAGGGAACCTAATTGAGTTACTGAATATCGTAATAACTCCTGCTTTCTTTTTTTCATTAAGGGCTTTGAAAATACTAGTATAATTCTTCTTTCCAAATTTAGGGTGATTGTTTCTGGCCAATCTTGTTTCTTGGAGACAGATTATATTTGCTTAACATTTTTTAATTTTCTTCCAAATCATGAATCTTCTATTGGGGCTGTTCGTACCTTCAACATTTAGTGATAGAATGTTTATGTCCATTTTGAGTTATAGTTGTTTTGGGGTTTAATTATATTTCCGTTATCCATTAAGTGTTAAAATGGGTAACCTAGGTTTTTAGCTGACCTAATATAAAAGATAAATTTCTGTATTGTATACCAATACTAGTACAATACGAACGCTTACCAAAAACTGCTACAGTAAATTTGTAAATATCTGTAAACACAGTAATTTTCTAAAGTTTCTTACTTCAGATACTTTTTTTTTTCAAAAATTAAGGGTTCTTAATTCTGTAACTTGTCGTTCGATGTCCTTATCTATAAGATACTCAAAATATAGTAAAACAAGAAAAAATAATATTGTTCCAACAAAATAAATCTCCGGGGATTGCCTTTTTGTCAGACACTTCCCTCTTGGGGCACTAGTCTATTGTTATAAAGACTTTAATATAGTACTTTATCTCCAAGTACCAATTGTAGTGATTGGGAAAAATAAAAGGTTAGATATAAAAAGAAACAACTAATTATGTTACCGTGAGTCACTCATCATGTGAAAATTGGGAAAGACATGTATAACTTTTGCATTATAACCATAACATGAATAGATAAGCTTGTGTTACCTTTTTAAAGCACAAGATTTCTTGAGAAGAAAATAACAGGTCCATCAAAATAAATCAAAGCATTCTTTCTGGGCCAAGTCTATGGTGGTCTACGTCGTGGTTCTGGGTGAGGGGCTTCTCGTTCTCCGAGGGAGCTGACAAAGCGGTGGCCATTTTCAGGAGTTGCAATGGGTACTATTTTCTTTCTGAATGAGATCAACAATTTAGTGGGAAAGCCCCATCTGTACGGGATTCATTTTCATTACTTTAACTGACACCGCCGGGGTCACAGAACCGGGCCTTGCCACCCCAGCATCCAAGAAACGGAACCACGGCTCGGTAACGAGTAACCCCCATGGTTACTGGTTACTGGTGAGGGCATGTCATTCTCCCAGTGTTTGTGTGGGTTTCCTTCAGGTTCTCTGGTTTCTTCCAACACTCCAAAACAAACTGATAGGAAATTCAGATTGCGAGCCTCAATGGAGAAAGTGATCACGATGCCTGTAAACTGCTATGGAATTAATAGTGCTATATTAGTGAGTGAAATAAGTAAATAAATAAATAAATAAAAGAGAAAAAAATAAGAAAAAATTCTAAATAGGATCAATGGGGTATGGATAAAGTACAAATATGTGATAGGAACTATCGATTCTCTAGGACCAAGACTTCACCTTAACTCCTACTGTAGTAATGTATAGAAGAGAGGAGCAAACAAAGCATAGTCCTCTCCACTGGAGCCTATGAGAAATATAAGCATAGCCAAGCCAGAAAGTTTATAATACTACACTGAAGGAACCATATTTATTCCTGGACACCTCTTTATAGCATTTTGGCTGGAAAGTTTAGAAGGAAAGTGAGGGGTGCCTCTCATAATCTGAATGTAGCTTAACGGTGGTGGAGAGGAGTCGCAAGAGGCCGGGCAATGCTGCAGCGGCTGTGCAGGGGCTGCAGTGGCTGGGCTGGTGCTGCGGCGGCTGGTACTGGGACGGCTGAGTGGTGTCAACAGCTGGTGTGCGGGGTCTTTGGCAGTGGCTGTGCGAGATCTGTGCGTGGTCTCTGGTGGCTGGTGCTGGAGATGCTGTGTGGGGTTTCTGGTGGGTCTACTGGTGCTGCGGATCGGGCGGTGAGGACTTCAAATAATGCCACCCATGCGCAGATGGAGCACTTGGCTCAATCTCTCATCTACGCAGGCACTGCCACCGGCCCATTGATCTCGCTCTAGCAAACTTCAGGAAAATGGTGCCCGGAGGTGACGTTTGTACAGATGAGATCTTGGCTTGCCATTAAGCCTAGAGCTCAATCTGCACTGATTCCTGGTGCCATTTCTTTGAAGCCCTCACCGTCCGCAGCAGCCGCTGCCGCCGCAGCCCAATCCCAAGCACAGCTGCCCCAGCATGGCAGAACCAGCCTCTGCCACAGCCTGAGCCCCAGCCTCCGCCGCAGCAGCCGCCACAGCCTAAGCCCAAGCACAGGTGCTCAAGCACCGCAGCCCGAGTCCCAGTCTATGCCACAGCCATAGCACAGCCTCAACCACCACCACTACTACCCCTCACTGCCAGATTACAAGACAGATCCCCATTTTTTCACCTTTTATTGCTCTGAACTTCGGGTGCGTCCTATAATCTGGTGCATCTTATAAAACGGAAAATACAGTTATTACATTATGTAGAATCTCAGACATCTGATTTCGGAGTTTTGCTGTTTTGTAGATCAGGTAGGAGGAATGTAGAACAGGTAGAAAGTCCAAAAAAATATAAGGCCATGTTGGAAATTTGCATTGAAAATAGTAAATAAAAGCAGAAAGATAATGGCCGCTAAAGTACATAGTTTTGTATATGAAGGTGACGGATACTAATTTCATCACTGAGTAATACGTCTCCAAATTTATGGATAAATTACTGCTCCTCTTCATCTTCACTGTGTGATGATACAATGAGAAAAAGATTAGGATGGAGGAGGTGAAATGAAAAAAAAGCGAGATGATTGATTCTACTATAAAATGTAGCATTGAATTAATAAAAAAGCAACTCTTGATTTGATTATCTATAGTTGTATTGTATATTGTAACATTGGATTCGTCACTAACATCTGTCCATAATGACATCAAGCTACTGAAAGCGGAGAGAAGTCCGGAGGCTACGATGAAATGACCGGTCCGGGGTAATATTATCCTCCTCAGAAACAGGAACAGTCTGGTGCGGAGGGTGGAGATCTTCAGACAGAAGACAATGAGGAGCAAAGTGGTTAACCAAATATTGCTGTCATTAAAAAAGAGATAAACTTTACCAACAAAATATTTATTTATCAGTGATTCCAGGTTTGTCGATGATGGTGCACCAACAATGAAAACCAAAATATCAGTGCACTGTATGCCCATCCTTGAAATTCCAAGAAAAGTTATAATGTGATCAATAGGTGTGATTGATCTACTTTTCCACCAATCATTAAGATTGACGCCTATAATAAATGAATGTATCACCAGTCCGGGTATAAGAGCGATAACTGCCAGGACCAGAAGACCCAGATTCAGGAGGTGATTATCGTCCTCTGTGGAATCAGCCATCTCTGTACTGTGAGGATCCGAATCACAAATCTACATTTTATAGAAGGTTTAATTACAAACATTTTACATTTATTCAAATATAACAATATTCACTAGGAAAATGCAAAATGCATCAGATAAGACTCCGAGCCGTACTAGGTCTGGAGATGCAAAGCAGATCAGATATAATTTATTTACCAGCTGTCACAACTGGAAAGGAAAAATCAACTACACAGTCATTTTGTAAATACAGTCCCTGACAGAAGTTCTGTCGCTTAGCCACGTTATGTAAATAAAAGCTTATAACCTGACTTTAAATTCATCCATTGGTTTTATAAATTACTATTTTGAAAGATGAATCCCTCCCAAATTTGGTTTAGCTTATGAAAATAAAGTTGCTGCAAAGCTGAAATATTGATCATTTAATGAACACAGAAAGGTCAGATTTTAGCAAGACAAAAGTTTTGTCGCCTTGTCATATAATGCACCCAGTCCTAGATTACATCATCACCTGTGCTCACTAAATGATTGGTTAATTAGTGGGAGTGTATAAAAAGAAACCCAGCACCCCAGACCTTCATTTGAACTGCAAGTTGACCTCTGACAACATGCCAAAAATCCATACTGCGACCAAAGCCTTGATTATCAAGAGGCTGAAGACCAGATCCACTGAAGAGGTGGCTAGCACCTTTAATGTGTCTCAGAGTCAAGTACAAAGAATTAAAAAAGATTTGAAGAGACTGGAGAGGTTTTTGACAAGCCCAGGTCCATCAGACCCCGCAAGACAACTCCTCAGGAGAAACGTTTGTTGGTTAGAAAATCCAAAGCCAGTCTCTGTTCCACTGCAGCAGAGCTCCAACAGGCCTGGTCACCTCAAGTCCCTGTGTCAACTAGAACAGTTTGTAGGATTCTATCTCGAAATGGCCCCCGTGGTCGAATCAGTGCCCAGAAGCCAGCACTAAACAAAAAGCAATTAAAAAAACGTGTGGCTTTTGCCAAGTTCCACAGCCTGCTAAACAGATGGACGCTGTAAAAGTGGCAGAAGGTGGATTTCTCTGATGACTCTTCAGTTGAATTACACCACAGCCGCCGCAAATTCAGCAGCAGACCTATTGGAGTCCGTATGGATCCAGAAAACAGTTAAGTTTGGTGGTGGAAAGATCATGGTCTGGGGTTACATTCAGTATGGGGGTGTGCGAATTATTTGCAAGCTTGAAGGCAATATCAATAGCCTAATATATCAAAAAGTATTAGCGACCTCTTACATTCCCAATCCCCAAAGGGGGTCAAATTCTGCAGCAGGATGGTGCTCCATCTTATTCATCCATCTCAACAACAAAGTTCCTCCTGGCAGAGAAGATCAAGGTGCTCAAGGACTGGCCAGCCCAGTCCCCAGACATGAACATCATTGAGCATGTTTGGGGTAGGATGAAAGAGAAAGCTTGGAAGACAATACCAAAGAATCTAGATGAGCTCTGGGAGACATGTAAGACTGCATTCTTTGCTATTCCTGATGACTTCATCAATAAATTGTATGAATCATTGTTGAACCGCATGGATGCAGTCCTTCAAGCTCATGGAAGTCACACAAAATATTAAATATGGCTCTAATAGCACCACGACTTCATTCACCAATGTTATGCAACATATCTTTGTATTAGAAGTTAACTATTTGTTTGAATTTCACATTACTTTCCTGTGGGCGACAAAACTTTTGTCTTGAAAAAATCTGACCATTCTGTGTTCATTAAATGGTCAATATTTCAGCTTTGCAGCAACTTTATTTTCATAACCTAAACCAAATTTGGGAGGGTTTCAGCATTCAAAAGAGTAATTTATAAAACCAATGGATGAATTTAAAGTCAGATTAAAAGCTTTTATTTACATAACATGGATAAGCGACAGAACTTCTGTCAGGGACTGTATATGGTGGTATTGAACTTTTCCTAATCCTGAGATACATCTTGTATTATACTCCAGAGCTGCACTCACTATTCTGCTTGTGCAGTTGTGAGAGGGTGAAAGTGTATTACTTAACTTTATCCACTGTGAAATGCTGCAAAACACTATTTACTGTTCATTGTAAGCATTGTTATCAAACAGCCACAAGAGGCTGCTGTTTTGCATCTTAATGGGTAGGAGTGGAACTCCCGGTGGATGCTGACTGGGTGGTTGTACCCATTCCTTCACAGGCTAAAAGACCCATGACCGTGGTCTTGCCTCCCAGAGAAAGTGTTATACCACCCACAGTTCTCCCAATATATAATTTCCCAGAGCAGGTGGATGTTCCACCGCTGCGAAGGACCACTAGGTCTTCAGCGGGTGTTCCTCCACACCTCTATGCACAGCATGAGTGCATTTGGGGAGGTGTGTCAGGGCACCAAACTCAAGTGGGGTGGCATGAGAGAGGGTGTCCACTGTGAAATGCTGCAAAAAACTTATTAGCTCTCTATTGTATGCTTTGTTATTGACCAGCCATGGGAGGCCACTGTCTTGCATCTGCATTCGACTGTTTGGTTACTATAGCAATATCTCAACTGACATCTTCACTGGACTTGGACGGCTGAGGAGGCACTGTGTGTGAGCTACAGGGAAAGCGAGAGGTGTGCGTTATGAAAAGGAGCCGCCGCAAAAACACCTAAGTGATTTGGGAGAAGATTCATGTTGGAGTTTAGCAAGGAGGACTGTGACGCGTGTGAGCAGCATCCCGTACTGGAGATCACCATTCGGCAGTTGCTGGCTATACCGGTCACCATGAGAGGATCTCCAAGTATCTGGTTATGGCAGTTGGACACCATAGACCCGGATATGATAGTCTGGGCCCAGGACCGCGTGTATGCTATACTTTATGTTTTGGTAGCAGAACACCTATCTGTTCTAGTTAGGCCGACTATAGACACACAGGGTAAGACTTGCTGGCTCTTCTATGTCAGTTTACAGTTACAGTTACATTTAAAACCTTAAAGGGACAGCACCACATGTTTGCATTGACTGTTGCTTTAAAAGATTTCCAGGACTGTGTTGCTGAGCTGTGTGGTTTGCATTCACACTGTTATCATCTGCCTTATCAG